>NC_134863.1:19122300-19429800 GCF_049852395.1 Peromyscus maniculatus bairdii
TTGTTCTTCTGAGGAAAACACCAGTGGCAAATTGTCCCACTGAGCTGGGAATTTCTATTCATCATATTCATGTTTGGACCTTTTGGGAAGGAAGGTGACTCACTCTCTAGACCAGATAAAAGGATCCCTTGGCTTGTGTGGCACAGAAGGGCTGAGGGTATAATGAGGTACGGAGTCAAAAGCTTGAAGTGTGCATTTATTTACCAGTGTTCCTTTCTTTGTGCATCCCTTCCGGTCAGGCTCCTTAAGTGAAAGAAGTGTACTATTGGATAAGAGAAGGAGCACATTGAGCTCTAATTGTGTTTAAATATTTATGTTCACTGGAGGCATGTGCTCCTATACTCCTCAGCTGTCACAATGTGCTCTGCATAAATGTGGTGTCGGAATGCTTTCTCCCTTTTAGTCAACTGCCCAACTTTGCTTTCTTCAAACATTAAATCAGATGTAACTTTCCCTCAGATGCCCAAGAAAAACTAATAGGTTTCTCCACTGTATACATGAAAGTTAGTCTTTCATAGCTGTTTTAACTGTCTTCTTAAAAATTGTTGCCTTTTCAGATCCTTTAATGTGTGGAGCACTTTGTGTGTTTCAGAAACACTTCCAGTTCTTCTTCACATGACTGGTGCCAGAAACAATCAGAATCAAAATAGTTTTGAATGGTAAAGTAAAAGGGAAAAAGCTAGAGAAAGTACAAATGAATTGATTGATCACTTACGTGAGATTGTTTTGGAGCCCAGTTTCTAAACAAAAAGAAGAACCCAGAGGTCAGGAGAGGTGCAAGGAACAAACTTTATAACCTGCACTTGTGTGCTGATGCCCAGCTAGCCTGTGATGGTCTATGACAGTGACAGCACAGTCATTCTGCCTGTCTGTGTGAGGCTGAACTTGGCAGCCAACCTCCAGGGACCTCACACATCGGAATGTGACCTGCCTCTGAGATCTGATTCCTAATACTAAATAGGTCCAAAGAAGATAGGACAACAAGGACAGAGATGACTTTCCAAATCTTGTAACTGTTTTGTTGACTGGGAGTGGGTTTTTGTTTGTTTGTTTGGTTGTTTTTATTTTTTAGTTTTTTTTTTTTCATTTTACATACCAATCTCAGTACCTCTCCCTCTTCTTCTCCCCCACCCCACCTCCCCCAATCCCATCCCCCATCCACTCCTCAGAGAGGGTAAGGCCTCCCCTGGGGAGTCAACAAAAGTCTGGCCTACTAAATTGAGGCAGGTCCAAGCCCCTCCCCTATGTCAAGGCTGAGCAAGATCATGATGGGGGAAGACCACAGAGACAGCTGACCCAAACTGGTGGGAGCTCATGGACTCTGGCCTGTCAGGTGGGGAGTGGAATTTAAATGGTAAATTCAGAACGTACAGGACTAGGTAAATAACTCACTGGCAAGGAAAGATCTTTGGGAACATGATACATTTCATGTTCATTTTCAAAATATATGGTCAAGATAGCTTTTTGTGTTTCCAAGAGCAAAAGTAAAGTAAAAAGTAAAACTTCAAATGTTAATAATATAGATTCTAATTTTTAAGTAAGGTGTATCGCTATTAATAATAATGGAATTTAAATTTTTTAATTATTTATTTATGCTACAATTTTTATTAAGATAGAATTTTGTCACTTCCCTCCTTCCCTTTCTTTCTGCCAGTCCTCCCAAACACCCTCACTCCAACTCCTCCCACGGCCCTATCCTCTTCAATTGATAGCTTTTGATAGCTTCTTTTTGTTTGATTATTATTGTGACATATATGTACAAATATTCCTGTGTGTATGGAAGTATGGTTATACCCAACTATATCAACACAACCTGCTAAGTCCATTTTGTGGTTTGTGTTTGTGTGGTTTCAGGGATGACAACTTGATCGTGGGTAACAAATACAGCCATTTCTAGAAGAGGTTGTTTCACAGCAGCTGTCTAAGGATTCTGGCTCCTGCTTTCCTTCACTCCAGCACTCCTCCCCACAACCCCCCCCCCCACCTGCAATGCTTCCTTGACCACAGATGCAGCAGCTGTGATACAAAGGCTTCCATTTGAGTTAACCTATCCAGGATCTGTTGATCTCTGCACTGCGACCAATTGTGATTTTTCTGTGATGATCTCCATTTCCTGTAAGGAGAAGTTTCTTTGATGAGGAGTGATAGTTGTACTTATCTGTGGGTATAAGGATAAGATTTAGAATGCAGTAAGGAGTTATGCTAATCTAGCAAAGTAGGCATAGTATATTATTTTTCTAAGGTCCATGACCTCACTATCCCCAGGAAATTGCTAGATTTCTGGCACTAGGTATGATTTCCCTACTGTTGAATGGGCCTTAAGTCCAATTTGACAGCTGTAATGTGACCTTTTAAAGATTGAAATTAAAAAAAAAAAAAAACCTTATCCAGTGATCGCACTATTAGAAAATTTTGGCTCCATAATAATTTCATTGTTCATTCTAACAATAGATCTAAAATTTCATGGTATCTGTCCAAAGCACTAGCCAATGACAGTATCAGGGGAAAGATAATACTACCAGCTTCAGTAGGGCTTCTCTCTGTCTCCTCTCTGTGCCCCCCAAGAGCATGCTACTTTTTGCATATATTTTAAAACATACATTTTTTAAACCTTTCAAAAAAAGACTTAGAATAGGTTTTTCTAATTTTTGACTAGCATGAAATGGTAAATCTATCACAAAATGACTTAGAATGTCTGCTTCGTAAGAAACTTCCTAAAATATGTCTAGCCACGTATATTAAAAGAGATAGAATGGAGCTACACTATAATGGGATAATGCTGTAAAGTTCTTCAGGGCAGGTCCCATATTCTACCCCTCTAACCTTCAAATTACTTCTTTATTATGTACAAGATGCTTTATTAATTGACATGTCACTTGGTAGGTTGGTTGATTGGTTAGTTGTTGGATCAACTGACTGGTCAGTTGGTGGGTTGGTTTATTGACCAGTTGGTGGTTTGGTTGGTTATTCTACAATGATTTCAATGAGTTGACTTTACTCAAATTAAGCATAGTTAATATTACCCATAATTTGTATGTATCTTAATAATATGTAATAATCCATTATGGAGATTAGTTTTAGATCATTTTTAACCAATAAGAAATCTACCCAAAAGAATTCATGTTAATTAAGGAATATTTCCTTATGATTACATATAAAATTCATTTTTTAGGGTTCATCTAGAAATACTTGGGGCAAGAAATTGTGTTGTTTGATTAAAATTCATAACAAAATATTACACAATAATTCTTCTTCTTTACTATTAGGTACATACTACTTTACTAACCTGTCCTGGTTTTAATATGTCAGGTGACTTCTTTCTACATAAAATACTTTAAATGTTGTTGACATAACATTTTACCAAAAGAGAATGAATTCTCTGGTATTGTGACATTGTATTCTACAAACAAATTAGGCTCATGTATGCATCAGGGAAAACATTGAAAATTATTTATAGTTATTTGATGAACTAAGTATTTGTTTTATTAAGAGTATATTATAAGCAGTGGTAAAATACTAGAAACTATTATATTTAAACAATACTTATTAAATACTTAGTTGAGTATTCTTTATCTTTGATTATTTCAGAGTATATATGCTTGGAAAATACTAATGCAGTAATATGAAAATTGAGGGTTTTTTAATCTAAAATGTATTTGCATTTGAATAACCTTAAAACTAGCATCTTGAGTGTTTTTTTAGAGAAATATTTAGATACATAGACAAAAAAATGAAAGCTTTTTAGTATATTAGCATTAATAGTTTAAAAGCCTCATTACACAAGCTACGACTCATTATCTTACAACATCTTTAATGAAGTTTTCAGGACCAATGTCATAACTATAATAATTCACATAATTTATCTTCACTCAAAGATAAACAATATGGCTGAAATCAATGAGATATTTCATGTTTCACATTCTTTATAGGAATTTCACAGAGACCAATGATTAGTTACACTTTCCTTTTACTCAAATTAGCTGATAGCAGGATGAAAGGTTTTGTCAAAATTTTAACATAGTTTTGTAACTTGCCATTTTGTCATATGCAAATAAATAGAAGACACATAAAGTTTTATAAAAAAATTATGATGTTATGATGAAAAGACAATATAACATTATCTTAAAATGTATCATATGTAACAATATCAAGAAAACAAAACAGAAGAAATATGTGTGCCTGGCTGTATCTACAGGGACAGGTTAAATGTGAAATTGCTCTATCAAAGAACGGCTACTTGAAGTACACCTGGGCAGTAAGTGTTGAGGGAAAGTGTTCTAGTTGGCTTCCCTCTTGCTGTGATAACACACTGCACTGACCAAAATCAGTTTGGAGACGTAAAGAATTTATTTGGCTTCTGGGTTTTAATCCGTCATCGAGGAAAGCAAAAGCAGGAACTCAGATAGGAACTTGAAGCAGAACCGCTGGAGTATTGCTTCTCTCTCTCTCTCTCTCTCTCTCTCTCTCTCTCTCTCTCTCTCTCTCTCTCTCTCTCTCTCTCTCTCCTTTCCTCCCTCCTTCTCTCCTTCTCTCCCTCCCCCGCCCTCTCTCTCTCGTGCTCAGTCAGCATTCCCATACAGTTCTTAGGGATGGCACTACTCACAGTGGTCTCTGCCCTCTTACATCAATGAACAATCAAGAACACGCCCCTATAGACATGCCCATGGGCCAGTTTGATTAAGGCAGCTCCCCGGCTGGGGTTTCATCTTTCAAGTTGAGTCAAGTTGACAATCAAAATTAGTCATCACAGAAGGTGTGTAAGGAACTCACTATGTTCAGAAGCTGTATTGACAAGAAGGGAATGAGACAGTGTCATACTACTCACCGGAATCTGGCTTGTATTATTAGTTATGCTCTCACAGGGATAGGAAATACTTGGAAGCTGTTGTGTCACTGCTGTCTGCAGGGCAGTCCACAGCCTCATGTTTGGAAATAGAAATATGTTCAGACAGTGTCTAAAGTTCGTTGTCTCCGCGCAGTCTGTGGGCAATTGCTACTGGCATTTGCTTCAGTGAGGGCTTTTTCTACCTCTATAAATAAGCAAAGGCTCCTCTGAATTATAATTTTATTTAGATATGCTTAATGAATACAAGAAGCTATACACATTCTGCTGGTCTAAGGCGGGGGTGGGTGGGTAGGGATCCTGTCTCTTCCAAATGACTTCACACATTTTCGTGGATACTTTATCTGATTCACCAGATGCTACAGTTTAATTCTAAGAGAAATAAATTTCTCTGTCTTCAATTATATGTCTTAAAATGCTGAATTCTGGAAATGATTAGCATAAGGGTCTTCTTTCAAAACCTTCATACATTTGTGGCATGCTAGTGAGTAAAATATTAGTGAGTAAAAAATATGGTTTCAAAGTGTCTTAATACACAGCCTTGAATTGAATATAATGCCCTGTGCATTGAAGATGTAAACACAAACAAAAGTAAATAAACAAAAGCAAAGCTAGGTATATTGTGTAGTAACCAAGTCAATGGTGACTTAAACGGGTTCAATGTCTGTGTTCAAATTGAAGGTAAATTAGGTCACCAACGTACTGGTTAGAGTTAGAACCAAGAAGCCAGAAGCAAGACTGATTTCCTGGGAACACTGGGAAATTCAGGAGTCTGGCTTCTCTTCCTATTGCCCCATTCTGCTCAAGGGTCATAGTCCATGCATAAACAGTTTAGCAGGCTTGTCTTTGCCCAGAGTACACTTGGTGAAACCAGCATGGGGCCCGACCTAAGGCATTCTCTCTTTCTCAATGTTTGATGTACAGCAGTGTTAGATTTAGAAACAAACTCAGTTTCTCTAAGGGAAAAGTTGACAGGTGAAGGACATTGTTTGGTTCAAGGACTTTTTCAAAGGCTTAATGCCAAATCTTCTGGCCATCTTTCTATCAATAGTAGAAATAATAGCTCATTTATTTACATTTATGTGATGACTGTCCTGTCTTGCTCAGTTGGCTCTGAATTCAGAAAGAAGAGGGATAATACGTAAGGTTTTGAAAACTTCAAACTGAAAATCTGTGTGCTAATATTAAGGATGGGAATGGGTATCAGCATTTGTTGACCAACCAGATGGTACTTTGTAATACTGTTGTGACTCAGCCCTCAGCTCTGGTGTGGGTAACCCCTGTTCTTAGATGTCAGAGATGATTGGTGATGCCCATAATCCACCAGGATTTGAAAATCAGGGCTGCCTTTTGGAGGTTTTGGATGTGTGATATGATGACACAAAAACATAAAATTCACTGTGAACTTGGGTATGAGTCATCTGACTTCACCCAGACAAAGCACCATTGGCATAAGCCTCCTTGATCTAAATTGTCTAGGTTACATCATAAAGCTTCTTTCAAAACAGCCATAGCATATACAAGCTTTAGACACAGATAGTGAGATAATTTTTTTGTGATTTCACTGTATTCCCCAATAAGCTCTGAAAGTAACTGCTTGGAAGTTTATACAGTAAGTTCTCTGTTACTAGAGAACACTGTGGTTTGTTTTTCCCCAAGCATTTTTAGTGTTGATTGATCAGTGGTCCTCAGTTATGTTTCTCTTTACCTTGTTTGTTTGTTTCTGCTCATCAAAGACCAAGGATGCATCAGTCATGGAAGTGACCCTTTGAGACACTCCAGCCCCCTTCCAATATGGCTTCTCTTTGATTCTAGCTTTTGTAGTTCTGTAGACTTTGACTTGGCTTGGCTTCATTGCTTGGTAACCAGTGTGTAGCACCACATTTAGAAGGAAGGTGGCTTTTCTAAAGCAAGTAAATCTGTAGCAGCATGACTACTTCATGCTAGAGGCTATGACAGCCACAACATCATGTGGCTGGGCCGTATTACCAAACTCACTCACTAGATAAACTCACTTCTGAACACAGAGCCAGAGGACTGAAATCCATGGCATACCAAGCCACTTTTAGAGGAAACAGACAGTGCATGCTGGTGGGTTTCTTGCTCCCTCCCCAGTATAGCATACACATTATGCCAATAGGACGCTGCTGCTGCAAACGTCTTTCCCAATTCATGGATGGCTAGGATGATTGGCATAGACTGGTGGTGCTGAACCAATTTAGCTTTGTCAATTACTTTTCTCACAATTAGTACTAACTCTCTGATTGAATATTTGGCAAAACTGTACTGTGAAATGGCTTCCTGAAGAACCATTTAACTCTGTAATATTATTCTTAGGATTAAATGTGGGTTTGTTTCTGAAAGTTTATGGACATGGGGATGATAGTTGTGCTTCCTCAACCTTCATATTCCTTAGCATAAAAGTACAGCAGCAAGCCCACTTATGAGACCTTGTAGGTAAAAGCAATTATAGTGGGGAATAGCCAGATTTTAACGAAAAAGGAGACGATGCTTTTACAAAACAACAGAGAGATGATTCTGACCGGCATATAACAGGAACAGGGTTTTAATAGTTTTTTTTTTTATTTTTCACATTTTTGTCCATAAAAGAAGGAACACTGTACTTTGCAATCTCAACTCTTAACCACTAAGTCAGAATCATTGAATTTTCTGTTACTGTGTTTTCTCTCTGGCGATTTAAAGCAGGATTAGTTTTGTATTTCTAATAGAAGCATCCCCATTGGTGCACTTTGTTACAATGTATCCCCCAGCCTGGATATATGATTGGTCAGCACTCTGCAGCAGGGGCTGCCATCAACAGCTAGAATGGTGCTCTGTGGGGCCTTCACACACTCAAGCTTTGCTCCAGATAAACCAAGGAGAACACAGAACCCAGGAGAGAGCAGCACTAAATGCCATTCCTGTGAGTGCTAGCTGAATACAAACCACCTTCACCCTGGCCCAGAGAAACACAAATCTCCCATGACTCAGAGAATACACAAGTTTGGGCCCTTCTCTTCACACCTATAAGCTTTATTCAGAGAAGGGAGAGGAACTTTCATGGTAGGTTGACTGTAACAAAAAGGGGGATCAGAAAGGTAACCTGTCTCCAGCAGCACAAACTTCACTTTGTTCTTCTAAAGTAAGTGTATACCCCACCATGTCCAGTTTATGTTAATACAGCTGAATCTGAGACTGGATTTTTCTTCTTGTGTAATTCTGACAATAGTAAAATTCAGGGTAACACTGAAAAGTTACTCTAGCTTCATTTGATTTATTTTTAAAATTAATTTTTAGTAACTTGTTTTGGGTAAACTTTAAAGTGTTGGTAAGTTTTAAATTCAAAGGCTTGTGACTGTACAGCTGAACATGGTATTGAAAGTCTCTGTTTCTGTCTCTCTCTCTCTCTCTCCCTCTCTATCTCTCTGTCTGTCTCCATCTCTCTTTCTGTCTCTCTGTCTCTCTCTCCCCTCTTGTTTGCTCTGGATAACACCTCTGATGAGCAGGTTATGGTGATAATGTTGGCTCTGTTACTTTTCAAGGACTCGAATGTCACTTCTCTCTTCCCTGCGTCCTACCCCTGTAAATGTTTAGTGATTGACTATTTGATGTTAGGAGTTCAAAAAGTACACCCTCAGCTCTTGCTATCACCTCCAGTTCACAAACACATTACACGAAGAGCCACAAGCACATGCCTGTGCAGCCCATGGATTAACTCATCTCCAGTCATTCATCCCACTTCACACAGACAGCCTCCTTTTCCGGTGACTGTCCCCACTGTGTGCTCTTGGAGGTAGACTTCAGACGTGTCTGCTTTGAGAATTAACTTCTTTCTTTGCAAAACTTTCTTCCATAAATGGGAAGGCATCCGGCAGGCTCATTTTGGGAACATTAGCAAGGCCATTTAGCTTTCACACCAAATTAAGTTCTCTAATCATTTGCAAACAAAATAGCTCTAATTAATAGAGAAGTTTCACAAAACAAGGAGGAAGAAACATTCTAAGATTTGGAAACTATAAAATGAAAATGACCTCAAAACCTCTCAGAGGGAAGGTCAAATTGGAAAGAGTTAACACTTTAAAAGATGGAAGTATTTGAGGTTTATTGGTAAATAACAAAAACTGAAGAAGCAAGGGGGGAATGGAAGAGCATGGCTTGACAGCAGCTTTTGGTTCCTACAGAGGGTAATCTTTAGTGGTCAATTTAATAAAACTCCTAGAACCCTAAACCCATATGTCATTATTTTCAGACTTTGGCTCAGTACAGAGAGACAGACAGACAATAAAATTTAGAATTGGAGTTTGAATCCAAAATGTGTCCGCAGCTTCATGTGTTGACGGCTCGGTTTACAGCTGGTTGGAACTAAGGGTGATGGGGCCAGCCTGTAGTTCAATAGGCATATGCACGTGGGTCTGTGTCTGGCAATGGCCGATTCCTGCTATTCCATCATGGTGCGTCTTCCTCTCTTCAGGCCCAAAGCAAGAGAGTCAGCCAAACCTGCGGTGAAACATCTCAGTCTGCAGACGAAAACAGCCCTCTCCCCCTTTGAAACTATTTCTTTCAGTGAAGGAAACTCGGACGACACAGATAGAAAGTGATCAGAAGAATAGACCCTCTGCATAAGGGAGACAGTTATGTAGCTTGCTCTGTGTGAGGCGCCCCTGGCAGTGGGATCAGGATCTGTCCCTGGTGCATGAGCTGGCTTTTTGGAGCTCATTACCTATGGCGGGATGCCTTGCTCAGCCGGGATGCAAGGAGGAGGGGCATGGTCCTGTCTCAACTGAATGTACCAAGTTTTGCTGACTGCCCATGGGAAGCCTTACCCATTCAGAAGCGGGAATTGGGGGATGTGGGAGGGGAAGGCTGGTGGGGAGCAGGCAGAGGGATGAGAGGAGCATATGTGGTTGGTATGTAAAATGAATAAAAATAATTTCTTAAATAAAAAGGAATATTTAATGAACCCTTCAGAGTACATGTTGTCAGGCTAGTGAGAATGTGAACTCCAAGGAGCAAAACGGGAAACTTTCAAATTTGGCTTCTTTCCTATTTTAGTTTTGTTTGTTTGTTTTTTTTTTAACATTTAGCACATCATGTTCTGCCTTGACAATTCATGTGTAGTAACTAAATATCGTAAGTTAACTAGATGCCAACTAATTAAAAATAAAAAATAAACAAACAAAAAAAAACCCAGAACGTTTGATTGTTTCCCTATGATAACATGCTGGTGTTCTTGAACATACTGATAAAACATCTCAGCAGTAGAGCATTTAAACAATAAGGAGTATTGGATCAATTCTTACAACAGCACTGAATGCAACATCGCTCTGAAGGCCTGACACTACATGCTAATCTATCAGATGCAGTTGAAGCATGGCCTAAAAACTATAGGACGCCTTTATTATTTGTTGATTTAAACAGCATTAATTCGAATGACAAACCTTTTCCTATTTTCGTCACAGTCTCTGTCTTTGTCATTTTTCTTTCTTTCACTTACACAGACAGATGTATACTTACATGTGCATCTGTACCCTGGATTTGTCCTTTTCTCTTTTTGCACACATATGCATACATGCACATGTATAAATGTATATATATATATATATATATATAGTGTATCTTCTGCTTTTATCCTGTATTTTACACATATATGTGCACACACACAAATATATCCACATGCATGTGCACGTGTTTGCGTGTGCACACACACACCATACAGTGGTGAATATTAAGAAAGTTTGTAATTCACATTATTCATTTACTGATAAATGTATTTGTCTGAGAACTGAGTTCAGGATTTCTGAGCAACAAGAAGAAAAAAAATACTATTTTCATAGTTAACCCTATCTCCCCTATAGAAATAAACCATAAGTTGAATTTGATTATCATCTCAGACATCATGTGGAATGCCAAGTCACTCAATATCCTTAAAGATCAAATTTATTCTTAAATAAGTGAAAAGAAATCTACCTCCACTAAGGGACCCCCAAGAATGTGCTGTCATCCCTGGATGTGCTAAATGAGTGTGATGGTTACTATTAAATGTCAGTGTGACATGGCCTTAAATGAGTCTCAGTGGGTGTTTATCTATATCAGAATGTCCTGTGGGCATGGGTGGGGGAGATCATCTTGACTGCCACAAATAATGTGGGAAGACCTAGCCTAAAAAGTGTAGGCAAGGCATCATTCCCTGGTTTGTCTAAGAGTAAAGAAAGCTAGCTGGGTAATAAGCAAGCACAAATTCATTCTCTCTCTGCTTTTGTCTGTGGAAGTGATGTGACAGCCAAGCTCCTGCTGTTGACATCCCTGCTATGATGGACTGTAACCTTGATTGTAAGCTAGAGTGAACCCCTTCTCCCCTACCTTGCTTTTTTTTTTGTCATGGTATGTCATCACAGCAGCAGACAGTGAACCTGGGAGGGCTTCCCTGTCATCTGTCAGCAATCCTTGATTGTCATACACTGACTGTGTATTCTAGATGAAGCAGAATTACAACACAAAGATAAATGCATTTGCTTTCTATTTAGAGATCAAATTATAACGTTTATTTTTACTCTAATTTGAAATGAAAATGGGGCACTGCTATACATTAGAATATATGAATATAGTGCTTAGGGAGCATTCTTTTGAATCAGTACTTCTCCTGTTGAAATTTAAGCTTCCTGCAGGTCTGACATGCACACTGAGCATATGCCCACATGTTCCTCACCTTCCTTTTGCTTGCCTTTCCTTGCTCCTCTTCATCCCTCTTGTTCCATTACACTGTTTCATTTACATTTCATATATGAAAGTAAATTATTTTATGTACCCATTTATATATTTACAAAAATATAAATTCTAGGAACCACAAGTGAGAAAAAATACATGATATATGTGTCTCTGAGGCTAGCTTTGTTAATTTGATTATTATCTCTGTTTGCACACATTTTTTATGCCAATGACATAACTCGATTCTTCTTTATGATTCCTGAGCTTTTGGAAGGTGGAATATGGTCTATAGGTTCCTCTTAGGGTTGGGTACTCTGCACTCTCTTATTTTTGAATATTGACAAGTTGTGGGTCTCTGGTTTAATCATGATATACTGTAAATAGAAGTTTCACTGATAGAGTTGAAAGATAAATTAGTCTATGAGTATAATGATAAGTAAATAGGAGTTGGTTTAATACTACGTCCATTTAGTACAATAATAGTATTAAGTTTTCCCCTAGAATCATTGGCCTGTCTAACCACAGGTTTTGTCCCAATAATAGTGGCAGTTATGGATTTCATTTTGTAGATTAGGATGTAATTCTAATCACAAACTGGTTGGTTACTCCCATGACATTTGTACCATGCTACCTCAAAGAGAACACATCCCTCCCTCTACTGCTGGATGCCAATAATCTCCATCTCACTGCCAGGACTCAGAAGTGTGCTCTAAGCCCATGTGATATCACTGGCTTGAAGGGCATGTTCTTTACAACACTGCCTCCACCTCTGGTGCCACTGATTATAGTTGAGGAGCTACTCCAGTAAGATACCAAGTGAGAATGAAAGTCAATTTAGACTGCCAAATGACGCCCTTAAGTCATCTCATAAGAAAAAAATCATTGTACTGAAAATATCACATTATCAATGCCTTAGAGGCAACTGATAGCCAAGTAAGCAAGTATCAATATAGGAGCACTGGAAGTGTGGAGATGCAAGGTACTGTGACATCACATGTGAAAGCATAACAACATATAATAACACATTTAGCAACATCCTAGAAGAGGGTACAGAGTATTAACAAAGTATTAATAAGAAATGGTTCTAAGAAGAATCAATGGCATCTAAGAGAATGCAGATACGCTAGTTAGATTGGGAAAACAGTTTCTAATATTAAAGAGAAACTCAGCAGAAAGGGTGACATCATGAAAATGCAAATGAAGGATTGAATCGTCCAGACAAAACACATATTGAAAGCTTCCATCACAGCCTAGACCAAGCAATAGAAAAAATATCTGAGACCAGTCAGTTGTGTAAAATACCTTACACAGAATCACATCTTAATGAAGAAAATCTCTGAGACTTCTGGAACATCATTTTAAAAATTAATACAACTTGACTGTTTCTGAATACAAAGAAAATGAAAAGAGCTAGAAGACCTACTCAGTGAAACAAATGAATATCACCTTTAAGAGAAGTGAACACCCATGAGCGCCAGAGGATCTCACACAGAATTGATGGAATGAGGATGTAACTTGACACCACATTAAAGTCCAACTTATAAAAATATGCAGGACAAAGAATGTTAAGAACAGCAAGAGCCAAGTCCCTTGTCAAATTTAAGAACCTCCATTAGAACAACAGCAGATCTTCAGCATTAACCTTGGAGACCAGGAAACCATAAAGTTACGTATTCACATTCCTAAAACAAAAATAACATACCAAATAAGAATACTGTACCTAGAAAGTTAGCTTTCAGAAATGGACACCAAGCTTCCAAGATAAACAAAAGCTGGGAAAATTCACTGGCTCCATAAGATAAAGGGTTCTCCCATTAGAAGCAAAAGAATGGAAATGTGTAGACATAGCTGCTTTGCTTCTAAGTGCAGCTTGGATGCCCAAGCTTTAAGCAAATCTTCCATAGAAAACCTCAGAGGCACATTTATCATTGCTTCTGATATGTCTCTGCGTGAAAATATGTGCATACTCTGTCCACAAATTCTGAGGCGCTCTTCCACTGGAACACAATCTTCTTCTCTCTTCTTGCCCTTTGGCTTTCTGCATTATCTCAAGAGGTACCCTCTGGATAGCTAGAGGGAAGCCATGAGGAACTCTTGGACTCTAAGCCTTCCAGAGACCAGGGTTTTTCTGTCCCTTCTGCCCAGAAGAGAGATGCAAGTAGTGATACCCTTGCAGCAGAATGGCTAAGTTATCCCCTGAGATGCATGGAAAGTCAGCAACATCTGTTCCGTCCCTGCCCTTCTGCTAATGTCTGAGAAGCACTTGCTTCCTTTGTTTCAGGTTTCTCTTCTCTAAAATGAAAATCACCATCCCTTGCTGGCTGTCTCCAGAGGCTCATTACTGCACCCAAATGTGAAAATGTTCATTAAAGAGTTTGGAAAAGTGATAAGTGGTACAGAAGTAATGACTCATGACTGTAAGAGGCTGAAACTTGACTGGACCAACACCTACCCCAGCTCACTTTATCCTTTTCTCACCTCGTCTGCAGAAACTAAGGAAATATACTAGAGGCTGGAGAGATGACTCACTGGCTACGAGTTCAGATTGACCTTTCAGAGGACCTGCGTTTGATTCCCTGTGCCCACGTTGGGCAGCTCACAACTGCCTGTAAGAAGAACTGCGGGGGATCCAATGACCTTGGCTTTAGTGGGGATCAACACTTACATGCACAGATACACATGCATATATATATATATATATATATATATATATATACACCCTATATATACACACCCTATATATATATATACACCATATATATATATATATATATATATATATATATATATATATAAAATAAACCCTAACAACCAATGATATAGGAGAAATAATTTAAAAATCTCTTAACTAAAATGAGCTACAGGGCCAGAGGGTTACTGTGGAACATTCATAACTTCAAAGAAGAGCTAGCAGTGGTACTTCCCAAATTATTCCATAAATTAGGAAAGGGAGGAAAACATCCAAATTAATTCAATGAAACCAGTATTACCCTGATGCTAAAACCAAAGATTTAACAATAACAAAAATGATATAATAAGTCAGAATTTCTAATGAACAGAGATGTAAAAAATTCTCAAAATACATGCAAATAAAATTAAAGATCACTTAATAAAGATCGTTAACCATGATATAGTTGGCTTCTAGAGATCTAGGGATGGTTCAACAAACATACATCAATAAATGTACTCTACCACATTTAAAAAAAATCGAGGATAGAAATGATGTGATAATTTCATTAGACGCAGAAAAGGCCTCTTACAAATGACAACATCCTTTCACAATAAAAAAGCCCTGGAGAATCTAAGGATACAGGGGACATAGCTCAACATAATAGAGGTAACATGTAGAACCCACAGCAATCACTATGTTAGACAGAGAGAAGCTCAGTGTTTCCACTCAAAGGTCTAGATCTCATTCAGTGTAACTCCCATTGTACTCAGAATACTTGGTGAGATATTCATTATTGCTCATTATTGCCATATATACCTTTCCTTGGTGACAATTTTAACTGTGTCAATCAGCTCTTGAGTTGAGAATACCTCTAGAGCTGCATGCCAGTAGCTATATTAGTAGAGATACATACCAGTAATGTGAATGTATCTATCAGCAGTTGCTGCCTAGCAAACCTTAAGCTTACTGCATCAAAATCAAACTCTGTGGTTCATAGTATTGTGGCAGGCAGTTTCTACAAGACTTGGTTCAGTAGCTCTGTTTTCTCTCCACAGTCATCTGTAGTCAGTGGTGAACTTAGCTTTGCTGATCTTCATTGAGATGAATCTCATTTCTGAGAATGAGACTGTGATACATGGGTGGCCCACAGTCTTTATACACCTAGGCTCTGATATGAACTTGCTGTAGACAGAGGCAGAATGCCCAAGACAACAAGCAGACGCTTCCCGGACTCCTTGAGGCTAAACTTGAAAATTGTCTTGTTCATTTCTGATAAATCACTTTGTTCAAAGCACATCAAATTCAAGAAGTAGGTAAATGGACAAGGTGAACTAGAATGAAATCAGGACGGATGTGGGTGAAGGATGTGTAACAACTGGATTCCTTTCTATAACATCTATCAAGCCATTGTGAGATCATACATGTTTTTAAATCTTAAATGAGTTTGAGCTCAGAGTTTTATTATTTGTTACATGTCTTTCTACAGTTGGACAAGTTCAACAATATACAATTTACTGCAAGGATAAGTTCTAGAAATAGTTCTAAAGACAGAGTAGGGCAGTTTAATACCTCTGTGGGATTATGATTGCATACTGTAAGATGGAACCTATCAGGTTGTCAGATTGAAATAAGTTAAATTAGTATTCTTCCTTAAGTATATAAAATATATACATCACCATATATATTACATCTGAAAACAATAGTTTTCTGATGTGATCTCATGAAATCAAAATATCATCAATGTGAAAAATATATCCATTACATAAAACATGAAAACAAAATAAAAATGAAATTTTAGTATCCCAAAGCCCCTAATACTTCTTTTCCAAAAAAGTGTGGTGATACATTGTGTATCACATAAAGCTGGCCTAAGGATCAGAAGACAGAGCTAGCCAATAGATTAAACCCAGAGACCAGGCAATGTTGGCACAAACCTTTAATCCTAGCACTCGTGAGGTGGAGATCTGTCTGGATCTCTGTGGGTTCAAAGTCATCCTGGACTACATGAGATTCATTCAGTCTAAGAGAGAAACAGAGCCAGTCAATGGTGGCACACACCTTTAATCCCAGGATTTGAGAGTCATACACCTTTAATCCCAGCACTTGAGATCTCATGTCTTTGCTACCAGTATTTGGGAAGTATACACATCATTAATCCTAGCACTAGGAAGGAAGTGAAATGGCTGGGCAGATAAAGGTCTATAAGGTAGGAACTAGAGCCCTTTCAGTGGAGGACTCAGAGACATTTAAGGATTTGAGAAGATAGGAACTTGCCTTCCATTGGGCCTGAGGATCCGGTAGTGATAAGAAGTTTCTCTAGCGGCTTGTTTCTTTGTCTTTCTGATCTTTCAGCATTTACCCCAATACCTGGCTCTGGGGTTTTTATTATAAGACTATTTGGGATTCATGCAACAAAAATTGTTAGCATCACTATTAATTGCTCACTATTTTCCAAACCATCCATTTTAGAGTTTTGTTAAGATAATATGGAACAGTATAACACTTTTGAAAGTCCACTGTGCTACATAGAAAACAAACATACCCTCTCTCACAGTTCATGTAGAAGATTAAATGCAGTATCTGTGAAAATATGGTGTAAGTAAAGAGGAACATTTTATATTTCCTTCAAAATTCAGTCTATTGAATCACAGAACAAAAGCAAAAATACAAAGAGAGAGAGAGAGAGAGAGAGAGAGAGAGAGAGAGAGAGAGAGAGAGAGAGAGAATAAAATCCATGTTCTTAAAATCTTATCTTCTTCCTCACCAAATGCTCTGCTTTCTTGTCTCTGTCAACAGCTGACCTATTTGACATTTTTTTTTTCTGCATTCAATAATAGGGTCGTGGAGGCAGAAGACTACCTATGTGTTAGTCGAGATGTAAAGGACACTCAAGCTAACAAGACAATAGCTTTTCTATTGTTAATACAACTTCATTAATTTTACAGGCTGAAAGGAGAAGCTCTTCTTAAGAACCAAAACTGTCCAAGCCAGAGCTCAAGGAACTTATATTGCTGTTTATAAAGACTTGTAGAATTATTTAGGGAAATATACATCAGTGAGAAATTGATGCGTCACTTGGGAAATTTTCTAAAATGTTATAATTTCTCCATTCACCCAAGAGGGCACTCATTATGCAAATGTCTGTTAAAGGTCTCCTATGTACCAATCAGGGAGATGTGTAGGAAGATAAATTTGGCCTAGTCTATGCCGCTGGGGAACTTTCAGTCAACCAGGGGTAGGAGTGAAGTGAAATATATTTACATAATTAACTACAACCCCACTCTTAAAAGAAGCACACTACAAGGAAGAATTAAATATATGATGTGCTTAGGTACAGGCATCACGCTGTGCTGTTAATGAGAAAGCTTCGGATTCCTGGAACTGCAAAACCACATAGCTAAGTTCATTCCTAAATTTCTAGACATTAGGTAAGGAGTTTGAGATGCCCCGGCATCTCTCACCAATGAGGCGAGGTCACTCTGCTCTTGGATTTTTCTCTAAGGCAATGCTAAACCAGTATAAACTCTATTATTCATTGCATCACAAATGAATGTCAAGAACAGTAATGCAACTTTAATAAGGATAATGATGACTAGTATTTATTAATCTCTGTGATAATGAAGCACTGTGCTAAGTATTTTATGTTTCTTATTTTGATTCTCAAAATAGTCCATTGGCATACTAATTAATATTCATGAAGACAGTCACATGTCTTCGAGAAGAAAAAAGGAGATACAGGGCTATTAAATGACCAAAAGTTGCACAAGAACCTATGCTGTTACGAAGAAAGGACTCCAGACACTTGTCTTCCAGAATCTCCACTCCCATGCCAGCAAGTGTTCTTTACCTTTGCCCTCCAGCCATGGCTGTCACCTTTATACCAGGTGCCCTCCTCTATGTCTCCATTCCTCATGTTCTCTGAGCACACATTCTTATACAATGCAAGCTTTCTTGAAGTATTGACAAGAGCATGGTTTTAAAGTGTAGGTGTACTTGAATACAATTTCCTGCTGTCTGTCTCTATCCATCTTGTCATTTTATTATTTATTTGTTTGTTTGTTTATTTGTTTGTTTGTTTGTTTGTTAGGTGAATGATGGACATAAGTAATCTTTATTCCACACAGTATTTTGAAGCTGACAGGAGATACTCCATAAAACGTACTGCTAATCAAAATGATCATGCCAGCCAGCTCTGTTTTTTAAGATATGTAGACTTGCAAGATTCTAAGTCTTTTATTAAGTATTTTTATGCCCACAAAATGTTTCAAAATTAATAATTCTTATTTTATCCCCCAACATGCAGTACTATGTAATTATGAAATTCCTAGCCGGGCGGTGGTGGCGCACGCCTTTAATCCCAGCACTCGGGAGGCAGAGCCAGGCGGATCTCTGTGAGTTCGAGGCCAGCCTGGGCTACCGAGTGAGCTCCAGGAAAGGCGCAAAGCTACTCAGAGAAACCCTGTCTCGAAAAACCAAAAAAAAAAAAAAAAAAAAAAAAAAAAAAAAAAAAAAAAATTCCTAACATCCTTTAAGTTTTAACACATTTTAATGTCTGTGACCTTGAAGTTTCCATTTCCATTTTGCCACTGAGGAATACATCTCCTTCTGGAATCTTTTCGTCACAGTCTGCTTTGCATGGATTATGAGCAAACAGGGGCCAAGGCCATGGCCCTTCTCAATTTCATCCCTTCTGTCCTCTCTCCCAGAGACTGGTTAGATATTGGTTTGGGATAAATGCTCTATAAGCTACATTGAAGTGAGTTGTGTAAATTACATCCTTGTGAGCTAGGGCACCTATGAATGAAAGACACAAAGTAAGATGTTCTTAGCCCTACAGGGATGGTAACTGACAGACTAAATTGTTAGACAGCAGCATTTGCTTCTACTGTCTCTCTTGCTTTGTTGACTTTATAGTAGAGAATTCACTTGTGTGCATTAGGTTACTATCTATCTTTTGCATTGCCTATAGTCTGTAGAGAGAAAAGCAAACAGGTTAACATTGAGAGTATTTATGTAAAACAAGACAAAAGATGCTCATGACCATCTGATTTGGGCATTAGACTGTGTTCTCAGCAGCTATTCTGCAAATACACAATATATAGTCATGCATCTGATTGTCCTCATATTATAATTTGCATTAATGCTATTCATGAACAATACCACTAAATGTCTTCATTTAAGTGCCTATGTATCTATACCCGCAGGGTCCCAATGTCATGTCTGCACATCAAGTACCCGTACATAAGACCTATGACATTTTGTTGGACTTTACAACAATATTGTAAAGGTTTTATGATTGACAGGCAATCTTGTAGCACCTTATTTAAATGTCTATAGAGAAAACAAGACAATATCTAGAAGAGAGCTGCAATTGAGTAGTCTGAGATAGACAGGCAGATAAGGGATTCTGTACTCTGACTATTTACATCTCCAGGTCTATATCTTAGGATATCCTCACATAAACCTCATATTTCAAGTGAACTGCAATATCGACAGCCAGTTCTCCCACCTGCACGTCTTTGAATATGCTGCCTGAAATAACTATTTGCACCTGTCAAAAACTTTAAATTCTCCAAGCCTATTCAATTGATATCTCCTAAAAGCCACAGTAGCAAGTGTCACATTGGTCTTCACGACGTAGTACTTGAATTGCTCACAGCATGATTCTAATAACCATAACAATGATAATAAAAATGCTGAGCATCTTAAATCTATTTTCTCTTTTAATACTTACCTTACCATTCTAAAGGAATACACTACAATTCTGTTCATTTTAATTTAGGACACTAAAGCTGAGAAGGTAAAATAATTTCCCAAAGATGCTCGACTTGCATTTGACAGAACTGAGAGCCAAGCCTGGGTCATCTGCCGCTAGACACTAAATTGCTGTCAACAGCCTTGTTGTCCAGAATCCTTCATGTGACTATTGTTATTTTCTTTATCCCTAATACTAGACTCTGTAATGCTCTGGAAAACTTGCTTATTTTCTCTTCTTAATATAAGTAATCCTTGCTCTTAATTCACATATAAGTAATGAGTGCTGTCATACTAAATTTTTTAAGAATTTCGTCTTGCTCCTACAAGTTTGTAAGGGGAAATGTGAACATTAATAAGAATGCACATTCTTTATATTGGTGGTTCTCAACATTCTTAATGCTGTGGTCCTTTAATAGAGTTCCTCATGTTGTGGTGACCTCCCAGCTGTAAAATTATTTTCATTGCCCTTCACAACTGTTATTTTGCTACTGCTATGAATTATAATGTATGTATCTGTGTTTTCCGATGTCTGAGGTGACCCCTGTGAAAGAGTTTTTCTGCACTCCAAAGTGGTTGTGACCCATGTGTTGATAACAACTAGACTAAATAATCTTATCTGAGCATCTTTCCTATGACTGGAAGATTATAAAGTTATCTTTTACACATACCATGACTTTATGTGGCCTGCAATGCCATAAAAAGATGCATAATAAAATTCATCACTGTGAGATACTTTCAGTTTTAGCCACTATCCACAATACCTGTTTTTTGAACCATTTGGTCTACTCTATCAGTATCTTCAGATCAGAGATTACTGCTAAATCCATTTTCTTTACTAATACATTCTGTGATCACTTTGTTTTTTGTTAATGGATTGAAAGCTATTCAATTATTCAACACCTGTTTATTGATATCTGTTAATATAAAAGATTGAATGAAAGTCAACAAAATGTACTACATGTAGTTCATTGTACACATCATTTCAGGACAATGAATGTAGCAGCAAACACCTCCACAGTTATGACCGGGATATACAAACAGAGAGGAGAACTTGAGTTAGTGCAATCTGTGCATCAGAGATATTTCCAGAGAGACCATGGGCAGTATTTTATAGGGTTAGAGTAGTTCAGAATGGGCAGCCTCCCCACTAACACACACACACACACACACACACACACACACACACACACACACACACATTCAAGAGGGAATAAAAGCAAAGTAGCACATGAGTATAAAGAACACCAAATGTATTGGTATAGCTAACATATATAACAATTATAAATTAGAATGCTTCTGAAAATTGAAAGGGACGAAGACGTTTAGAAACTTTTCTAATTGACATCTTTCCCATACATTCTAATTTTCAATTTATTTATATTATATTTTATGCTGAAGCCTGTATGTATGGATTTGAAAATATTGATTTTTCATCTCACATTCTTGTAGGAATGCGTCTGAAGTCATCTAGCCATATTTTCCACTGAGAAATTAAGTCATTTGAAACTTTACAAAAATCAAATGTTATATTTGTGTGTTTGTAGTTGAACACATTTACTCTCAGAAATCCATTACATGACTCATTTAATGAACAACGTCATTTAGTATTTAATGGTAAAGACTCTATTTCCTTGAAGGGGTGATAACTTACCTCTTGGAAAAGCCCCAGCTTGCTACATTCCTTTTCTGCACACATGACTAGGATATCCTGAAGATGCTTTGGAATCAAGATGTTGGTTTCTATTTGTTCACATTGCTTTTTTTGCGGGGGGGGGGGGGGCGGGGGCGGGGCGGGAGTGGTTGGTTTTTCGAGACATGGTTTTCTGTGTAGCTTTGTGCCCTTCCTGGAACTCACTTGGTAGCCCAGGATGGCCTCGAACTCAGAGAGATCCGCCTGGCTCTGCCTCCTGAGTGCTAGGTTTAAAGGCATGCACCACCACCACCCGGCTTCACATTGCTTCTTAATTTTGCTGTCTCTCTTAGAATTTCATTGCTTAAATCCTTGATAAAATATCTTTCAAATTATTTATAGCAGTGTGTATATCATAACAATGAACACCATAGCAAATACTCAAACTTCGTGCCAAATATTATTATTTGTATATTTACAGATGATCCATATATGTGAATAAACTATGCTTTGTATCTATCAGTACTCATTTCCATAGTTTTATTTTAGGAAGACTTATTTACTACAATCTAAACATAGTTTTAAATTATTTTATGTCATTTTTAATATTTTAGGAAATTTTGATTTTTAATTTCACTTAATGTACATCTAACAAAAAAAGAATAGTAGTAAGTAGACTTCACTTTATCTATTATGAGTTAATGGTTTAAAGCAATGTTTCTCAACCTACAGGTTGTGACCCCTTTGGGGACTGAACAATCCTTTCACAGGGTTGTCTAAGACCAACAGAAAACACAAACTTTTCATGATTCATACCAGTAGCAAAATTATAGTTATGAAGTAACAATAAAAATAATTTTGTGCTTGGGGGTCACCACAACATGAAGAACCATATTAAATTGGTCACAGCATTAGGAAGGCTGAGGATCACTGACCTAGTCCAATCATCAAGCTGATACATCTTTTTTGTCACATTTTTCTAAACAACAATGAATAACTACAACACACACACACACACACACACACACACACACACACATATATATGTGTGTGTGTGTGTGTGTATAAGATATATATGTAGATAGATAGATAGATAGATAGATAGATAGATAGATAGATAGATAGAAAGAAAGATAGATATCATGAAAACCAAAGCAAAGGAGTTGAAATGAGGGGATGGGTAAAGAGAAGTTTCATATATATATATATATATATATTATATATATATATATATAATATATATATATATATATATTAAAATGCCAGTTTATCCACTTAGTTACACTCCCCTTTCCTTATTTTTAGAAGCAACTTGTCTCTGAATCAGACTCTGAAATGTTCCTTTATTGATTGTTTGCTATCCTCATCCCCAAGAATCTGCATCTCACCACTTGCAGTCTCAGGAAGGGGTCTTCATGCTTTGTGGTCTCTGGTTAACTGTTCCAAGATGTCAAAGGACTGCTTGGGTGGAAGTGCTAATCCACACAGCAGATGCTCCAGAAGGTTTTCATGTATAAGGAGCTAAGGGCAAATGACTTAGACACATTTAATGGAGGCTAGATCTAAAAAGGTCAGCCTCAGAATAGGACTTAACAAATCCTTAGGTTTGATTTTTTTTTTATTTTATCTTATAATTTAATTTAATTTTACATATCAGCTACGATTCCCTTGTTCTCCCCGCTCCCCACCCCCCCACCCCCGCCTTCCCCACCCCCCAGCCCACTCCCCATTCCCATCTCCTCCAGGGAAAAGATTTCCCTGGGGACTAAGTTCAACCTGGTAGATTCAGTCTAGGCAGGTCCAGTCCCCTCCTCCCGGGCTGAGCCAAGTGTCCCTGTATAAGCCCCAGGTTACAAACAGCCAGCTCATGCACTGAGGACAGGTCCCAGTCCCACTGCCTGGATGCCTCCCAAACAGATCAAGCTAATCAATTGTCTCACTTATCCAGAGGCCCTGATCATTTGGCTATTTGTCCCTGTGCTTTTTCCAATCTTGGTCTCAACAATTCTCGCTCATACAAACCCTCCTCTTTCTTGTCAGCTAGACTCCTGGAGCTCCACCTGGGGCCTGGCCGTGGATCTCTGCATCCGGTTCCCTCAGTCATTGGATGAGATTTCTAGCACGACAATTAGGGTGTTTGGCCATTCTATCACCAGATTAAGTCAGTTCGGGCTGTCTCTTGAACATTGCCAGTAGTCTATTTTGGAGGTATCTTTGTGGATTTCTGGGGACCTCTCTAGCACTTTGCTTCTTCCTATTCTCATGTGGTCTTCATTTATCATGGTCTCTTATTCCTTGATCTCCCTCTCTGTTCTTGGTCCAGCTGGGATCTCCCACTCCCCTAAGCTCTCTTTCCCTTGACCCTTGCCCTCCATTACCCCACATTGGGCACCATTTGTAGCTGGAGAATTCTTTCCTAGTCCCACCAAGCCCCTGCAGTCCCACAGCCCACATAATAAACACACAGACACTTATATTATTTAAACTGTTTGGCCTAATGGCTCAGGCTTCTAGCTATCTAGTTCTTACATCTTAAATTAACTGATTTCTATAAATCTATACCTTGCATGTGGCTAATGGCTTACTGGCATCTTCACATGTTGCTTGTCATGGCAGTGGCTGGCAGTGATTCCCCCTAACTTCCTGTTCTCTCAATTTTCTTCTCTGTTAGTCTTGCCTATACTTCCTGCCTGACCACTGGCCAATCAGTGTTTTATTTATTGACTAATCAGAGCAATTTAACATACAGACCATCCCACAGCAAGGCTCATTTATATTTAATTTATTTTATTAGGCATATGTATTCATACACTTTTTCTTAGATAAGCTTATAAATAGTTATATTAATAAAGCTTATAAATAGTTATATTAATAAAGTGCATACACCTACAACTTTAAGTTCACTCAGCATAAGACACTCTATAGATACCTTGACTGAATTGTTAGCAGTTCATCAGCTTTAGTATTTATATTTTAAGTCTGATTAAAGGACAAATAATAGAACATTTGGAAAGTTTTCTACAAAATTTAACCAATTATCTGATTGCTTGTATAAGAGGGGGTTTGATTTACATAACTCTTATTGTTCTTCTACAAATACTTATAAAAGGCAAATTTTAGTCTAAGTGGATCAAAAACCTCAACATAAATCCAGCTATACTGAACCTGATAGAAGAGAAAGTAGGAAGTACTCTTGAACTCATTGGCATAGGAGATCACTTCCTAAATATAACACCAGTAGCACAGACACTGAGAGAAATAATCACCTAAAACCTGAGAAAAAAGATTCTAAAACAGAGCTAAAAACAGTTCCTAGTTATCTTTCTCAAGTTAGTGGCAGCCTGCATGTTTGAGGTACTATGGTGGCTTCCAGGCCGGTGCGCTCGACCTGCAATATGGCAGGAATGAGGCCTCTGCAAGTGGCACATTAAGCTGTGTCATGGATTTAGCCTTTGCTAGTACAAAACAAAAAAAAAAAAGAGGTTTCTGAGCTACATGCTGCTTCGATAGAAGCATAGACCCACTATTTCTGAGAGTTGATGGCTCCCAGAGCTGGTGGAAAATGTACCACCGCCATGTTGGGAAGCTGAAGTGGGTGGAGCCAGCAGCCACAGTGCCATTTCAGTCTTAGATTGCTGCAGTTTAAAGCAATAGGCTCAAGTTAATATAAAAAATAAGCCACGTAAAGATGGCTACCACACAGAGAATCTGGATTATGTTCTCTTTGATATTCGTAACTGAAGAAAAACATTTGATTGCAAAAGCTGTTGAGTTATGCCAAAATGTATATTTTAAAGGTATCTTGACTTCAAAATTTGGATGTAAGGATATATTGCTTTGAAAAGGAGGCTCTGCTTTTGTTTCCACAGAAAGCCAGAGGCTATGGATTTGTTCCAGATTAAGATATATCAGGTTTGACCAGCCAAGACCACCTGAAAGGTCTCTGATGACACCAAGGCTCAGATGATCCAACATCTAGAACCATTACAAGGCAACTGGCTCAGACGATACAGCCCCATGGACTACTCCATGATCCTAAAATTTTCTTTGCGTCCCCATAAGATACAGCGACCCCCTCCAGCAGAAAGTAGTAAGAGAAGCTACACCCAAATTCCCAAATATACCAAGCTGGCTTTGGAGATGTGTAAAAGTTAAAACCTTCCTCTTTTAAAAAAAGAAAAAGAAAAGGGGAAGTGCTGTGGGATGGCCTGTATGTTAAATTGCTCTGAAATGTCAGTATATAAAACACTGATTGGCCAGTGGCCAGGCAGGAAGTGCAGGTGGGACTAACAGAAAAGAAAACTGAGAGAACAGGAGGGCGGAGGGAATCACTGCCAGCTGCTGCCATGACAAGCAACCTGTGAAGATGCCAGTAAGCCACGTGCCACGTGGCAAGGTATAGATTTATAGAAATGGATTAATTTAAGCTATAAGAACAGTTAGCAAGAAGCCTGCCACGGCCATACAGTTTGTAAGCAATATGGGTCTGAGCGGCTGTGGGACTGGCAGGTGACAGAGATTTGTCCTGACTATGGGCAAGGCAAGAAAACTCTAGCTACAGAGCCTTACTGACAAAGAAGAAAAATCCCTAATAGAGATGTCACTTAGCATAGAAGATTTTTAATCCACTCTTTTACACAATCCATGCTATGTTCATAGTTAGTTCCTAAGTATCCCTCACTGGGCCATATGTTAAAGGCAGGATCCCCAGCTTCCTGAAGTTGGAAGGTAATAGAATTTCGAAGTGAGAGTTAGAAGTGTGAGTTAATGAGGAGCCCCTTAGGCATCAAATGGGATCATGGAACCCCAGCAAGTATGCCCATTTCTTCCTGTCTTTTGTTTCCTGAACATGTGGTGAGTGGTTGTCTTCTGCCGTGTGCCCCAGTCACAGTGTGCTGCCACTCCATAGTCCAAAGCAGAGGGGACCTTGACCATTTAATGAGTGAGACCCAAGCCAGTTCCCTTCTTAAACGTTGATTCATATATTGACAGAAAGCTATTTATCACATGGCTAAAGGGAGGATTTTATCTCCCTTATCAAAATATTTAATATTCCTAATGGATAATATGGGGTAATAAACACAAAATCCTGAATGTTACTGGTCAAATACAACCCTAACAAAGCCAGTGCTGTTTGAATTGTAAAAATCCTGACACTATCTATTCAAATACATACAAATAGTTTGACTTTATTTATTATTTACTTTTAATTGTTATTGCTTTCATGTATTTTTCCAAACCACTTTCAAAAAAAAAAAAATCAGTTATCACCCCTTAAGAAATGGCAATATTAGTCTCTACAGGCTTTTTCATAAAATATGCAAATCATACCCAAAGCTACCTAATTTATATAATTTAAAGGTATTTTAATTTACGAGTGTGTTCTAGGCACCAGATGCTTATGAATATAATTAAGGGTAATAAATACCTCCATTCATCTTAATCTTATTGTGAGAAGCCTACGAAAACAGTTGCTGCTCTTTTTTGTCCTACTGGCATTTTCTCTGAAAGCACATTGGCCTCTTCTCTACACTTGCTCCAACTTCCACCATCCAGGGAAATGGTGGATGCAAGTGTTTTGCCTGTCACCTGAAAGTCAAGCCTTAGCAGTTCTGTGCTTCACTTCTGCAGCAGCCTGAGAGGTAGAAGAAACAGACAGGGAGAAGGGCTGCGCCCTGTGAAAATGTTCACACTTGCCTCGGCAAAGATGCTCTACAAGTCAACACAGCTCCAGGAGCCACTGAGAGATGCAGAACCTCCATTCACTTTCCCCCAAACATCTTGCTAAACATTTCCAGAGTCTGGTGTGATACTTGGAGGAAGCTTTCCAGCCACTCACTGGAGCCTATAACCGAGGATCAAATCTGGAGATCCACACCAAATGTTTTGCTTCAGCTAAAAAGCTTGTGGTTGGAATGCATAGCCGTGTTTATTTATACCTTGCCCATGAACATTTTGAGAGCTGTAGATTCAGCCATGACATATGGTCTACTGGAGGCCTAAAAAAAAAAAATCTATTTTTTTTAAACAAAGATGTTCCTTGGCTCCTTCCCCCACTACCCCACCCCTCACCATTCATGTTACTAGAGGCTGCTGTGATAACTCTATTTTTATAGGTCCTCAAAAATAAAATCCTGATAAAATACTACACTGTTTAGAGGTTCCCATAATAACATAATTTATCTACTACTTCTAGAAATATGACTTAAATAAAAATGTGCATGGCTTGGTGTATACCCGCCCCTCCCAGTGTCAGATAAATATGCATGGCTCAGTGTATCACCAGCCATCTCCAGACCAAATATTTTGAATTCCAGACTTTTTTTGGTAGAGTTTGAAACTTCCACTCCACGCTCTACTTCATCTCAGTAAATAAATCACAGGGGCAGTAATTTTGAGATAGTCATTCCCCTGAGCTCTGGGATTATCAGAGGGTCAAGCCTGAACTGCTGTTACATAGTTAATCTTCCTCTCAGGGACAACATTCCTTCTGGCAGACTTTGAACCTCACAGGTTCTTTGTAGTTCAATCATCCAAAGGGAGTTTCAACTTTAAAAATACATTTTTTTAAAAAATGAAATGTAAGGAAGTACAGTAATTTAGTGTGAAGAGAATCAGGCCACTTTTTGTAGGGCCATTTCAAAAGAAATTCATAGTGAAAGTGTGGTCTCTTTGTAGCTTCCAGAAGCATCTTTATTTTTTATGGGTACAGAACCATCACACACCTTTTTAAAAGCCATTTGACAGGTTTTGGTGCAATTATAGAAAGCAGCAGGTCATCCTGAAATTAAGAAGAAATCAAAGTACATCAGAGGCGGGCCTGACTCTGTGTTGAAGCGTTCAATTACCTTGCACGTGCCCTGCTTTCCTTTTTTTCTGCTCATACAATGTTTTGTCTATTTTGTTTTACATTGGTTATTATCTTGTTGCTTGTTTTATACTAAAGACAATTTTTCAGAAGAATAACATACCATTTGGGGACTCAATGCTAAGTTCACAGCCCAATGTGTTCGACAACAGTATCCAAATGCTTCAAGCCAGGTTTGCGCACTTTTCCCAAATTATGCAACTTGTCCTACACCGTTGCTCCTTTTCCTGAAAGTGGGGAGGATTTATTCTGGCTCGCGGTTCTAGGGGATACAGTGCACCAACGGCAGGGAAGGTGTGATGTCACGAGCAGTAGTTGGCTGGTCACATTTAATGCGCAGTCAAGAAACAGAGATCCGTGCTCAGTTTGTTTTGTCCTTTCTGTCTAGTCAGTGCTGCTCATGTTTAGGGTGGGTGGGTATCTTCATATTAGTACACCCAGTCTAGAAACTCCCTCACAGATACACCCCAGATTTGTCTCTTAGGCGATTCTAAATCCTCTCTCATTGACAATAAATATTAATTAACACAGGCAAGAAGTATTGTAATTAGAAATAATGAGAATAAAACAATGATTAGAATAAAACAATTCTGTGTTTCGGAGGTAATATAGTAGATTAGTGTTTTTCTCATTCCTTTCCTAAATTTCTTGTGTTGTATTTTTGTTTGCTTGTTTTTGTCATTCAAAATTTTAAATATTTTTGATAATTTCATGCACAAGTATGGTATTTACATTATTTCTACTCCTCTCTCTCTTGATTATATATATATAAGATATAAGTATAATTATATTGTACATATATATTTATATACATTGTACATATACATACAATATATAGTAGATATATGTACAATATATATGTATGTATGTATATGTGTGTGTGTGTGTGTGTGTAGCTAGAAGTTTTCCTGTGTCCCACCCAGTTCATAGCTGCTCAGACTCAAGTAAACACACAAAGGCTTATATTAATTAAAACTGCTTGGCCATTAGCTCAGGTTTACTACTGACTAGCTCTTACACTCAAATTAACCCATTTCTGTTAATCCATATGTCACCATGTGTTCTGTGGCTTTAACTGTGTGTCATTACATGCTGCTCCCTGGATGGTGGACTGGTGTCTCCTGACTCAGCCTTCCAGCCTTCCCACAATTCTCCTTGTTTGCTTATCCCACCTATACTTCCTGCCTGGCTACCAGCCAATCAGTATTTTATTTATCAACCAATGAGAGCAACATATTCACAGCATACAGAGCGATATCCATAGCACTTTCCCTTTTCTATTTTTTCAAAAAGGAAGGTTTTAACTTTAACATAGTAAAATTACATATAACAAAACAATTATCAATCAAGAATTACAGTTATATATGTATGTATATATATATATACATATATGTATATATATATATCTATATATATCTTTCTAAGTCAATTTGCTGTTGCTCAAATGTGTATGTGTTTGGTGCTGACCACTTTGTATTAGACTACCTGTTGGGACATGGGAGCTCATCCCTGGACAAGATTGAGTCTTTCAGCAGCCATTAATGGCCTGTAGCTCTTCATATAGGGGTGGAAATTTCTAAGATCTCCCTATCCGCTTGATATGTCAACTAATGTCGTTTTCTCAGATCTGGTGTACTCAACCATGTTGTTAAGATTTCATGAGTATGTCATTCCCCATCATATACTGAAAGCATCATCTCACAGAAGACATCCTGGTCCTCTGGCTTTTATGGTTCATGTATTTTCATTTCCCTATGACTTGTTTAAGCATCCATAGTGTTATTTATCCCTCCCCTCTCCCTTTTCCTCTGTATTGCCCTCCTCCTCCCTTAGCCTTGCTACTTACAACATGTTTCAATATTCTCTGTTCTTTCTTCCTTGAACTTTACAAGGCTTTGGATTTTAGTATCCTGAAACTTGAAACCAAGCTTCTCTGGCTTTCTCTTTCATTAGTGAAAGGACAGGGCTGTTTAGGAGAGGATTGCAAGGAAGGACAATATCTGTGTTTGGACACGAATTCAGGAACCGGTGTGAGAAGCAAAACTTTGGGAAGAGCTGTAACATCACAATGAATCATTACTCATTATTTACATCCATGTCTGTAAAGAAATGGAACCCTCCAGTGCTCCCCACTGACATATGTTAAATGAGACTAATATCACTCTCCTTACCAAACTATAAGATTAAATAGTTAATAAATTAGAAAATATCTGGAAAATTAAATACATGAATATTCCTAAAATCCATATTTTGAAGTAGGAATGAAAATCTCATGTAACTTCCGTATTTCTTCTGTTATCTTCTGTATTCATAAAAGAGTATTTATTTTAATTCTTACTTACATGTCAACTGCTATACTAGCGAGTTAAGGATAAAGAAGTTAAATACAAAATGTCTTACAATGTTGAAAAACATGCAATCTAGGCCTCTAGATTAGTGGTTCTCAATCTGTGGGTTATGACCCCTTTGGAGGGTGAATGACCCTTTCATAGGAGTCCCTTAAGGCCGTCAGCAAACACAGATATTTACATTATGATTCATAACAGCAGCAAAGCCAGGTAGTGCTGTGGGATGGTCTGTATGTCAAATTGCTCTGATTGGTCAATAAATAAAACACTGATTGGCCAGTGGCCAGGCAGGAAGTAGGTGGGACAAGGAGAGAGGAGAATTCTGGGAAGCAGAAGGCTGAGGCAGGGAGACACTGCCAGCCACCGCCATGACCAGCAGCATGTGAAGACGCAGCATGACCAGCCACGTGGCAAGGTATAGATTTATGGAAATGGATTAATTTAAGCTATAAGAACAGTTAGCAAGAAGTCTGCCACGGCCATACAGTTTGTATGCAATATAAGTCTCTGTGTTTACTTGGTTGGGTTTGAGCGGCTGTGGGATTGGCGGTGACAAAGATTTGTCCTGACTGTGTGCAAGGCAGGAAAACTCTAGCTACAAGGTGGTGGTGGCACATGCCTTTAATCCCAGCACTTGGGAGGCAGAGCCAGGCGGATCTCTGTGAGTTCGAGGCCAGCCTTGGCTACCAAGTGGGTTCCAGGAAAGGCGCAAAGCTACACAGAGAAACCCTGTCTCGAAAAACAAAAACAAAAACAAACATAACAGCAGCAGAATTACAGTTATGACGGTAATGTAGGACACACTTGCTGTTCGAAACCTCTAGGTCTCATGTCCTCCTGTAACCATGAAGTGACATTTTGACAATTATTTTCTCAGGGGGTATCCAGCAAAAGAACGGTCAGTGTTATAAACAAAGCCAATCACAACCCCCAAAATATTCTAACCACAGTAGCTCTTGTCTTCTTTACAAGGCCAGATTCACCTCGATTTGAACAACAAGCCCAAAATTCTAATTTGTGGATCGTAACCCTGGAAAGCCCAAGGCTGTCATTTCTCTCACAAGGTTGCTGTGGGTGAACTATCAGCGGTTCAGCCATTCAGTCAGTGCTTCGGTTTCAGGCTGATGGCTTCAACTCACACTTTCAACCTCATCCACAGTCCATTTCCTCTGTGTTTTGAGGCCATACTATAAAATCATTTAACCAAGCGGGACGTAGTCATCTCCCCCATTATGTACCTGAGCAGGTGGTTCCTTCTCTTATGCAGTCAACCAGGTTTGTAATCACTGTGAAGTTTCACATTTTCTTCTATTGAATAGAGGGGAACGTTAATGGAGATTAAGTCTGACATCTGACTACTATCCTGAAATTGTTTACCTTGTTGGTATCCTGTTTCTGCTGCTTCCTAGGGGGTTGTTTACAACTCCACTTGATATTCATGGCTCATCTCATTCCCTGTTGGTCTTACAGTGTATTATAGATTTTGGAAGAAAACAATCTCTAGTGAGGAGGTGTATTGATGCAGGTAGGAGGCAGTTAAGAGCGAGGGGAGTCACCAGAATGCATTATGTACATGTAGGAAATTGTCAAAGAATTAACTTTTAAGAAATACAAAGTTTCAGATATGAAGGAGTTCAAAGATTCTGATGTACAACATGGGTTGAGATGGACATGCTAATGAAGTTGATTGTGATCATTACTATCAAATGTATGTCAAATTGTTGTATTTTATACTTTGAATGTATATAATCCATACTTGCCAATTAAATATCTTAAAATTAAAAAAAAAAACTAAGTCACTATCAAAACAAAATGTCCCCGTCCTATTTTCTAACATGAAAGGCCTGGTTCTATACATTTAACCCTAAACATAATCCTGGATCTTTGCCACCTGATGATTATTTCATCACGCCCAAGTATATGCATCAAATATGGTTTATTGTCATGGTTTTGAATATAAAAGCTTTGATAGTGTGAAAGAAAAAGATGATGCTGGAAGAATACTATAGCCAGAAGACAGGGAAGGGGACTATAAAATACCCCTTTGAAGCACTATGAACATTGGCAACCATAGCAACTGTGTATTTTCAGGACCTGGGGTGCAGAAGTTGGGTCTACCTCACAGCTATTAAGGCAGAGGGGACCCATTGGACCCTACCATATTTATAGCTGATCTATTGTCAACCAACAGTTCTGGGATAATCAGAGGCATGTCATTCAGCAGTTGTGTGTCCCTAGGTAAGCTCATGAAACTCTGCTGATTAAATCCAAACTCAGGATCACACGGATAGCCCTATTAATTCCTAAGTTGCACTAAATAAAAACAGAATTTGTCAGAAATTCTACTGTATTTAACTTAATGAAATGGTTCAGTGTGGGAATGGAGAGATGGTTCAGCAGTTAAGAGCATTTGCTGTTCTTGAAGAGGACCAAAGTTCGGTTCTTAGCAGCAAGGTCAGACAGCTTGCAACTCCCTGTAACTACAGCTCAGGGCATCTGATGCTGTCTTCTGAACTCCGAGGATGCTTGCATTCATGTGTAAATAAACACAAATGCACAGATAGAATAAATATAAGTAAATCTTTTCACAAGGGATTATCTGGTGATTTAGCTACTTTTCAGTCTTCACAGAATGTTTATGTGGGCATTGGAGCTTGGATTCATTATTCTTTTTTAATTCTTTCATTTAACAAGTACTTACTAATGCAGTGTCACTACTATATTTCTAACCTACCTCCCATTGTCTGTGTTTAACTCTGCTCTGTTCTCCGGGCCTCTACTCTCCTCTTCAGTGTGTCTGCTCACTATTATTGTGAAGACTACCTCAGTTTTCCTAATAAGTAAAGCTTTCTTTTTGTTCTTTCTGTTCCATAGCTTTTCACAAACTGTTAGTCTGAACTTGATGGTTCTACTCCCTGAGTACATTCCTACCCTTTCTCCTTCACATGCCAGACTCCTATCCATCCTTGAAAAGGAGCCCAAATGTCACCACCTGTATTGTGCTTCTCCCTTATCCCTCAAGCAGAAATAGTATTGCTCCTAGAATACAACATTAATTTTTGCACACACCGAGACATCTATTGGTAGTGCTTTTTCACTTGACTGTATGTTCTTTAAGGAGAAATGTACCCTTAATACAAAAGTCACACTGCCTTGTGCAGAGTTGGTGTGCTCCTTCTGCCTTACATTAACTGAATGGAAATTGGGGTACAATAAGTTAAATGTGACACATCAGATGTTTTATCTGACTTTCCCCAAAGAGAAAATGACTGTAAAGTAGCAGATTAAATAATGGTGAAAATATCACAATAAAAGTGCAATCTTAGCCGGGCGGTGGTGGCGCACGCCTTTAATCCCAGCACTCGGGAGGCAGAGGCAGGTGAATCTCTGTGAGTTCGAGGCCAGCCTGGTCTCCAAAGCGAGTTCCAGGAAAGGCGCAAAGCTACACAGAGAAACCCTGTCTCGAAAAACCAAAAAAAAAAAAAAAAAAAAAAGTGCAATCTTTATCCCACTACAGAATGAGGGCACCTGCATTCATTGTTGGGGAACCATATGAAGATGAAGGGTCATGTTGAGACATGAAATACCAGCCAAATGCACATGCCATTCTTTCGTTGGGGAAAAAAATGAACACTAAATTTCTTGTGGCTCATTTTAAGATACCCGTTGAAGCCATAAATAACAATCAGCATTCTGGTTTTTCTATTTTCTTACTGGCAAATTGAGGAGCTTATTTTCAAAGATGTCCAATTGACTTAAGCAAAAAATTGTTAAATCTTTTGTTTAAAGAAATAATATGGGATCCAAGAGTAAGTGTGATGTCATTTATAGTGAGTGGAACTACAGGTACACTAATGTATTTATATTGAATAATGATTAATAAAATGAAGTGATGTAATATTATAGGTAAAGAGTTTATATTGAACATTTTATTGGGTGAGAAATGGGGTGTAAAGTGTTTGGTAAATGTCTCCCTCACAGTCAAGAACAGTAACTGTTTCTCTTCATTTAACTCCAGAATATTTCCTCTAGATGGTTACTTCAATCCTTGAAGATGTAGAATGCTGATATTTCAATGACTCAAGTTAAAGTATTGTTTCTAATTAATGGTATTTTAAAATATAGCAACACAAATAATATAAGGAACATATATCTTACAAATTAAGAGTTTTAAGTTCTCATAAACTATTAACAAGTTTTAATTTGGGACTTTTGTAAGTACATAAATACCCTTTATACAAAAATTTTTAGAGATACTTTAATACGAAAATTCCAAAAACCTACACCCAAATGATCTGCTCAATAAAGCATACACCCTTCTGTTGTTATTTCTTCTGTTTATTATATGTCCAGTGATCATTACTTAGAGACAAATGTACAGTCCCTTCATTAAAAGATCCTTTATAGCAATGTATTGAATTTATTTTCTGGGGGAAAATAAAACGTCAACTCTAAGCTTCAGAAGAAATATGAAGGCAGGAGACATATGAAGCCTTAGATCTTCAGATTCATTGCTTTCATCGGAAACTTTTGCCTTGACATCTAGGGACACCATCCTTTTATCCTTTTGGCGTCTGAGATAAGTAATCACTGACCCAATAACATTTACTGTCCTCTAAATCCTTTTGATTTCATGCATTTTTACTTAGCTTCTATTTCTACAGGCAGATTGAACAAATATGAGTGTCAATTGAACGTCAATTAATTACATAATTTGTCTGGAGCATCAAAGTCAGATCTAATCTAACTTTGAAACTTCCCATATTTAGAATATCGCAGACACTTTGACCAATCATTTAACTAAAAAGATGTGTTATCCTTTGTCCATTCAAATTGGACCCATTTTTAGCTGACAAATTATTTTGATAATTTCTATCTTCTAAAATAAAGTAATTTACTTTATTGTCAGTAATTGTGAGTTTTGTCTTTCCTCTTCAGCATTAATATTTTTCTTCAAGGATATGGGCTGATAATATTTATTTATTCAAGTCAGAGTTCATTCTGTTACCATTAAAAAACACTAGTTAGCTACATATGTGCGGATTCCAGATAATATCTGTACTAATGTTCTCTCTCCAGGGTCTTTTCTAGTTAACCAATCATATATTTCCTAGAATACTACTTTGCACACGTCAATACTCTGCAACAAATATGTTAGGTGATATTTAGTGCATACAAAATCAACTTCAAATTTCTCAGCTTCTCTTGTGTCTTGGTCAGTGTTCTGTTGTGATGAAACACCATGACCACATCACCTCTTATAAAGAAAGCATTTAAACTGGGCTTGCTTACAGTTTCAGAAGTTTAGTGTATTGTCATCATGTTGAGGAGCCTGGTAGCATGCAGTCAAACATGGTGCTAGAAAAGTAGCTGAGAGTTCTACATCCTGATTCACAGGCAGCAGGAACAGAGAGAGACATTGGGCTTGGGGTGGGCTTTTGAAACTTCAAAACCCACTCCCAGTGACACACTTCTCCGAAAAGGCCATAACTCCTAGTCCGTCTCAAGAAGCACCACCACTCACTTATGACTATTATATTAGTCAGGGTTCTCTAGAGAAACAAACCTTTTAGAATGTGTGTGTGTGTGTGTGTGTGTGTGTGTGTGTGTGTGTGTGTGTGTGTGTGTGTGATTTATTGGAATGACTTACAGACTTCAGTCCAGCTAATCCAACAATGGCTGGCTGTGAACAGAAAGTCCAAGAATTGAGTAGTAGCTAAGTCCACAAGGCTGGATATTTCAGCTGGTCTTCAGCATATGCTGAAATCTCAAAGAAGTAGGCTCCAATGCCAGCGAAGAAATGGATGTGCTAGCAAGGCAAGAGCAAGCAGGCGAAGAGTAAAAGCTTCATTCTTCCATGTCCTTATATAGGCTTCCGAGGAATGTATGATCCAGATTAAAGATGTGTCTTCTTACCTCAAGATCAAAGGTATGTTTCTTCCTGCCTCAAAGGTTGGGACTAGAAGTGGACTCACCCACTTCAAACCAAGCAAAAAAATAAAATCTCTCACAGGTGCACCCTCCATTTCCGGATTGTAATTCATTCCAGATGTAGTCAAGCTGAAAACCAAGAGTAACCATCACACCTATGCATTCAAATATTTAAGCCTGTGGGGTCCATTCTTATTCAGGCCATCACCACAGCTTGGTAGGCACCGCAGTGTACATGCTCTCTAGTATATTGCCTGGTTCTTGTTGTTGTTTCTCATGAACAGAATGGTGAATGTAAGTTGTGGTCATAATTACGCACACTGGTGTGACTAAATTAAGAATTTGGACGACAGGTAAAAAGCTGTGCCTCCTGTGCTTCTAGACTTTTAGTGTGTATGTCTGTTAAGAGGGTGTTTGCTGGGAAGCAGAACTGTACTCTCACCAGCTCAAAAGCCTTCATTGGATGGTTGCATATAATTAAAATCAATAACTAGGCATAAAAAATAATGCCATGTGGGTTAAATTTGATATGCATTCTGAAGTAATTTAAGACAGCGATCCTCTATTCCAGGTGCATAGACCCAGGTATTCTTTGGAATCAATTGGATAGCAAGGAAGTCATGTAAGATTTCATTGTGCACTTCAAAAGTTTGCTACAACTGTGTAGTATTTGATTTTTGTGTGGTGTACAATGGGAGTCCCATTTACATGTCTGCATGTAATGACTTCCTCCAGAATGGTGTGATAGTGCACTGCCCCTAGCAGTCCACATAGTGTACAGTGTCTAATGCCTAGCCATTCCTGAAGCACTCTGTTGATCCTACTACTAACAGCCATAGTACCATTACTGAAATTGCTGCCCACTCATTCCATCAATTACTCTTAGATTCATGTCTGTGCTTTAATAATATTGTGGAATTTTGGATTGCTTGAGATTAAATTTGTTATATCTTTCTCTTGAAAGAAGCCTGTATTATTATTAAATTATGATCTTTATATTTAAGTAAATATTTTTCTCCCTAAATTTCTATGTCATTTAATATGAAGTCTATGGGCTTTGCTTTATTTACACTGTCAATAATTGATAATTCACTGTTCTGTAGTGACCTTTTCTATTAAGCAACATAAAGTGCATTTATTTTGCATTTATATTCTCTGAAATCAAACCATTATTTAATTTTAATAGAATACTTTCCTCCCAATTAATGCTATAACTAGTATATTTATATTTACCGCTGTTATTTTTTATATCTCAACTTCCCTCTTTTGATATTTGCATCATGTTTATGCCTTCTAGATAGATCATTTTATCGTTATTGTCCCATTTTTTCCCTTAAACTTGTTCAAAATTTATGCATTCACTAATAACACAGTGGTACATTAAAAGTTATAATGTGTAATTAACTTACCCATGTATGAAATTAATTTTCTCCAGTAATATGAGGACTAAGGGCATATTTATTGCATGTGCTTTTGCACCTGACCTATTGTTGTCTATTTGGCTATTATAATGCCCAAATGAATATTGTTTCATGTAATCAATGCACAGTGTTGTTTCCTGCATTCCATTTGTTTGTTCCCCTCCTCTTAGAGCTCCAATCTGTTTTGTAAGACTATTTTATATGCAATATGACAATTTAAAATTTTATATAGATAACATCTTTTGTGATGAAATCCTGCAATATTTTCGAAAACAGTTTTATTTGACCTTCAACTGTGAAGATAATATTGTTAAGATATTTAGTTCTAATTTCACAACTACGGCTTTCTCAGAATCCTAAATATTATATTATAGAGCATTCTAGCATCCAATTGTTAGTATTCTGAAATGAGTATAAATAAGTCTAAATAAGGTTCCTTTAGAGAAAACTCTAATGCTGATCCGATTGCTTTATGAGTTTTCTGTGTCTAGTGTTCAAACTATCACTATCACATCTAGCTGTACCCCTCCAGATGCCATTGAAAGCCCGAAGTAAATTCGTTCATTAATTCTTGAAAATTATTAGCCCCTCCCTTCTTTGGCTTTTTTAGTCAGGGTTTCCCCAAGTATCTCCGGCTGTCTGAGAACTTACTCTGTAGACCAGGCTGCCCTCTAGCACAAAGATCCACCTGCCTCTGCCTCCTGAGTGTTGGGATTAAAAGTGTACGCCACCACTACTTGGCTAGATCTTGCCTCTTAAATCAAAAGAAGGGATGCACACACACACACACACACACACACACACAAACCACTATTACCAACAACAACAACAAAATAACAGAAATCAACAATCCTTGGCCATTGATATCTCTCAGCATTCAGTGGTCTCAATTTACCTCAAAAAGACACAAGTTAACAGATTAGATGCTAAAACAGGACCCATCCTTCTGCTATGTCCAAAGAAACACACCTCAACACCAAGGATAGACATTATCTTAGAGTAAGGGGTTTGAAAAAGATATTCCAAGCAAATGGACCTGAGAAGCAAGCTGGTGTAGCCATTTTAATATCTAACAAAATAGACTTCACACCAAAACTCACCAGAAGAAATAAGGAAGGACACTACATACTCACCGACAGAAAAATCCACCAAGAGGACATTTCAGTTATTAACATCTTATGCCTCAAACACAAGGGCATCCAAGTTAGTAAAAGAAACTCTATGACAGCTTCACTCTGTTTCGCTAGCTACTTTATTCCTTATGGAAGCTCAAGAAACATATCTTAAAGCGCATTATTCTCAACCTATCACTTCTTTCATTTTCACTTTATCTGTGCTAGACTGACTCATCGGCTCTTTCTTTAGCTGTGCATAATCTCCTATTTCTTGCCTTCCATTGACTTTGTGTTTACTGACTTTTATATTTGGAAATTCTAGAAGTTAGTATTTTTTTTAACAGAAATTTATCATAGCTTCTATATTTTAAAACCCATTAAAAGCTTTCATGGCCACCGTGACATCATGGTGTAAAGCACTGCGAACTTGTGTCTGCTTGTTCCATTATGGCATGTGATTTCTCTGTGTGTTCACGTTGCACTGCATATTTTTGCCTGGGTGTATTTGCCCTCAGGACCTTGGAAATTTGGGAGAAGACAGATTTGCTTCTTCAGGTGATCTAGACCTGCTAGTACTCCTTCTGTCATTTTACCCAATTTTGATTTGTTTTTGACATGCCAAGAACACGAACTTGCATTACAGGTCAACTGAGACACATGTGTACAATGTTAAAAATTAGTTTTGCTATTTTATCTTGTTGTAGTGAAAGATACCATGGCACCCTCCTTTCTAGAGTGTTATAAGTAGGTTGATGGTGGGCGACAGTTGACCTCCATTGCCACCATTCTTGCCTTAATAGTTACTTAATATTCACCTAAATGTTTTCCAACTTGGACCATCTACAAGAAGAAATGTCTCACTTTTCAGTGAAAGTACTGAATGTGTATTAATTTCCCTGTTCACCACCTCTCATTTATATCTCCCATATATTAGCTCTAATGATTACTAAACTGACTTAGGATACCTTATCATTTGTTTCTAATTCCACAATTAATCTGAACTCTACCTTTAAAAGTCAGGGAAACTCGGCTCTAAGGATTAAAAAAGCCTTTGCCATTCTTTTAAAACTAGACAAATTAGTTTAGTTGTTTGATTTCCAGACACTGTGCCCTTCATTTTTCATATCGGTCATAAAGCAGAGTAAAAGTAAAGGACTTTTTCTTTCACTTTTATTCTCATCAGATGGCTTGGTGTCTAGAATGTGCAATTTTTTTTAACTTTCTGAGTTTCCTAAAGATATGTTTTTATTTATTGAAGAGTTAAATAAGGAGACCTTAATTAGCTTTTAGGAAGTTTAACAAAAATGAAAACACCTTACTCAGACAAAATGTTTCCTTATTACAATTTGTTCTGAATTTTCTCTGACACTTGGAAAAAATTCATCAGAATACCCGTACATTTTCACCTTTTGGGCATAGACTGTGGTTGTATATGTCTCCCTTCCCTGTCGACCCTACTTCAGCCCTACTATAGAAGTCAGAACACACTCAGTTGTACAAACACACATGCACACACACCAACTTGAACTATTTTCTGTTCATATTGAAAAAATAATCCTATCTGGGTCAAATTTATCATTCCAAAGGACATGAAAACTTCCAGACTTTGAAATGTAAATGAGAAACAGTGAAGGTAAGCAAGCTGGAGTTTAAAGACTGAAATTGTTAATGCCAGGATTTGTGTATCCTAAGATAAGCGACAAATTTGGATCCATTATAAGGGAATTGGATTAAAATACATGTTTTAAAATGGGTAAATATTGGGAAATAGTTTGTGATTAAAGTTGAATTGTTAAAAGAATATTTAACAAAAGCTAAATGACGTGCTCTAATGTCTTTTCTCTCCCACCTCCTCCCCCTTAGCCAATTTATGATCTTGGTCTCCTAGCCAAACAAAATAATTTAAAATTTTTCTCCTCTAGATACATGGTCTGCTGCTAAGGTCTCTTGCACTAGGGAACACCTGCCCAAATCACTAGTGTGAATTGTATATGTCCTCCTGACTTTCAGAAGTTGAGAGTAAAGTGTGACCTTTGAAGAACTCATCATCATAGGACATTGAAAGGCATGGACCACTTAGTTTAGTTAAAAAAAATAAATGATACCAATACTCCGCTGCAGCTCCATCTTTCTGCAATGGCAATCTGCTTCTAAACAAAAGAGAAAGATGCATTGATATTCAATCTCTAGTAATTGCAGTAATATGAACCCCCAAGAAACACCTCAAATCTTTTTACTTTGTGGTAGAGCATTTTAATCTTCCAAGAGTTTTAGCACCCAGAGCGATTGAAAGCAGAGTCAAGGGATGAAACATCTCTGCTTCTTGGCAACTAGAAATCACTAGTAAATTCCGTCTTTAAGAAAAGATCATATTCTAATTCTCTCCATTCTCTTGATTTCTCAGAATCCTTTCTTACATATTATGTCCTCTTTAAATCCAAACTTTCCATTTTGATAACGAATAAGTTTTTCCAATAGCAATCTCTGAAGTCTCCAGAAGGAAGATGGGGCCCCAACAACAACTCTACCCAATCCAGAATGATACCATGGTAATCGCCATCATACTACACTTCTTGCCAGAATTTCAGACAACCTTACCCATTACTCTAAGACTTGCTGCAGAACCTACAGTTAGTCTAAATGAGGTTTAACTATCTGAGTTTTCTCACAGTACCCAACAGAGATAACATCACCCCCTAAACAGCAGGAAGCAATTCTAAGAAAATGACGCCCCTTCTCCCTTAGGTTTCATAATTCTCAAGGTTATGGATGATGGTTATAGGGTTGGGGATGGAAGAAAATATTAGACTCAATATTCTAAAAAAATAAAAACAAAAAAAAGGGAAAAGAAGAAATGGAATGGATAGGTATAAGATATTATGGTAGATTATTGTATATACTAGTAAACAAATTTAGTAAAATAGCAGCCTTAGATAATTTGCACTGTAATTTGCACTGTAATGGATTCTTATAAATGTAAACTATTTTTATATTCCTGTTTAAGATAATTTGTACATTGATACAAATACAGAACTATATTTGTTATAATGTACATATATTTCTATTCTTATTTGAAATATTTGTATATTGATACAAATGTAAATTTATATCTGTCATACTTTATGTATGTTCTACTTCTGTTTAGGATATTCGGTATATTGATATATATTTAAGAGTATTGTCATACTGCATATCCCACTATATATTCCTACCTCTGTTATAAATATCTTGTGCATTGTCACAACTTTGAAGTCATCGTTCTTTACCATACATTTGCTGATAGACTGTTTACCTTGTTTACATGAAGCCTTAGTCCTTAGGTTATTTTGGTAGATAAGACTTATAGATTTATAGTCACCTATGCTTGTCATCTCTATAGTTATGTTAATTAGGTTATCCAGAATTACAAATACATAGGTCAGATGGACAGGTAATCTTCAAAAACTTCATAGACATAGAGAATATGGCATTTAAATAACTTATTATGCTGTTGACGTGAGACACAATTGCTCCTGGCTGCACCGATTTGATCCCAAGAGAATGTTGGGCTTCTAAGACATTTGCATTTGGAAGTTTGTCTTCTTGGCACAAAATGGCCTAGTGGGCAAAGAACTGCCCTTGCCTTGATGGCTGACAGTATGAATGCAATGCTGTCCTTTCTGGACAAGCGGGATACAAGGAAAGCGACCACTGTACTCTGCCAAGACAAGGTAAGATGGTCTTTCAGAATTCCTGCTTCTGAAAATGGTCTGTCAGATACTCTAAGCCTGTAGCCAATTTGAATGCACCAACAATGCTGAGAAACATTAGGTGGCTGTCCAGGCTGCCAGCTGTCTTGGTCTACTCTTGCAAGATTCCCGAAAGTTGCTTACATCCATCTACCATTTCTCAGTTACCATTATATTCCTTCTCAGGTCTTTGATGGGATTGAAGACTAGCAGTTATAGTTACAACTATATATATATATATATATATATATATATATATATATATATATATATATATATATATATATATATATTATATAATCTTAGATAGAACATATTAAGTATTATATTCAGGTTCTTTAGGATAGGACACCTTTTGGAATGATCTTTGTAACATGCCATTTACCTATGCTCTATACTTCTCTGGATTTTAGTATGTGTTTCTTGCTTGATATTATTCGCATTGGTTGTAGTTCCATCTTATCTAGGTCATTATCCCTCATTATTCCTGGACAATATTTGATAACCATTCCTTTGTATATAGTCTTGTATTAGGTTAGAACCTTCTTATTTAGATAAAAGGAAGGAGAAGTAGTGGGTAGCCATTCCAGCTTTGATCTGGAAATTTCAACCCCCATTGAGGCTTCGGCAACTGTCACGCCTACGAAGCGGGGCCAAGGGAGGCGCTGAGAGACCCGAGATCTGGATGGGCCAGCACTGCGCTCTGTTCCTGAACCCTTGACAGTGGAGGTTGACTGAGCAGAGCTCCAGAGAACACTGCTGGACTTCGATACACCTTCTCCAGACCCCATGACCTACCTTTCCCCTTTTTGTAAGTTACCCGCTAAATAAATCTTCCTTTTAACTACGTGGAGTAGCCTTAATAATTTCACCAATACACATGTATATTATAATATGGAAAAAGGTCAGTTATATCCACTTAAAATAAACTTGGATTGGATTTAAATACAGTCATGGGCTCTATAATTTTTTAGTTAAAAGCTTTGTTCTCTGTGTTCAGATCAGTAATTATAAAACACACCTGTCGCCAGCCCTGCATCTATAAGGACCATCTGTCTTCATGTAATGCATTGGCCCTGATGATTATACATGACGTCATATGCTGGATGACAACTGGAGACTTGCAAGTATGCTGTTCCTTCCCTCTGTGTCTTACCCTTTCCCTTGTTTTCTGCCTTTTTTTGGGGGGGGGGAATTTGTTGTTGCTGTTGTTTTGTTGTTTTTGCAAATTCTTTCTTTTGCAAATCTCTCATAAAAAGTAACCCAATTTTCTAAAGAACTTTGGTTAAATAAATGTCTAACTTTTTCACTGGAATGTTGCAAGGACACTTACACTGTTCATATAAAAAATCACAGGGGTGGAGAATGTTAGCATTCAGGCATTTACACCTGCCTGCTCTCAGAACCTGGCAGGACACAGCAGCAGCAGCAGCCAAGAGGTGACTGTAGCTACAGAAGCCACCAAGTAGAGCACTCTCCCTATGTCCGTGCACTATATCCCCTTATAAAAGGCAAACTTTTCTCTTTCTTTTTCCTTCTGCGCTGGGTCAGAGCCCTTCCTCTGCACCTCCCTCCAGTAAACCTCCCACAGAAGCTCTGTTGCAAGGTGTGACTTTGTGGTGCTCCTTGGCTCCAACTCGCTAAGATCTCCTTCCATTGCTAAACTTATATGGAGAATGAGAAAGGATACGTTCTTGATGAGCTCCAACTACAGCAGAAAAAGAAAACATGAAAACAAGTAAGTAAACAATGCCAACAGCACCAAGCTGTGTATGACCATTGTCATAGAGAGCTCCAGGAAGTGCTTGGCTAGAGCAACGACCATGGCTTGCTTCTAGGGTGCAGTCGTGGCATTCTGCACACTGACTGATTAAAGAAATGAGTGTGCTATAGAGATAGAACAAAGAACACGAAATTTTCACAGATTTAATAAAAATCAGTTTCTAAAAGCTGTGCATTTCTTCTGATTTTTGGTGGAGAATCCTGTCTAGTGAGAACGGTGGACCATTGGGCCAGGAAGGGCAATTCCTTTATGGCATTTTGATACTCTGGAGGGAGTTTTTTCCCTTCTCAATGTAAAGTTTGTTTCTGAATTCTTTTAAGAAATTAAATCTCTCTCACCCTACCCCTTTGTTTCACCTAGCAGCAGCCAAGTCAGTCTCTTCTGGAACACTCCCTGGCTTTGCTCGCCAGGAAATCAAGTAAGTGACTTTCACTTTCCTTCCCTCCTCCAAGTCAAATCTCTAGTCTTGTCTCCAGCTTTAGAGCAGGACAACCTGTTGTGATTTCTCCTTCTGTTCTGTCCCCACTCCCAGGGAACTAAACAAATCTCCCCTCTTCCTTCCTCACTCCATCCCTTTGCCTTACTGCCAACAGCCTAGCCACTCTCTCCCCAGAAACCCTTTGGCCATGCAGCCAGGGAATTAGATCCCACTGGTAGCAGACTCCATTTGCTTGCCCCCTGTGAACCCTCTCAGCTCTCTGCCCCTTGTAGCCCATCCATCTCCATCCTTGCCCATTAGCTCCCAGTATGTGAAAACAAGTTCTACCTACTTCCACCTGGGATCCCCAGTGACCACACACAGCGGGAACTCAAAACAACAACAATAAAAAAAAACACAACAAACAATCAAGAAGAAAAATCCTTGACTAGCCACAGAGACTACACTCTCCTAGGATCCAGAGAGGGCAATGGAAACCAAGAAATAGAAAATTCACTCAACAAAGACAAAAACAGGTGTCAGCACACAAAGTTATAATTGCCCCAAATACAGATGCCTAGCTGCCAGCATAAAAATGATAACAGCCAGGACACTATGTCTTTAGCAGATCCCCACAACCCTACTACAGCAGGCTCTGAGATATGTAGACTAGCTGAAGCACAAAACAAGAATTTCAAAATTATGAACATGATCAAGAACTCCAAGGAGGATATGAATAAATCAATTAATGAAGTCTATGGAAACACAAATAGAGGAATGAAAAGTTTTCAAGATGTAAAAGTGGAAATAGAATCAATGAAGAAAACACAAGCTGGGGGAAAACTGGAAATGAAAAATGTAGGAACTCCAGCAAGAACTTTCAAGGCAAGCCTCACCAACTGCCAGGAGCCATTCCCTGGTGGTGGATGGGTCCTGCAGAGGGTATAAGGAGTCGGCAGGGAAGGAAGTGAGCCAAGCCATGGTGGTCAGGAGAATCTTGACTATTAGAGATGGAAAAGAGAATCTCAGGCAGTGAAGAAAAGATAGAAGAAATTGATATCTTGGTCAAAGAAAAAAATTGTTTAAAAAATATCCCAGGAACAAACCCTCCCAGAAATCCGGGACACTATGAAAAGACCAAATTAATAGGAATAGAAGAAGGGGATGGGGGGGGCAATCAAAGGCACAGATAAATTTTCAACAAAATCATAGCAGAAAATTTCCCTCACCTAAAGAAGAAGACACCTATGAAGGTTCAACAAAGAACCTGTAGTGAAAAACAAAAACAAACACTTCACTTTTTGGAAGAGACTGTAATCTAGATAGCTTTCTACAGAGACTAAGAGACCACAGATGCCAGCCGAGACCACTATATCTAGAAATTTTTCAATCACAATAGATGGAGAAAGAAAGGCATTCCATGAAGAAAACCAAATGTAAGCAGTATCTGTCTGCAACTCTAGCCCTGCAGAAGGCACTAGAAGGAAATCTCCAGTCTAACAAAGTTAACCATGCCAGAGCAGCAAGTCAGAAAGGGGAAAAAACAGAAGGAAGATTGCCCAATTTGTTTTACAAGGCCACACTTACCCTGACACCTAAGCCACATAAAGACCCAACAAAGAAAAAGAAGAACAAATCAATTTCACTTACGAACACAGATGCAAACTTACTCAATAAAATACTTGCAAACCAATTTCAAGAACACATCAAAAAGATCATCATCATGATCAAGTAACCCGCCATATGAATAGACTGAGAAACAAAAATTCTGTGTAAAAACCACACAATCACCTCATTTTGACAAGATTCAATACCCCTTTTTGATAAAAGTCCTTAGAAGCCTGGGAATGCAAGGGACATACCTCAACATAATGAAGATGACTTACAGCAAGTCCACAGGCAACAACAACCTACATGGAGAGAACCCCAAAGCATTTCCACTAAGACCAGGAAACTAACAGGGTTGTCTACTTTCTTCATAAGTATTCAACATAGTGTTGATGTCTTAGCTAGAGCAGTAACACAACTGTTAATACTGGCATAATTTTAATTTGCACTAAGGGATCAGAGACATCCTTAAAAGTCAGAGCATATCATTTCTTCCAATTGAAAAGGTAGCATTCTAGAGGGAGGGTCTATATGCAAAGCACAAGAAAAATAGTGGAATCCTTGTTATCTATCAGAAAATCATTAACCCACAAACTTCAATATGAGTTAAATGAGGGGAGGAAAGTTGGTTCTTGAGTGGAAATAGGCAAATTTTTAAAAATCTGGATGTAAATGACAACCTAATCTCAAATATGAATGAAATTTGAGTCTCAGGGCTTCAGTTTTCTCATATTTCAAACAGGGACAATAGTTCCTATTGTGAGGCATTGTGGGAGCCAAAGGTAGTAACTCCTAATTGCTTGAAGGCTGTGAGCAGTTAGAAAGGATGTCTGTGTTAGTTTTCTGTGGATTCTTGTATATGAATATAAAGGCCTCTCACAATCTGTCTTCCCTGTGTGGTTGTGTTGGCGCTGTCTTCTTTACATTGCTCAATTCCAACTCCTCATCTAAAAAAGAAACAGAAGAACACACGTGGGTCTACTTCTGAGATTACTGTGGGAATCATGTGAATTAGAAACTCAAAATGCTTTTTACTAGTAACACACACCAAGCCCTGTTTACCAATTAATCTTTTTTTTTTTTGGTTTTTCAAGACAGAGTTTCTCTGTGTAGCTTTGCGCCTTTCCTGGAACTCACTTGGTAGCCCAGGCTGGCCTCGAACTCACAGAGATCCACCTGGCTCTGCCTCCCGAGTTCTGGGATTAAAGGCGTGCACCACCACCACCCACCCGGCTTCAATTAATCATTTTATGAGAACTTTTTTTTTTTAATGTAAGTGCAAATATTTGTGAGAGAACTGAAGTATTTTGTCAAATGCTGATTTCCAGGAATGACCCCAAACCTACTTCGTTAGGATTCCTTGAGGCTAAGTTCCCAAGAATCTCTATTTTTATTTAATTTCTTGGGTGATTCTTATCCTCACCAAAGATCTGGCACAATTAATCCTGAAGCTCTTTTGAACGTTTGTCCCTTAATAATCTGTGATTCTTAGCCGGGCGGTGGTGGCACATGCCTTTAATCCCAGCACTCGGGAGGCAGAGCCAGGTGGATCTCTGTGAGTTCGAGGCCAGCCTAGTCTACCAAGTGAGCTTCAGGAAAGGCTCAAAGCTACACAGAGAAACCTTGTCTCGAAAAAAAACCAAAAAAAAACCAAAAAAAAAAAATGTGATTCTTTCCTAGACTTAATTTGCCCCAAGTCGAGGAGAAAAGCAGCACATGCATGTAGTGACCACTGCACAGGTCAGATGATGCAAATACATTGAGGCTATTGATTGATCTGGCTCATGCTGAAACAGTAAGATAATATGCCAAACGCAGTTCTAAATATTTCCCATATCTTGCTTTATATTGTCATTTATTCAATAATTCAGTCATGCTTTCAGGTACTAATTAATTAATCAGAATGAGAAGATTACAAGAGGAACACAGTGTCTTGGTCATGGTTCAGTTGGTATAATGCCTGCTGCACAAACATAAGGACCTGAGTTTCCATCTCCAGCAACCAAGAGAAGTTTGGGTGCAATGGCAAGTATCTCCCCTTTTAGTTCTAGGGAGGCGGAAGCAGGAGGCCTTTGTAGCTCATTGACCATCACCTTAGTCAAGTTGATGAGCTCCAGGGTCAGCTCCTGTCTCTGAAAAATCATAAGGAGCATACCTACTGTCTGCTTCCATTCTCCACATGCTTGTGCACCCACACACACTTACATATAGGAACGCCATATACCACATAAACACATACACATGCAAAACACACTCCCCCTGCCACAAAGACAGGGCCAAGTTTGTATTGGGAATAGACAAGTGCAGAATGAGAAACACATCAGAGGTAAAATTCAAAGATGCTCTGTGGGGGCTGGAGAGATGGCTCAGTGGTTAAGAGCACTGGCTGCTCTTTCCAGAGGTCCTGAGTTCAATTCCTAGCATGCACATGGTAGCTCACAGCCATCTGTAATGAAATCTGATGCCCTCTTCTGGCATGCAGGCAGAACACTGTATACATAATAAATAAATAAATCTTTAAAAAAAAAAAACACAGACGGGCAGTGGTGGCGCATGCCTTTAATCCCACCACTCGGGAGGCAGAGGCAGGCGGATCTCTGTGAGTTCAAGGCCAGCCAGAGAAACCCTGTCTCGAAAAACCAAAAAAAAAAAAAAACCACAAAGATGCTTTGTGTAGGACTGAGGCAATGATGTCCAGGGAACTGTCTCTCCAGAAACAAAAGTCCTGGTGTGGAATATATGCCAATTTCCATAATGTGCATACCCACACAAATGTCAGTTTTAGATAACAAAATTTTAGAATCCCACTGATCAAACTTCTGAAAAACTTATCATTGTCACCCACTAATTGCACCACCATGAATAGAAATTCCCTGATACATAAATTAAGACCAAGGATGAATGTCAATGGGCCTGATAATAAAGTACTAGAAGGGTGCAGAGCAAAGAGTCTGTCCTTATAACTGAGGAGGGCAGTGGCTGGAAGCCCAGGGTTTGTGACTGTTCCCTTGTGTTCCCTCCTGAGCTTAACTTCCCTTTCCATTCCCCTGCTCCCCACATTAACCTTCTTGATTTGGGGAAATTTTTTTTCTCCATCTCTGGAAGGCAAATGTTTTGAGATCAACTGCAACAAAAGCATATTTTAATTCAAGATCAGGATACAGCCAACCATTCTCTAATAAGCAACAATTCAATTAACTTCTCCTTTAGGAAGGTTCATTGCGAATTTCTTTCAAACACAAGCATTCACAGAAGCAAAATTTCCCTGAAAGCAAGCATTTCTGCAGGGCTACGGAATACTTCTTTCTTTGATGCTAAAAGTGGATAGAAAGAGTCACTTTCTGGTCAGTGCATACAAAAAGAACTCCTGAAAAAGTTTTCACAAACTTTTCATCATGTGCCCTGAGCCCAAGATGCAGGACAAATTTCTCAAAAGCACTGAAATGGGGTAAGAGTTCAAAATATGGTTGTGTCCCCTTTGCAGGGCTGATTTGCGTGTGCAGCTTCAACAGGATCTGCTGCACAGAGAATAACGTGTACATTGTCTGACTTTCCAACACCAACGGAACTGCTGCCTTTGCTCCTCCTTAGTCTGTTCTCAGCAGTTCAGGTGGAGAGGAAGAGTCCTCTGCACTGAAAACCATCCCCAATTAGGATATTTGTTTGTTTTTCATCTTAAATCTGCAAACATGTGGGAAAGTAGGAGAAAACATACAAATGTTCAGTTGTATAATCCGCCAGTTTTAAGCACTAAGGAAGCAGGAAATTTTAAATCTGTGTTCTAAGCAGAATCCCTTAACGCTTTTGTAACAAACATTTCATATGTGGCCCTTGGAAGACTTCCATCCATCTGTTTCTACTCAATTGTTAGTGATCATGTTTTTTCTATAAAATATATCGCAAGCCTGATTTCTTTCCAAAAAGTATGTTTGGCATAAATATCATACAAAATAGAAAGTAAGGATCTCAGCTGTCTTCATAGTTAATTAAAATCTCATTCACTGGTAGATGCAGCATATATATATATATATATATATATATATATATATATATATATTTGTTGTTGTTGTTGTTAGATGCCTGTTCTCCTGAGAAAGAATGCTTCAGCAAATATGCCCATGTTTGGAGATGGTTTAATCAGCAATACTGACATACTAACCTTCTCAGGCTGATGTATGGTTTCATATAATACCCTTTGTCAAAACCCACTGCTTATAAACCAACTAGTCATGAGCATTGCACTAAAACTTGACATAGTTGAAATCAAATCAGTAAAGGAAAACTCTTCTTTGTCTCATCCTAATTAATTTACATCACTGTCCTTTTATTTGTACCTATTTTTTTGTTTAAACTGTGATTGCTTCTCACATTGGTGTTTGAGATTGCATTCTAAACAGATTCTTGTCTCTGGTTCTCCTCCCTGCAGCCCACACAGAATCCCCTGCTAGGATAATCACCCTAAAAGACAGACTTGGCTCCTGTTTCCTAGGAACCAATGGCTCCAGAGTCTTCTATTTGCCAGGAGAACAAAGTTCTTCTCTTCACTTGATTTTAAATGTTCTGCTTTGTTGTAAACAAGCTTGGCTACTAGATTTGTGAGCATCTCCTTTACTTAGAAAAAGGCATCTGGGAGTGGGTGGTATCGCTGACTCTTATGCTTGTTCTTGGGACCCTTTGCCTCCTACTGGGTTGCCTCTCCCAGCCTTGATATGAGGGATGGTGGCCAGTCTTATTGTATCTTGTCATGCCATGTTCAGAAGATATTCCTGGGAAGCCTCCTGTTTCAGAGGAGGAGTTGATCTGGGGTAGAGGGGAGGCAGAGTGGGTAATGGAGGAGTGGCTGGAGGGGAAACTGGAGTTGGGATGTAATGTATGGGAGAAGAATAAAAGTTTAAAGAGAGAAAGGGGGGAGAGATTTGTGTCTTTCCTTGATTGGACAAACTTGTTACTTTCTCTCTTCCACTTGCCCATTTTTCAGGGCCAAACTCTCCCTAACTATTAAGATAATTGTAATCACTCATGACCTGTTATGTCATTTTTCAACCTACATAAATTACATCCACTCATCTCATGCTATTTAGACTATATTACATAGTAGTTCTTCTGTAAACAATTAAATATCTGGGTTATTTTTTATTTGAAAACACAATACCATGAATCATAGAATTAATTTAGTGACATGTCTGTTAAGGCTGTGCTGAGAACCTTTCAGCCATCAACTGTGCTAAACCACAGAAATAGATTTTAGTAGAGAATAAGTGCAGGCAACCTGTGAGATGAGAATTCACAGGCCCTGGAGTCAGACACACATTGCCTACAATCCTGGTTTTCCTACTTGCTGTGTGTATTAGGGCTCCCACTTTGATCGTGTTATGAGAGGGAACAACAGCAATCTCAGAATGCCAGGGCTTATTGAAATACTTAATTTAAAACTTCCAACAGATAGTAGCAGGCCACTAAAGGTAATTCATTCTTCATCCATTCTTTCCTTGATCTACTTGAACTATAAACAAGCTATCAATGAAGCCAGAGTCAAGGAAAAAGATAGGAAACAAGATAACAGACCCATTTACTAGGTGATTGGAAATCAAACCAACAGATTTTATTCTGACTTTTGGCTGCAAAGGTGTCTGTCCTGATGCAGCAGTTTGTTCTGGGCTGAAAATTACCAGTGCCATCTTGAAACAGGGTGGCTATACTGACTTGTCTTGTAGACTAAGAGTAAAATCTTGGTAAGGAAATCAGCTGAATAGTACAGAATAAAATCTAGGTTTAGAGTAACAATAATGAGGACAGCGCATTCTAGTAGAAGGAAGAGAAAGGGTCAGGAGATTCCTAGGACCATCATATTAAATTGTGAAAAATAGAAATCCCACTTTATTTAATTTCACTTTTCCCAAATACAAAATTCTATTAGTAGTTTTTAAGCTAATTAAAATATATGATTTGTAAAAAAGATGACCCTAATTAAACTCAGTAGACCAAAAAAACAAACAAAATACATCAAAATATGAGGGGTACTTGTTAGGAAGAATGGGGTGGGGGGTTACACCAGGAGTAGGAAAGAACGAGAGAGAATAATGAGTGAAATAACCAAAATGTATTTTATATGTGCAAAAAATATCAAAGAAGGGTCAAGACACTAACAAATAAATAACTCCGAATATCTTTAGTGTTCAATATATTTCATTAATAACCTAGATACTCAAAGTACAATTTACCTAGAAAATAAAGATCTTGTTTCTTAAAAATATAAGGTTCTCAGCCTCTGTAAACTTTTCTACTACATTGGCCCTCTGTTTTCTCTCCATTGATGTTATCATAATTTTATTAAGTCTTAGTTTGTTGCCTTATTATGTACATTTTCTTTTTGGTTCTATCTTTAGTCCATGAGATTAGATCATTGTGCTTTTTACTCTACATGTGAAATCTGTCAACATTTAGACACTATTTCTGAGAACTGTTTCTTATGGTTTTTCAACTCTACTATTATCAAAGTAGTCGGACATTTATCTTAGACAAGTGAGAAATAAACAGGCTTTTCTCAGGATTTCCTCTCTGATACACAAGCTACATTACACACAGAGTAAAAGATACCACCCACTCTGAAATCAGTAATTATTTAACCCTGATAGCTAAAATTGTGAGGGATTACAATTACAAAGAAGAAAGAAAGAACTGTCATATTCCACTGGTTGTATAGCACACAATTCAAGATGCTTATTGTATTGGCCTGGGCCAAACTCGTGAGGTCTCAGCTGTGGCAGGGATTGGAAGCCATGCATAGTGATGGAAGTCCCATGGGCACTCTTCTACATGGATGATTGGCAGAGACAAAAGCTAAAGTCCAACAGCTCAGACAGGAAGTCTTTGCAATGTAGCAGATTTAGCTGTAGCAAGTTAGAAGAAAAAACAGCGAATTTGACAAGTTTTGCAGCTACTTATGTCAGCAGCTCAAAAGCAATCATATTTCTTTTTAACAAAAATCTGACATATGGACCTCATAAGAGAGTACTTCTACTTAACATGGAAAAAGAAAAATAAATAAAGAAAGAAAAAGATCTGGTACTAGAGAAATTGGAAGTTTTTGTTACCTTTAACAACAATAAAGATTAAACACACAAAATCTAACTCCAGATTAACCTAAGTCCTCTCACAAACTGTCTATTTACCTTTAGTCTAACAATATAGTAGATTTGTCCTTTGGCAGAAAATTATAGTGCATGTAAAAGTCAAGGCAAAACATCATCTCAACAGACAAAATGAGAGCCAGGCTCACATATTCCATCAATGCCAAAAATATGTAACATATTGTTCAAAAAGACTGGGATTAATATTTAAATAGGGGGAAAGGAAAAAACTGGAAAACAACTGGGTGACCTTCAGCGGAGGTAGAATCCAAAATCAAGAATCAGAAGAAAGTGAAGAAATTCCACATGCAGGAAAAAAGTGAAGAATACTTTTGATAGGCTTAACACAGATCATGTAAAAATGAGTTGATTTTGATGATAAATTAATAGAAATTTTCTAAACTGAAACCAGAGATTAAATAATGAATGAGTGGAAGAGAATGTCTGAGAGTTATAGGATGGTGTACTTGGAAAACCAGACTGAGGAATAACAGAGTATGATCAATATTTTTATAGACACAAAATCTTAAATTGGTAAATGTTAAAGAAGACAAATCATAGTAAATATCAGAATATATGTTTTGATATCTGGATCCTAATTACAATGTATAACAAATAGGAAGAGAGTTGAAGAAGATGCTAAGGTTCTGTTAAGAAAATCTCATGGCATTTGCTGTGCCTGCTTTACCCTTCAGCAGGAAGCAGACTCCATGAGAGGAACCCACACAAGCCAGAGTTCTAGGTGAGAATGGGCTTGTCACAAGAGACTACTATGAAGGTTTATTGAAGATCTGACTTAGATGCCTACAGTGTCTGTTCCCTTTCTATTGCTATAATAAAATGCTATGACCAAGGCAACTTAGAAAAGATAGCACTTAATTGGGCTTACAACTCCAGGTGGTTAGCGTCATGATGGTGGAGCAAACACATAATGACAAGAACTGCTGAGAGCTCACATTTTGAACTATAATTTGGAGATAGAGAGCACATCATGGAAGATGGAAGGCTGTTCAAACCTCATGACAAAACTTGTGACATACCTCCTCAAGCAGGCTACACCACCTAGTTCTTCCCAAATAGTTCCACTAACTCGAGAAACAAGTCAAACATACAAACCTATGGCAGTTATTTTCATTCAAAACACCATGTAGAGAGCAGCATTAAATTTGACTGAGTAAACTGTACAGAACAATAGTATAGCCATGCCTCAAAACAGTATGTGATGAGGATGCAACACAGCGCTCCCTGAAGAAATCAGGCATGTTTATGAAAAACATTCATGACCATAGATTGCCAGGAACTCCTCTCTTCTTGCTCACTCTGCTGCCTAAAAGACTCAGTTGAGTTCACTATTTGATCCTTAGAAGACACATGCTCCCACCTACTTCCTGATTTAAGGGTACATAACAAATGTGAGGACAATGGGGGCTACAGTGCCTCCAATCAAGCCTGAGTCCCACCAGATACAAGAGTCTCTGAATGCATGTCTGTTGTTTCCTCATTTCCATTGCCCCAGTCAGGTCAAGCCCAAAGCCATGCAAGGCATGGCACTACCACACATGCTCCAATTCATATCCTTCCTCATTTATTTCCTATAGATGAGACAGGATTCTCGGTAGTATTAAAACAGAAAACACATCCATTACATTGCTTTAAAGCCAACAGCTAACTGATTAAACATCAGCAATGAAGAAGCTGGGATAAATGAGATATACCAGAGAACAATGAAAATACCCAACAGTTTTCTTTTCCAACCAGAAATTCCAGAAGGTCATACATATGCTCACAGGCAATTCAAAAGATGAGAAGCTCTCATTTCTAGGTGACCTTTTATTTATTTGAAAGCAGTAAATAAAGACCAAGGACACAATGGAAAAGACCTGGCTTGGCACTCAATCTAGGCCCCAACCCATGTGCGACTATATAGAAATTTAGGCTCCCTATTCTTCACCCAACACCACCAAACACCAACTTATGCATAATGAGAATTCCAGAAGAATAAAAAGGACAGAAATTCACAGAAAGTATAATGGCCAAAGCTTCTCAAATTTTCCTGTGTCTAAAAGACACTATCTAGCAGCAGAAGTCCCTGCCCTCTGGCTCTTACAGTCTTTCTGGAATATTTTCTGTGATTTCCTGAGTCAAATATTAGTAATACCTAATCTCAACAATCCTTAACAATGCCTAAACAATACCTGTACAATGTCGGTACCAGTTGACATACCATCAGGGATAGGGAAATTTTCACAATTTTCACCCCTATATGAAGATCTGGAGGCAATTAATGTCTTCCCAGAGGCAGGACACATTTTTTTTTCAAGGACAAGCTCTCTAATAGCTTTTCCAATGCCAAGTGGTCAGCCCTAACCACGTGCACATGTGACCAACACATCACATGGACTCAGTAGGCTATACATATGTGTGTGTGAGTGTGTGTGTGTGTGTGTGTGTGTGTGTGTGTGTGTGTGTGTGTTTTATGAATTTGAGAGAAAATGTGGACTGTGGAGGGATTTGGAGGGGGAGAGATAGGGAGAAATGATGTAAACACATTACTCATGTACAAATTTCTCTGAACTTTTATGTAGTTTATAAAAGATGAATTCAACAAAGGTCTTAAATATTTTAACAATTCACACTAAAAACTTGATAATGAAAATCCCAATAAGGCAAATTTTTTTAAAAAAGATCATTGTAAATTCTCATCAATAGAATGAATAAAATGGAAAACAGAATTATCAGGTAGATGAATTGTAACATTTAGACAATAGCTAAGATAAATTAATAAAAAGGTACAAATAGACTATATGTGATCTATGGAACTCCATAAAAAGGTTAAATCTATGAATCATGGGCACAGACAGAGAAAGGAATAAGCTAAAGGCATAAAAGTATATTAAATAGAATCATCACAGAAAGTGCCCCAAATTTAGAGAAAGAGATGGCCATGAAGATCACAGAGGGCTTAAAACACCAAACAGAGAAGAGCAGAAAAGAATTTTTCCATACCACATTATAATTAAAACATAAAGTATACAGAGCAAAACAATAACAATATTTCAAGCCACACCAGAAGAGCCTCAAGTCACATAAGAAGACAAGAGTTTCAAGAGCAAATCTGGAAGCCCTAAGAGCATAGAACTATTCACTTTAACTTCCAATTGCCAGACCAGATTTAAAAAAAAAATCCAGAAAAACTCTCCTTCAAAGTAGAGGAGCATTAAAAACATTCCATAATAAACATAGACCAAAAAGAGAAAGTAAGTCACCATTCCTAAAGATAATTTTCAGTTCAGGAATGTTATACACTGAAGAATTAACACATCCACGGGGTACAAAGAACAACAAACTAGACTAAGAGGCTAAGTAAGCAAAGCGTGGTTAAGAAAATACCAACACAACTTTAAAAATTACAAAATGAAAGGACTTAAGACCTACATTTTAATAACTGGATGTTGATGGTCTCAATTTTTAATCAAAAAGATATATATTATATATGTTTGGTGTAAAGTATCACCATCTGTTTGTTTTGGGTTTTGTTTGTTTATTGTTTGTTTTTGGTTTTGTGGAGTTTTTTCTTTTGTTTTCTTTTGTTCCTTTATTAGTTTTGGGTTTTTTTTTTTGTTGTTGTTGTTGTTCTATTTCAAGACAGGGTTTCTCTGTGTAGCCCTGGCTGTCCTGGAACTCACTCTGTAGACTAGACTGGCCTTGAACTCAGAGACCCAGCTGTCTCTGCCTCCCAAATACTGGGATTAAAGATGTGTACCATCTTTGTTGGTGATAAGGAACACTGGCAAAGATAAGCACAGTCTTAAGGTGAAATGATGGGAAAATGTATCCCAAGCAAGGGGAAGTAGGAAGCAAGCTATTGTTTGTACAAAATAGACTTCAAACCAAAATTAGACTGAAGGAATGAAGTCACTTCACATTGATTAAGAGAATGATCGGTAAGAACTCTATTATAACTCTAGACACGTACCCACAAAACATAAAACCATCATTTATTACATCCAGCTGGATGTAAAGGCATAGACTGACTTCAGTACATTAATGGATGTTTCAGCACATGACTGTCACCAGTAGATGGGGCATCCAGAAAAATAAACAAAATAAGTCAGCATCAAATGGAAGTACAAATCAAACTGACTCAACACACATCTACAGAATATTCACCCAAAAACTACAGAACACACATTCTTCTCAGCCACCTCAAGAGGTTTCTCTGAAACAGATAATGTTTTAGTCTACAAAGCAAGTCTTAACAGATTAAGAAAACTGAAGTATTTCTCTAATATTTCATGTGATCACAAGAGAATCAACAGCAAGAGAAACTATAGAATATGGACAGTCTCAGGGAGGTTGAATGACACACTATTAAAAGATTAACGCTTCACTTAAGCAATCAGAAGGAAAACTTAAAAATACCTAAGTTTGAATGAAAATGAAAACCAAACGTAACAGAACCTGTGAGGCAGAATGAAGGCAGTCCTAAGAGCAAATTCTAATGGTATAATTAGAGGCCTTAGAAAAAGAACAAGTCAAAAATAAAGAGGGAAGATGGAAAAACAATAAATAGTAAAGATCATTGCAGAAATTAATGAAGTGGAGATAAAATGATCACTGCAAAGAATCAAAGAATTGGCTCTTCAAAGGTCAAAAAGGATTGGACAAATCCAATAAAAATCTACAAAGATGCACAAAACAAAATTAAATCAATACAAATTAATAAAATTAGTTTTGAAAAGGGAGACATTATAATCAATAATAATGAAACTCAGAAGCTTGTTAAAGCACACTTTGAAAACATATTGACAATAAATTGAAAGATCTAGAAGAAACAGATAAATTTCTATATCCATTTGATCTAACAAAATTAAACCAAGAGATAAACTACTTTAATAGCTCTTTAATAATCATTGGCATTAATTAAATCAGTAATAAAAAATTATTTCAGTTAAGCAAAGCCCTATTCTGTGAATTCACTGCTAAATTCTGAGGCCTTTGAAGATGAACCAATACCAGGCTCCTCAAACCATCCCACAGCATAGGAAGGGGAGGAACTTCCCTTATTAAGCCACTCTTGCACTAATACCAAAACCTAATGAGGAAAAAGCAAAATATAAAATTATAGGCTAATCTCTTTGGTGAGTATGGATACAAACATACCCAATAAAATATTTATAAACAAAATTCAACTATAGATAAAAAGAACAATAAATACATAAAGACATGGCCATCTTATTTGATGGCCTGAAGACCTTGTCTCAAAAGATGACATGCAGACAGCCAACACATGTGAAAAAATGCCCAGCATCATTAGTCGTAAATGCTAATTAAAACTACATTGACAGTCTGAAGAACCAAAGCACCCTCATTTCAAGCAAGCCCCTTACCTCAGCTTGAAACAAGCCTGAGTTTCAAAATTCTCAGAGCTGCTGCCATAGGTACCAGGAACCCAAAAGTACAAAATCAGGATGTTTGAAGAGTCATCTGGTAGCAACTGATTAACCACAGAATGCCCCAATGCCAGAGATGGTCAAAAGTACAAAGTGATGATATTTGAAGGACTATCTGGTAGCAAGTGATTAACCATAGAATGCCCCAATGCTGAAGATAGTCTAAAGTTTGAAAAACAACCGATCAAAACTGCAAAGTAAGATAGCACAGAAATTTTGTAAAGCCCCTAAAACTTGAGTCAGCCAGAATTGTACCCGAACCAGCACCCCTAACTAATGTAATCTTGTGATTTTTACCTTTAAAAACTGAGCTTGCAGAAGGGCAGGCACCTCTTCTAGCCTCTGATGCATTGGGGTGCTCGATGAGGTCCCTGCTGTGAGGTTTGAACTGCTCCAATAAACCTTGCTTTTGCATTTCGGTGAGTTTGTGTCTCTGGTGGTCTCTTTGGGGGTCTCACGCCCAGGGCACAGAAAGTCCATCTCACTCTAGATAGACTGACTATCACTAAGAAAATAAGCAACATCTCTATTGCCTCAGATCCAATTCCACAGTCTCATCTCCATCTCTGCAGCAGAACACCAATGACAATATTATGTGTTGATGTACTGTGTCCCTCAATATACTGTATCTCCCAATAAAATTGACCTGAGGATCAGAGGAAAAAGCCAGCCACTATAGTAAACAACAGTCAGGCAATGGTAGCTCATGCCTTTAATCCTATCACTTGATCGGAAGGGATCTATGTGGATCTCTGTGAGTTCAAGGCCACACTGGGGAACAGAGCCAGGCATGGTGACACATGCCTTTAATCCCAGCACCAACCACAGAGGTCTGAAGGTCTCTACAGACAAACAGGAAGTGACAGAGCTGGACAGGAAGAGGAAGTAATGTTGCTGGGCTGAGAGAGCAAATGAGGGAACAGAACAGAAAGGCATATAGGCATGGGTAGACAGGAAGTAGCTCACTTTTGGAAGCTATAGAGTTGGTGAGGTGAGGTTAGCTGTAGCTTTTCTATTCCTCTGATCTCTCTCAGGCTTTAACCCCAATTTCTGGCTCCAAGTTTTTTATTAATAAGACCATTTAGCAATTTGTCTACAACATTCCCTGTCCCCCTCCAATCTCCTGGGGATCCCATAACCTCCCGTCCCCTCCCCCACAATTTGTGCCTTTGTCCCAGACCTCCCAACCCCAGTAGGCATGCCTTCCCAGGGGAAAAAAAGTAGGCGGAAGACAGACCCACACCTCTCCTACTGCTCCTGAGATCCAATCCCCCAGTCTCACCCCCAGCTCTGTGGCAGGAAACCTGCTGTGGTCTCCCTTTCCTCTCTGACCCCATCCCCAGCAGATCAGGATCACAAAGACCTTCTCCTCCAACCTTCCTTCCCCTAACTCTTCCCAATTACCCAGGTCCAAGACCAGCAGGCATTCTCTATGAACACATCAGTTGAGCAGGCCAGTAAAAGAAAACAACCAACACACAGTCATCACACTCTCTGAAAATCCAGAGGAAACAGAAACCAAGGAACAAAACTTCCACCCAACAAAGACAAATGCAGAAATCAGCAACTAGACCTATAATCATCCCAAACCCAGATGCAGAGACACTAGCATAAAAACACGATCTGTAACAGCCAGGACAATGTGTCTCCACTAGAGCTCAGCTATCCTACCACAGCAGGCTCTGAATATTTCAACATAGCTGAAACACACACACACACACACACACACACACACACACAGAGAGAGAGAGTGAGAGAGAGAGAGAGAGTGAGAGAGAGAGAGAGAGAGAAGGACCTTAAAACCAACTATTTGAAAATGATAAAGGTCCTTAAAGATGAAATGAATAAATCCTTTAACAAAATCGGGGGGGGGGGTGATAAGAAAAGTTGAAGGCAGATAAATCCCTTAACGAAAACTAAGCAAACACACACACACACACACAAAAAAAAAAAACAGTTAAAAAAAATGAATAAAACTGTTCAAAACAAAAAAATGGAAATAGAATAAATAAAGAAAACACATACTGAAGGAATTCTGGAAATGAAAAATTTAGGAATTTGAACTGGAACTACAGAGAAAAGTTTCACCAACAGAATACAAGAGATGGAAGAGAGAATCTCAGGCACTGAAGATACAGTAGAAGAAATAGATATATTGGTCAAAGACAATATTAGATCTAAAAAATCCTGACAGAAACATCCAGGAAATCTGGGATACAATGAAAAGACCAAAGCCAAGAATAGTAAGAATAGAATAAGGAAAATAATCCCAGCTTAAAAGCCCAAAAAATATTTTAAAAGAGTTTCCTAACCTAAATAAGAAGATGCCTATCAATGTACTGGAAGCATACAGAATATCAAATACACTGGAATAGAAAAGAAACCCCCCTTGTCATGTAATGATCAAAACACAGAACATACACACAAAATACAGAACAAAGAAAGAATATAAAAAGTTGCAAGGCAAATGGACCAAGTAACATATAAAGGCAGAACTATTAGAATTGCAGCTGACTCCTCAATGGAGACTCTAAAATTCAGAAGGTCAGGGAGCGATATGCAGTAGACTTTAAGAAACTATAGATGCCAGCACAGATTACTATACTTTGCAAAACTTTCAACTTAGATGTAGTAAATAAGATATCCCATGATAAAGTTAAATTTAAACAATAGCTATCCACAAATCAAGGACTATAGAAAGTGCTAGGAGGAAAACTCCAACCCAAGGAGGTTAACTATACCCATGAAAACACAGGAAATAAATAATATCACACCAGCAAAATCAAAACAAGGGAAGCACACCTGTGCTCCTGCTCACAAGCCCACATACTCACTCACCAACAACAACAACAAAATAACAGGAGTCAACAATCATTCATCAATGATATCTCTCAATACTGATGGTCTCGATTCCCCCCAATAAAAAGACATAGACTAACAGAATGGATGCAAAAACAGAATCAGTCCTTCTGCTGAATCCAAGAAACACGCCTTAACATCAAGGATAGACATTATCTCTAGGCAAAGAGTTGGAAAAAGATATTCCAAGCAAATGAATCTAAGAAGCAATCTGGTATCATCATTCTAATATCTAACAAAATAGAATTCAAACCAAAACTAATCAAAGGAGATAAGGAAAAACAGACATTTCACACCCATCAAAGGAAAATCCACCAAGATGGCATTTTGATTCCTAACATCTCTGCCCCAAACTCAAGAGCACCCAAGTTTCTAAAAGAAACACTACTTCAATTTAAATCACATATTGATCCTCACATACTGATAGTAGGAGACTTCAGTAATACATTCTCACCAATAGATAGGTCATCAGAAAGAAACTAAACTGAGAAATGCTGGAACTAACAGAAGCTGTAAAACAAAGGTACCTAACAGTCATTTACAGAACATTTCACTCAAACACACAAGAATATGCCTTCTTTTCTGCACTTCATGGAACTTTCTCCAATTCAACAGATACAAGAAAATTGAAATAACTAACTACACTCTATTAGACAGTCACTGATTAAAGTTAGATATCAACAATAGAAACATCAAAAACTTACAAACCCATGGAAGCTGAACAACTCTCTACTGAATGAAATAGAAATGGGTCAAGACAGAAACAAGGAAAGAAATTAAAGACTTTCTATAATTCCATGAAAATGAATACACAGCATACACAGACTTATGAGACACAGTGAAAGCAATGCTAAGACAAAATTTCATAGCAATAAGTGCCTACATTGAAAAAAATGAGAGATCTCATAAGAGAAATTTAATAACACACCTGAAAGCTCTAGAATGAAAAAGAGTAATCATACCCAAGAGGAGCAGACCACAAGAAATAATCAAACTCCAGTCTGAAATCAATAAGATAGAAACAAAGAGAACAATACAAAGAATCCATGAAACAAAGAGTTGGTTCTTTGAGAAAATTAACAAGATAGACAAACTCTTATCTAACTTAAAAAACAAAGATAGTATACCCAAATTAACAAAATCAAAAACAAAAAAGGGAACATAACAACAGACATTCAGGAAATCCAGAGAATTGCAAGTACATACTTTAAAAACCTGTACTTCACCAAACTGGAAAATCTAAAAGAAATGGGTAATTTTCTCAATAGGTACCACTTACCAAAGTTAAACCAAATTCAGAAAAACAATTTAAATAGACCAATAACTACTGGTGAAATAATTCAGTTATTAAAAGTCTCTCAAAAAAAGAAAAAAAAATCCCAAGGCCAGATGGTTTTAGTTCAGAATTCTACCAGACTTTCAAAGAAAAGTTAACACCAATATTCCTCAAATTATCCCACAAATTAGAAACAGCAGAAACGTCATCCAATTCATTTCATTAGGCCACAGTTACCCGGATACTCACACCATATAAAGACTCAACAAAACTCCTCCACTGTTGGTGGGAGTACAAACTTGTACAACCACTGTGGAAATCAGTATGGCAGTTTCTCAGAAAATTGGAAATCAATCTACCTCAAGACCCAGCCATACCACTCTTGGGTATATACCCAAGGAATGCTCAATCATACCACAAAGATACATGCTCAACTATGTTCATAGCAGCATTATTCATAATAGCCAGAACCTGGAAACAACCTAGATGCCCATCAACTGAAGAACAGATTAAGAAAATATGGTACATATACACAATGGAGTACTACTCAGTAGACAAAGACAATGACAGCATGAAATTTGCAGGCAAATGGATGGAACTAGAAAATATCATCCTGAGTGAGGTAAACCAAACCCAGAAGGACAAACATGGTATGTATTCACTAAAAAGTGGATACTAGATATAAAGCAAAGGACAATCAGACTGCAACCCACAGATCCAGCAAGGCTACCTAACAGGGAGGATAGCTAGGCTAATAATAAGTTTTGGTTTTACCCAATCACTGAGCAGGCTTCAGTAAAACATTTCACTACTAGGATAAGAATTTGTACTGTATCAAGCTGATAATAGAAAAAATAAAGTAAAATGATAAAAATAAAGACTCAACAAAGAAAACTACAGGCCAATTTGTCTTTCTGAATGTAGAGGCAAAAATATTCAATAAAATACCTGCAAATTGAACCCAAGAACATATCAAAAAGACCATCCACCAGTATCAAGCAGGCTTCATCCTAGAGCTGCAGGGATGGTTCAGTATGTGAAAATCCACCATATTAAACAAAAACTTATGGAAAAAAAGAACACATTGTTGGCATTCTGGACCACCCTCGGGGACCTGCCCTGGGCCCTGATGTAAATCCTCTTTTAAGAAGAAACTCCTCCCTTCTTCCTCTTCCCTCTTCCTCCCTTCCCTCCATGAGGTGTGCACATCTCTGCTTCCTTTCTTTCCCTCTCTTTCTCTTTCTTCCTCTCTTCCTCTTTTCCCCTCTTCCTCTCTCTCTCTCTCTCTACCTCTCTATAATAAACTCTTTCCATGTAGATGTTGTACCTGGGGTGTGAGTGACGTTCCAATGTGCCAAGCTGCAGGCAGTCACTGTGTCTGCATGGCTGTCTGTCTTGCGCAACTGGGGGCACCTTGGCTCCACAGTCAAGGCCTGTGCCTTATCATTACAGTCATCTCATTAGATGCAGAAAAGGCTTTTGACAAAATCTAATACCCCTTCAGGGAAACAAGGGACATACATAAACACAACAAGGGCAGTTTACAGCAAGCACATCCCTAGCATCAAATTAAATAGAGAGGAACTCAAAGCAATTCCACTAAAATCAGGAACAAGGCAAGGTTGTCCATTCTCTCCATATCTATTTAATATAGTACTTGAAGTTTTACCTAGAGCAATAAGACTACTGAAGGAGATCAAGGGGCTACAAATATGACAAGAAGATGTCAAAGTATTGTTATTTGCAGATGATATGATAGTATACATAGTTACCCTAAAAATTCTACCAGGGAACTCCTACAGCTGATAAACACTTTCAGCAAAGTAGCTGGATCCAATATTAACTTAAAAAAAAATCAGTAGCCATCTTATATACAAATGACAAATGAACTGAGAAAGAAATCTGGGAGGGAAAACTATAATCAAGATACATTGTGTGAGAAAATAATCTATTTTCAATATAATGAAAAAATAGAAGAAAACAAACAACATTTGTGTGTGTTGGGGGAGGAGGGAGGGGGGAGAAAGAAAGAGAGAACAGAAGAGATAGGTGATAAAAAGAGACCAATGGTAAATTAGAGGGGAGAAGAAAAGGAGGGCTGTGAGGGGCTGAACATGGTCAAAGTACATGATGCATGTAATTCAAAGAAATTATCGTCATGAAACCCAGCACTATATACATACGCACCAATCAAAATTTACTGAAAAAGGGCAGAGTATCCAAATACTTACAAAAGCATTAGTAGAAGACAAAGCTTCAAAAGATAAAGTATGAAAACATAGTTGGATGTTTCCAATGCTGCTGTGTTACTAGAATAAAATCATTAGATTGTACTGTGCTATTTGTTGTGGGAAACAATGCTAGAGTAAAACTGACATATAATTGGCTGCCATGTTCTAGTGTACAATTTTAGAGCATTGTATGCCCCTCTAATATCATATCCACCAGCCCAAAATGCTTCTTTGTGTCCATTACTAACTTCCTTTTACCTTCCTGAACTCCTGTCTCTCAGGCTGTCATTAATATACTTCCCATCATTGTAAATGGACTTATAGTTTCTTGAGCTTTGCATAAGTGGAATAATACTCTGTATATTTTTTGGTTGGTATGGTTATCTTTCTTTTTATTGATCTTATCTTAATCAATGGTTCGTTTCTTTTTTGTTTGAAGTAGCATTCCATTGAATTGATATGCTAGAAGTATGTGATTTATTTAGATATTGAAAAGGCAAAGTCAATAGTGAATCATATTATTTTTGTCAATTAATATTTCTATTCCCATTTTGACCAGACACTGGCAAAATGACTTAGCTAGGGAAGTGGATGAGATGGAAAAGGTTCAGAAGTTGGCAGAGTTTACAATTTTGCATTTTTAAAAGAAGAAGTAAATCACATATCCAAATAGACAGATATGCAAATGTTCGCTGCAGTTTATTAGAACGGAGCTGTACTTGACATTATTGCAATTGAAAAGGAAGCAGAGCAGCTGCATCATATTTTGGATTATATTCACACTTCTAAGACTCTAACAGACTGGTTTAAAAGTAATTGCAGTATTTTATGTTGCCACCAGCAGTGTGTAAGAATACCAACCCTACTGCATCCTAACATTTGCTGTGATCGATGACTTTAATTTCAAGAATTTTAATAGGTGCTTAGTGGTATCTCGTTGTGGTTTTCATTTATACCCCCTAATGACTAATGATTTTGAATATTTTTTCATGTGCTTATTTGCCATCTGCAAATAGTCTTCCCTAAAGAATCTGTTAGTCCTCTTTCCTGCAGATTCCTGCTGGTATCAGATCTGTATCAATTGATAATGATTGATTTTTCTCCTCATTGGGGGTTGCATTTTTCTGCTTTCTGCATTGTGATCATTTTAATGGATATCAGATTGTGATATTTACCTTTTTAGGCATGGTTGCTTTCCATACTTATAAATACTCTTAAGCTTTGTTTCAGGATGCTGTCAGTACACTCAGGAATGGGCTAATCCTGTAGGATTTTGATTTTGTTTTTTGTTATCTAGCAAGCATATAATAATAATCTTTAAAAGACTCATTGAAGAACAATTTTTTCCAAGAAAGTCAAGACTTTCTTTTTATTTAAAACTTTTTTATACAATATATTCTGATTATGTTTTTCCCTATCTCCACCTCTTCCCAGATATTACCTACCTCCCTGCTCAATCAACTTTTCTTTCTCTCTTGATTTCTCACTCTCTCTCTCTTTCTTTCAAAAAAACAAAAACCACAAGCACACACAGAAATTGAAATTCAAACAAACAAACAAAAAAACAAAAAGACAAAAAAATGCTAAGACAAAACAAAATGAGACAGAAGCCCACAAATGACGGAGACCATATAGAGTTGTTTTCATGTTTGTCTGGGCATGGGGCCTTACCTGAACTATGGCTGATATAGCCAATGGCACCCCATTGAGGAAAATTGATTTTTTTCTTTGCCAATGGTATCATTGGCTTATTGACTAAAGGCAGGACTCCATGTCTACTTCTCCCTTTTTAGTGCTAGAACCCCATCTGGCTAGAACCTGTACAGGTCATGTGCATGCTGCCGCAGTCCTTGTGAGTTCATATTGTGACAGTTCTGTTGTTTGGAAGAAACTGTTTCCTTTGGAATCATCTATGACTTCTGGTTCTTACAATCTTTCTGTTTCCTCTTCCTTATAGATTCCTCAGTCCTGAAGGGAGGAGTTTGATAAAGACATCCCAGTACTGACTGAGTACTCCAAAGCCGCTGACTTTCTGTACCTTGTCCAGCTGTGTGTCTCCATATTAATTCCCATCTATCACAGAAAGAAGCTTCTCTGATGAGGGCTGAGTGAGGCACTGATCTATGGTGACTGGTCCATCTCTGTTCTGATGGTATCACTAAAAGACAGGGAACATGAGAAGTGCCAGCACTTCCTGTGGCTGTTTGAGCAGTCTGTAGATGTAATGGTCTTATTAAATAAGAAACATAGAGCCCAATGCAGAGTTAAAACTCCAAGAGGTCAGAGCAGTAGCTAAGAGTTGAGACTAAAACTGCCTTCTTATCACCCGTTGCCACTGCCGTCCTTCCCTGTGTGTCTGTCTTTTTATAGACTTTCTGTTCTGCCTTCTCATTGATTGTCAACCCAACCACTTGACCTCCTCGTCACTGCCTGTCTATATAGACCTCCAGGTCTCTATGGTTGGAATTGAGATTAAAGGCGCGTGTCTCCAAGCTGGCTATGTCCTTGAACACACAGACTCTGCCTGCCATGTGATTGGATTAAGGCATGCACCACCACTGCCCAGCTTCTGCTATGGCTTGCTATTAGCTCTGACCCCCAGGCAACTTTATTAGCATACAAATAAAACATCACATTTCAGCACAAATAAAATATCACCATAGCAGACCTGAGTCTCTGGAACACTAGATGACTCATAATGGAGTCTGAGCTAACTGGAGACCCTCTAACTTGGTGCCAAATCACAGGGCAGTAACCTGCTACTTGTCCTTTGTCTATAAACACACTGCCTTGACATACTGCCCCCCTGTACACCCTCACATAACTCAGGTTGCGTGCCATTTGGATTCATTGGACAATAACTCAATATGACCTTAGCTGATTGGATAATGCATGCATATGCACCAGTGAACATGCACATTAAACCAGATCTGCACCTCAATGCTGGTCTCCATAGTTAGCTTCCCAAGAAACTGGTAATGACTCTGACTCCCTCAACCCTCCCCCATCGAGCCACTTGGGAGAGGGAGAAAAAAAATCCCATACTATGGGAACAGCAATATGACATTAAGAGTCATTTTATTGTGTTTTTGTAACAGAATAATAATAGTGGGTTTTCAATCCTAGGCTGAAGATTTTCTTGGGTATTCCACCCACTGCTTCTTCAACACAGACTTCTTCCTATGGGCAATGGCCCAAGGCTAGATCTAGGACTGTTTGATCTAAGGCACCATTACTTCTAATTCTTCCAATCATTCTTCTTCCCAGTCCTAGGCAGCTTTTGCATGGACATGTGAAGACTGTGACTGCATCATTGCAAGAGAACTACTATAGATCTCAGCATCCTGTTTTTTCATTTGTTTGTTTGTTTGTTTGTTTTTTTTTCGAGACAGGGTTTCTCTGTGTAGCTTTGTGCCTTTCCTGGAACTCACTTTGGAGACCAGGCTGGCCTCGAACTCACAGAGATCTGCCTGTCTCTGCCTCGTGAGTGCTGGGATTAAAGGCATGCGCCACCACCACCCGGCTCAGCATCCTGTTTTTAAGCACATTGCTTCTATTTCCATGTCTTTTTTTCCCCCTGGTTTTTCGAGACAGGGTTTCTCTGAGTAACCCTGGCTGTCTTGGAACTTGATATGTATACCAAGTTGGCCTTGAACTCAGAGATCTTCCTGCCTCTGCCTACTGAGTGCTGGGATTAAAGGTATGAGCCACAACTGCCCTTCCTATTTCTATGTCTTAATTCAATTCTCTTTTTCTTCCCAAAATTCTGTGTCCTCAACTCAGATATTCTATGGGTTCTGCCTATTTTCACCGTCCCTTGCTACAGCCAAGAGTCTCCCTCCACATTAGGAGGAAATCATATTCTCTCAGAAGGAGCTGCCCTCATCATCGGAAGTCCAGGGTCTTAGATATGGTTATTGCATGACTGTTCTTTGTGTTGTTTTCTGTGGGAAAATCATTAGTTGACGTCCTGATATTCCATCTGTGAATGTCTCCTTTCATTGTTAAACTGCTGATTTCACTGTTCCTCATGACCAAAAAAATTCTTGCTTTATATTTCTTTCCTTATATCAAAGAGAGGATTTTATTGTATCTTTCGATATTTCAAGTTGGTATTTTAAAGTTTCATAAGATCTTTCCATCCTATCCACATTTTATTACCTAAATTTCAATTATTTAACACTTTACTTAAACTTGTGGAAAAATTATAATTCTACTCAAAGACCTTCTGAATGTGCTCAGTAGCAACAGCACTAAAATTGGTTGGGGAAGGAGGAAATAAATATTCAGTTGCCCAGAGATTTCGAAGCTATGTGACCTGAGAACATGGTAGATTTCTTCCTTTCACTCATCAAAAAGCACATCAGAAAAATGTAAGAGAAAACATGGACCAGGACTAAACGTTGACGATTATATTTCCACAAACACAAAGGAACTTGACAGCAATTACAAAGGAAAGTTTAGAAATGAGCACATAAGCTAGTGACATACTACTCAAAACAATATGAGCAGCATCAAGGAGGTTGGAAAAAGTTACTCACCAAGCTTCTCTGCTCTGGAATTCTGGCACTAAGAGTGTTTGTTTACCTGGGGATGACCTCTCATCTCCAGCCCCCCTGTGACTCTTGATGGAGCCAGTAATGGCTAAAGCATCTTGTACAATCCATGCTCCCCGAGCTCAGAATCTCACTGGGGATTTCAACTCCTCAAACAAGGCTGAGCACAGGAGCATGATGACACTGGTTCCATGGGTCTTAGGACATGAAATCAGGTCAAATCTAAAGTCACATACTAGGCCATTAACAGGAAGGTTTCTGAAGGGAGGGTAAGTAAGAGATCAAGGTCTTACAATTGGGTCAACTCACAGAAGGTCTGCTGTTATAGCCTATCATATTTACAAAATGCATTTTTTAAAACATCATTTTCACCTTTCTGCCTCATTGTTTGTTTCTTTAGTTAATAAAATGAACAAAGTATGTGGCATTTACACAGGAAGTCACATACAACAAGGTTCACTGAGCCTTTGTTACGGTCACTGTCAGTGTCAGATCACGATGGTCATTGACATTTCCTTTAAACTGTACAGAAAAAAACATCAAGAATTCCACATACTGAGAGAAAAAGAAAAACATGACCTAAGCGCTAAAGCACCAATTTCAGGTTCAAAGCTCTAGTAATTAACACAGTATATACTGGCTTAGATGGCTTATTTTTTTTTTTTTTTTACAAATTTTCTTCAGAAATTGATCTTGCTTGTGAGGAATAAAGATCTCTTCCCCAAGAAAACACATGTAATAGCACTACACAGAAAAATAAACAAATCTAACCATTATCTCTCATTAAAATAATGAGTAAACTAAAAATGTGATATCCTTGTAATGTTATGAACAATGTCCATCATTTTGAACCCAGTAGTAGATACCACATTTAAGAGAGCAGTGGAGGGAAGCTGGAAGCCAGAAGCAAGTCCTCTCAGTCCAGAACAAGTAGCAAGAAGACAGGTGAGGGCTGGACCTATTGGAAAGATCAGAGAACTGCTGTTGGTGTCCAACACGAATTCATCTTCAAAGCTGAGACACACTCACAGTTAATGAGGTCCATCAACAACATGTAGCTTAGGCAAAAGTGATCCTTGATGAATTTAAACTTTTAAATAAAGCTGAATAACTGAAATCAAATAGACAGTGATTTTTTTCCCAAAATAAGAAATATATTTCAAATGTCACATTGAGGGAAGAAGTCACCAAGGATAGGATTCAAATACTTCGTTATAAAAATCAGAAAGCTCTTTCCCTAAGTCAGAAATCTAAGTGGACCAGTGAGAAAATGAGCCCAACAACTGTAGAATATCCTGCAGAAAAAGGATCACTGTAACTAGAGAGTGAAGACGAGTTCTTGGGACTGCAAGTGTTCATTTACGACAATGGAAAAGGATGGTTGTTTAGTTTGAAAGAAAATTAAAGCACGTATGTGTGTATATACATATATTATGTGAAAATATATAGTAAGCAAAGTCATAAAAATTGAAATAAGAATAGATTATTCCTTAGTTTATAAGCAAATATTTGATCAAATATGCAAATTAATCACAAATGTGTATTATTAGCACAACACACTCATATTTTATGACTGATGTTTACCAAGCGGTTATTGTAATGCATACAACATGTACATAAACTATATTACTCCATTAAATATTCATCCTGTTCTCATGAATTCAGTATTCATATGTATCATTTTACAAATAATAGATAAATGAGAGGCACAGGACAACCTAAATCATGCCCAAGCATACCATCAGCAAAGGTCATCTGCAGCTTGAACTCATGTGGTCTGACTAAGCATTCTACCTCATTAACCAGAGCATTGTGCTGCAAATCAGTTCAGACTGACCCAGGAAGTAATTTATGCTCATGAGATCAATGTTTGATCAAGAGCTACCCTATTTCATGACACATCAGAACTTCTTACTTGATCTAACTATAATTTAGGACCCATTGATCAACATTGCCTCCCACTGCCAAATCTTCACAAATCACTATTATACTTTCAAAATTTTTAGATGGATTTTTTTTCAGATTCTATATACATAAGGATCATGTGATTGCTGTGTTACTATATCTGGCTTATTTTCCCAAATAAAAGGATCTTCACTGTCAACCATGCTGTTTAAAGTGACAGAACTTTATCTTTTTATTGTTAAATAATATTCTATTACACACACACACACACACACACACACACACACACCACATCACATCTCCCACATCTTTGTTATATATACATCAGTTAGTGCACAATTAGATTAATTCCATTTTCCCAGATGTGATGAATAGTGTTGCAATAAATATGTGAGTATAGATGTCTCTTTCATATGCTTGTATTTCCATTGCATATACATTCAGTAGAGAAACTGATGGAACCAGTGATAGTCGTGTTTCTGATGTTGTAAGTAGCTTCTATGCTCTTCCAGCCTGCTAACTGATTATTCTATTAATAGGGTGCAGGAGTTCACTTTCCCCCATAGACTCAACTCTCTTCTGTTGTTTTAATAACTGAAGGGGAATTGATGTTAGATATTTATAAAACATTTGGTAGAAATTATTAATGATACCACCAGGCTGGCTTCCTATCATGAGACACTTCCATTAATGACTCAATCTTCCCTTTGCTATTGGTCTTTTGGGCATTCTATTCCTTCAAAAGGCAATCCTAGTAAAGCATGTCTACCTCATAATTACTGTTTACACTTTTACCTGCTATTCATTTTAAGTTATTTAATAATTCTTAAACTAATGTAACAGTACATTTTGATGTGCAATCAAACTAAATATAATAAAATAATGAACACATTAAATGCTCTGTTAAAACAAATATTTGTAAAACTTTAGTATTTTTATTTTAGTGGTTGCATTATAGCCCATTTAATTATTCTATAACACAATTGTTTTCCCAATTATTTTATTCTGGATAGCAACTTTATAATTTTTGAATGATGTTGGCTTGAATTAAAAGGTATAAAAAGCTAAACATTACAAATATACAAGACTAGAACCTAAAAGAAAGAGGAAAACTAAAACAAATGGAGAAATTGCTGGAGACTCAAAGTTGACTTTCACTAAGAACACTTTAGTCAATCCAAATGGAAATGGGATTTTTTTCTACAACTTTCATGTTTATTTCATAAGTTTCTTTGTCAAGTGTATCACTTTGAAAAAGAGTAACTCATAATTACCACTTGAAGATGAGCTTTCTTCTCTCCTCTCAGTGAATGATCTCCACTCTGTTACCCGTTGTTCTCCTTGCCTTTTGGACAACCATAGCTTTTTCTCATTTCACAGAATCTCAATAAGTGTACAAATGTGTATTTTAGATAAAATAGTTTCATGTTTGATTATACCAAAAAAGAGTAATCAAGTATTTAAGTTTACAGAAGACTATACTGAAATTAACCAACATAAATATGTCTTAATACTTGTCCAAAGCAACACCAAATATATTTCTCAGTGCATATGCCCCACCATGCATTTCCTATAATACCATACTAACCTTTGTATAAGAACTCAGCAATCAATTTTACAATAACCAATACTACAAAATGCTGATTCACTAAAATCACAACTCTCATAAATGTTAACATATTGAAAGCATATCATTTACCTAAATATAAAGAATTGGGCTTAACCCTATAATGATACCATATCACTTTATCCATAGATACAGAACACATTAAATTTATTGAAAATTATACTAAGCCCAACAACAATCAAACTAGTACTCTAAACTTAGACTGTTCATACAGGGGAACTACACTAGAATTGCATAGAGTCTAGCTTGCATAGACCTACAGGTACCTTCTCAAGAGACCAGCAAACAAAAGGGCGGATCTACCTGTCCAAAGGACAACTCACCTTACCCTTCTGTTTACAGCTTTGTGCCCTGCCTTAATATGAAAGCCACTGTATTTCTACTTGAAATACCTAAGGCCTAAGCAATGTAATGTGTTTAAATATCCAAAAGCAGCATACTATTTTCAATTTGGAATGCAACTATGGTACTACTTTTTGTATAATGTACAATTATGTTTAGTAAATTACACAAATAGGTTACTAACCTGAATGAAATGCACACATGTGGAGAAAAGCTTAACAGCTACAAAAATGCAGGGCGGGGAGCATATACATAATTAATATTTATTTTACCATCTTGTCATACTCCTGGATCCTTCAGCAATGATATAAGAGGAAAAAATAGGAGAAAAAGAAAATAAACTGAAATCATAGTTGCCAGTGTTATCCTGTAAGGAATTAAAGAATTTGAAATCTAGTATCCATCAGCAAGAGACAATAAATACCATGCTTTCAATAGAGACAAAAAACAATATGAGAGCCATAATAATCAAAACAACATGGTACAGACACAGTAACAGACATGTATGCCAATGGAACAGAACAAAGTGTCCAGACCTAAGACCCTGTAACTACAGCCCCATCTTTGACAAAGATGCTTAAAAGGCATGCAGGAGAAAAGACAGCTTCTTCAGCAAATGGACCTTGGAAAATTGGATATCTAATGAAACACAATCCTTCTCTCTCACCCTGCACCAAAATCAGGGATCTCAGTGTAGACTTGGTACTACAAGAGGAAAGTGTAGGGACCACACAACAATATATAGTCCCAGGTAAGGACTTTCTATAGAGGGCTCTGTTCACTCAGGATATGAGGCTGTCCATTAACAAATAAAACTTCATGAAAGTAGAAAGTTTCTGTGATGAAAAAAAAAATATCAATCAAGAGAAATGACAGTCCACAGAATAAGAGATCTTTGCCATCTATACATTGACACAGGATGAATTTCTGTAAGTATATAAAAAGCTAAAATAAAAAGTAAATAACTAAAATGAACAACCCAGCATAAAATGGGTGATGAAACTAAACAGAGTGCTCAGAAGAAAGGCAATGGAAAGAGCATTTTTTTTTAGTGTTCAACATCATTAGACACCAGAGAGATACACATTTAAACCATTTTGAGATTTCATCTCACCTCAGTCAGAGTGACATTCTATCACTAAATCAAATGACAAAATATTTTGGCAAATACATTGGGTATGGGGAGTACTTCCACCATGTCACTGGGAATGCGGACTGGTGCCACCACCAAGGAACTGCGCTGGAAGCTTCCTCCCTGCTGGCTAGTGTTCATAGTCCTAGCAGATCTTGACAGGCTGCTGGGGGAGAAAAGTCATCAGTAATCTAACCCAGTGGTGGATGATGCATGCTACATTACCAACCTGTCAGTCAAGATATGCCCACTGGTAAAATACTAGCATGAATGTTCTTGGAGTAGAATGAATGTTCTTCTGATTAGATCTGAGGCCTCCTCTGGGGAAGAGAACACTTGCATAGTACTGGAAACCTGCACAAAAGTGTACAGCCTCTATCGGGGGAATCTATTTCTGATGTTTTGAGATATTCACATGTAGTTAAACTGCTTTCTAAATATTTGTGGTTGTGCCCATACATTTGATACAGCTCACAGCCTTAGCCAGGGAAGCCTCTTTCTGGAGAGGACAACAGTTAAAGCAGAGACTCATAACTGATCAAGAGACTTTCGAGTGTTCAACCCTAAATGTTCTATATCACCTACTCTAAGGTGATATAGATACTCTATATCACCTACTCTAAGATATTGCCGAAGAGGCTTCAGAAAGACTCTAAGGGCCTGAGGATGGGGAGGTGTGTCCTCTGGAGATGCTATGGCCATTGTAATCCTGAATACACAGCAGCTGTGACCACTGCACAAGACCTGGCCAGAATAAACAAAATAAATCCGAGTAGGAGCTGGACTCAGGCATGAGTAGAGAAAACATACGTCAACAGGAGTGGATGGTAGCTGTAAGATAGTGAGGAGACAATACAACCACAGCTACATACGAGTGTGGTATTGTCAAAAAGTAAAAGACATCTAATAGCTAAAAAATTGCTAGACAACTCTATGCATCATACCTTTCAAATCAACTAAATGTTGTTCCTTCCTACAATGGGACATAAATAGAATTCTTCTTGTTACAGTATAGAAAATAAGTTCTTTTATCTTTTTAATATTATGGCTGAAAAAAAAAAAGTGTTTGCAATGGCAATTCTATGAAACTGTCCCAGAGTAGTCCTGGGACACATTTGTCAGGTCTGAGGCTGATGTGAACTGTAAATTCTTCTATTGGGACAATGACCATTCTACGACAACAAATGACAAATACAAAGGTACAGGACAAACACAAAAGAGAAGTTCACTTAATATCTGAGCAACACTTAGATACAATCAATTCCAGTGCTGTCCACTCTTCTAGGGTGAGGCTTTGGTTCATTTACCCCTAACTCTCCATTGCTCAACACACTCTCCTATAAGAAAACTCACAGCTACCATCTTAGTTAGGGTTTCTGTTGCTGTGATGAGACAGCATGACCATGGCAACTCTTTTTTTTTTTTTTCAGTTTTTTGAGACAGGTTTCTCTGTGTAGCTTTGGCACCTTTCCTGGAATTCACTCTGTAGCCCAGGCTGGCCTTGAACTCACAGAGATCTGTCTGCCTCTGCCTCCCTCTTGCTGGGATTAAAGGCATACACCACCACAGCCTAGCTTGACCACGGCAATGCTTTAAAGGAAAACATTTAGTTGGGGCTGGCTTACAGCTTCAGAGGCTTAGTCCATTATCTTCATGGCAGCATGCAGATAGACATGGTGCTGGAGGAGTTGAGAGTTCTACATCTTTATGCACAAGCAACAGAAGGAGACTGTCCCACTAGACGTAGCTTGAGCATATGAGACCTCAAAGCTACCAACCACAATAACAAAACCTTACCTCTTTTCACATGCCCTCCTTGTATGTAGAACAACTCTTCTGTTCTGAATCAGAAGTGCATCTGGCTGTCTTACACTGCTAGCTTTAACTTACAGTGACCCCTCACTCAGCCTCACCCTAGTCAGGAGTGGATTCTCCACTAAGGCATAGCAGAATCTCTAGCCAGCCCATCCCTGATCCTGGTCTCTGCTGTTCCTTCAATGTTGTTAGCTACCATCTTCCCCATTTATTTTTCTCATCTTCCCACATTGTCTCAGTATGATCCTTAAAAATGTGAGTGCTCAAGCCCAAAAGTCTTCAGCAGGATCAAATGTAGATCAATCCAAGATTTGTGTACCAAGTTTTGCTTTCGTCGTGTTTGTAAAGAACCCATTGGTGGATGCCCATCTGTCCCACACAGGATGTTTAATAGAGTGCTCTGAGTTGGCAATTTCCTGATTTTCTTCCCTTCTGTAGATGGAGGACTGAGGTCTAGGAGTTGGGGTAGATTCCTGGTTTTCACCGGTGAAGGCAAGATTGAGTCACTCTGGGTATTAAACACCACTCGGAGGGATTACATGAGAAAGAGATATTGAGACCATGATTGGAAAAAGCACAGGCACAAATAGCCAAACTAGTGGAAACACATGAACTATGAACCAATAGCTGAGGAGCCCCCATGGAACTGGATCAGGCCCTCTGAATAAGTGAGACAGTTGATTAGCTTGAGCTATTTAGGAGGCCCCCAGGTAGTAGGACCAGGACCTGTCCTTAGTGCATGAGCTGGCTTTTTGGAGCCTGAGGCCTATGCTGGGACACTTTGCTCAGCCTAGGTGAAGGGAGGAGGGGTCTGGACCTGCCTCATCTGAATCTACCCAGCTGAGCTGAATCCCCAGGGGAGTCCTTGCCTTGGAGGAGGTGGGAATGGGGGGTGGATTGGGGAGAGGGGGTGGAGTGGGAGGAGGGAGGACAGGGGAATCCGTGGCTGATATGTAAAATTAAATTAATTATAAAATTAAAAAAAAACACTCCCTGGGTCTGTGAGGACTAATTCATTCCTACTGGAAACTGGATTTTGTAGTGAGAAGAGCAGAAGACAAAACCCAAGATAAACCAAGGTTTGGATGATCCCCTATGGGACAGAGAATCATGTTTTCACAACAAAAACATCTATCTATCACAGCATTCAATGCATCTGATCAACTAAATAATATTGCAAAGGTTTGATTTAGTTTCCACCCATGCTCACATTTCTCAAAGGTGAAATAAATTTCTGAAGTATGGAATCAAGTCATTAGCAAAGGCAGTCTTCAAAATCAGTCCTACTGTTTAATCCCTAATGCTGTTTGCATTCACTGAATTATGAAAACCCGTATTTTATGGCTTCCTACGTTTTTATTTCTTGATTAGAAAACTTATGTGAACTGAACATGCTTACTTCAACTCCATAGTTCCTTTTTTAGAAGCCTATCACCACAAAAATGCACATGGAAATGTTCCCTTCTCCAGGACTAGCTGCAGAAGGAGCCCACTCTAGAGAAAACCAATTACCCTTCATCCAGCAGCCAAGTGTAAATAGATGTTTGAATATAGTATAGGAAGCCAATTGCCTATAGCTGGGCTAAACCTCAGACCACAGACATTAAGCAGAATTATTTACCTACATCTTTGGATTCCTTTGTCCTATTTAACATTTCGCTCAGAAATCAAGTAAACAAAACTGATTCAAGTAAAGATGTAGGTCAGCAGATACTTAGCATCTGTAAAGCCATGGGTTCAATCCCTGGTACACAAGGGGATGGTAGTTTTATCCTATTTGATCTCCATAATCCCCATTTTCTGCAACTCTTTTCATAACTTAACTATCTCTATTTTCACACTGTTTCAGCCCAAGCATCCTTGAGTTGCAAGGCTTCTCAGTTCTCAGGAAATCTCAGTGTCCACACTCATAGATCAACCTTCTCCATCCAGCAGTTAAGTTCATCTTCCAGTGGGAGGAAGACTTCATGATTATGAGCAATACTTGCTTCCTGCTCTTCTGGAGTAGCCCAAGACCAGACTCCACCCTTTTATTTGCAAATTTCCTGCTCTCACTGAATAGTCATAAACAGGAACTTCAAAGCTATTCTGTCCCAGCAGGTTCAGACTTATAGTGTGATCATGATGAGGACAAGCCCCCCATGCAGGATTTGTTACACATATAGTTGTAGTAGATGGTGGTGGTACAGTTAGATCCAACCTCAGGTGACTCATATGGTGCTATGTACTACATGATGTTTAAAAGTGTTGCTTATCATCAAAAATATCTGCTTGTACTCTTTAAGGTGTTGAAGCTGGGTGTGGTGGCGCATGCCTTTAATCCTAGCACTCTGAAGGCAGAGGCAGGTGGATCTCTGTGAGTTTGAGGCCAGCCTTGTCCACAAAGTGAGTTCCAGGACAGCCAGAGCTACACAGAGAGACCCTGTCTTAACAAAAACCACAACCAAAACAAACAAACAAACAAAAACAGTTAAATCAGATAATGATGGCAAAGAAAACAAAGGACACCTCAGTCAGGGCTGCCTTAGGACTGGAAGCCAAAGCTCTTCAGCAGAGAAAGCTGAGAGTTCCCAGGAACTGAAACCTTAACTCCTTCAAGGTGAGACTTCAGCCTCATATTGGAACTTGCCAAATGTGTCCTTGGAAAACAACACAGAATATCATTCCGTTTGTCTTTTCATCAGGGCCTCTGAGAAAGCCTTGGATGGGCATGGCTCTCAGACTGAGACTCTTCCAGGGCAACACCCAGAAGTCAGGCAGGTAGGTGGGCAGCTGTTCTTCCTGTCACTCTCCTGAGACATCTGTCCTGATTGGGATAGAGGTGCACTCCCATCCTAGGAGCCTCCTGTGCCCAGGGTAGTGGCTATGGACTCAAGTTTTTTATTTATAACAAGAACTGACCATTTCTGACTTTCTTTCCAAGAGGATAATTGTGGTAATTAAAAGTTAAACATGCAGGAACAAGCTTCATGTAAATGCTAGATGCTAATAGATGCTAATATGGCAGTAAAGAAGTGTGTATAGCTCAAATGCATAGACATAGGACTTTGTCTATACTTGTTAATGACTGGGAAGATTCCGACTTACAATTCCTTATATTTAAGTTGCATGAGACTGGTGTTAAAGGGAACATTTTAAATTCTAACGTTTGATGCACATGCCATAAAACCCCTATTTTACTAACTTTTCAATTTTGCTTTTACTTTTAACAAAAACATGAACAATTATGAAACGTCAGCATTTATTAAGTACGCATTTATAAGGTTCACGGAGACTTTGAAGTTAATACTTCCTTTAAGATGAATCCGTCTGGAGCCTTGAGCATTCACACATGAGTGCAATGAATAATAATATTCTCTAATTGCATAATGCTTTTTTTCTCTGAGAGCTTAAAGTGCCTTACATATTACAAAATCATGCAAATTTATACCTTTACATAAAGTCAAAAGCTAAATACGGTCCAACAAAAAAAAATGTTAACTTCAAGAAGTAGGGCTGACAAAAATATTGTACAATTTTCAGTGATAATGATAAAAAATATTTATAAAGTCACCACTGTAAGCCACAGACTCCTCTATGTGTGTGTGTGTGTGTGTGTGTGTGTGTGAGAGAGAGAGAGAGAGAGAGAGAGAGAGAGAGAGAGAGAGAGAGAGAGAGAGGTCTCCCCAATACCCATGAAAGTTAATGGTCAACACTCTCACTATGTCCACTCATAAATGAATGGACTAAGAATCTTGAAGGCTGTGTTCAAAGTCTTCCAGCTACTATATAATAATCCTAGGATTCATGTCCATAACCCTCATGGTGTCCATAGTCCTACCAATATCTAATCATACCTGTAATTTTCCAAAACTTTTCCTAGAATGTACCCAAATGTCTTTTAGCTTTGTAACTATAATAATGGAAATTTGAATCCTAGAAAACTAAAACAAGGGAGCATCAAACACTCAGTTCACATTAGAACAAATACTAGAACTAAAATATTTTGAATCTCTTACTAGCATTTTTTGGCATTCTGGTAGAAAAGGTTCTTTCCACCCACATACCTAGACACAAGTATAACTCGTTTATTGTTAGGACAAACCAACCAAATGTGAAGTCTCTCACTGAGGCTGGTGGATGCAACATGCTGCTCAGGAAGAGGACCTTGGGTAAGGCGGGCTTCTGCAGTTGGTTCAGATGTAAGAAAAAGAGCTTGAAGGGATGACAGAAAGAAAGCAGGGAAGGATGGAAGGAGGGAGGTGGAAGGCAGTAGGAAATAAGAGGAAGGGAGGGAGGGCGATTGAAGGTAATACAGAGGCAAAGGATTTTATTTCAAAAAATAACTTTAAGATAAGCTGTTAATATACTGACTGCTGTAGCAAGTCTGGAAAAAGGTAATTAGCCTCCTGGGACGCAGTGCCAGCCCTTAGTAAGATACATCAAGGGGATGGGAAAATAGCTCTATGGGTAATATGTTTCTTGGGAAAGCATGAGGACCTAAGTGTGATCCCAGCACCCACTACGCATGCTCCTGTGCCTGTAATTATAGTGCTGGGGAGGAGAAGGCAGGTAAATCTGAGCTTGCGGGCCAGCCAGTCTCGCGTATTCAGTGAGCTCTAGATTCTGTGAGAAACCCTGTCTCAAAAAATAAGGTTGAGAGAGATAGCGGAAGATACCCACTGTTGACCTCTGACCTCTACACCCATGTGATGGTTTTTAGCAGCACTCTTACCCTGCCGGGAAAAGTCAGGAAACAGGACAGAATCCACTAACAAGACTTTTATTCAGACAAGGAGAAAGGGATAGATGTGATCAGGTCTGCAGAAGGACATTTGTGAGAGAAGGGGGCAGGGGACATAGGCCTGCCTTTTTAAGGGCCAGCCCGCACCTGCGCACACAGGCCCACGTGGCTACTCCACGCATGCGCATAGATCAGGTGGTCACACTGGGGCACAATTATGTTACCATGCAGCACATGGGGTACAGAGGATGCATGACTAGGCAGAAATAGTCGACTAAGTGTCCCCCAGGGCATACCTGACCATGGGGGCATGGTTGGAATTCCTGTCCCCACGCACTTATACAATACACACACACACACACACACACACACACACACACACACACACACACACACACACACACACACATACACAGACGGGGTGGCAGTGGAGATGCTAAAGTGTCTGAAATTGGCAAGCATCTTGGGATTTGAAGGGAAAACATTTGAATTTGCAGCATTTGTGCAGTTTATGTGACAGCTAATAAGAAGTAGATTAATAGACATGTGACTGATGAGGTCTTATATTTGAGCCAGAAAAAAATAAACTTTTATTGGAGAAATTTGTGTAAATTCTATAAAAACCACCTTGGTAATTCTCCGTGGCTTGTTCATCACTGAAGAACGTTAACTAGCCCCATGTGGGATTCTGTGCTAAATAAAGGGAGCCAAACAGAAACATAAACAGAGAACCTGGTCCATAACCAGAATCTGATACAGCTGCACATGCACGCTTAATTGCCTTAAAATTGTTGATAGCCCAGTCATTTCTCTTGACCAGTGCTTTATATAAAAATCCCTGTGGACTGTCAAGAAGGAAAATTGGAACCAGAAAGTGTTTTTATTCTAAACCAGAGCACCTAGAAAAAGCAGCTTTTAGCACCTACCATCCAACCCCAGGCTGGGTTCCCTGGGAGCAGATGCTGTTAGAGTTTGCAGTACAAGATGTTCTAAAGATCAACAGCTGTGACAGAAGAGGGTGCAAGCAGGCTTAGGCACAAAGAAATGCCACTGAGCTGCTTACGAGAGAGGGCCAGTCATGCTGGGAGCTCTGCAGAAGGCTTACATTTCTGTTGGGTTATAGGCTGGGCCTTTCTAACCTGGCCTACTATGGATATGAGAAGCCAGGAAGCAGGGAACATCAGGGTCAGCACAAATTATAGCCAAAGAGAATTGGAAAGAGTCGACAGTGAACCTTTTAGATCAAATCTGTTCTTAAAGGACTTCGAGTTACCAAAAAGGGCCGCGACAGAGCCCATATCAGAAAAAGGAAAAAAAAAAAAGCTTTATTGCTAACCCATATTTATTTTAATGTTAATATTTATACATCACACATTTTGTATTTTTTTAACATTGCAATGAAAGAATTGTTCAGTTGCTAAGGGATTTTGCAGGCAGCACCCCTTAAATTTTGCAATAATGTTTCCAGCACTGTCTGTCTGCAATATTTTTCTTAAAAGCAGAAAAGACGTGTCTGTCATTTTTCATGGAGTCCCTTCCAGAAGACACAGTGTGCCCAGGAGCTTTCAGTGCTGTAGGTGTAAAATATGGAATATTATAACCAAAACCCTGCAGAACAGGGAGCAAAGGACTAACTTCATGTCCAAATTCTTTCTTTCTTCCTTTTTTTGCATGTTCTTATGTATTCTATATATTAAGTATCTTTATTAGTGCGTGCGTGCGTGCGTGCGTGCGTGCGTGTGTGTGTGTGTGTGTGTGTGTGTGTGTGTGTGATATGCATGCAGGCAAATGTCACAGCCTATTTGTGGGGTTCAGAGTAAAACTCACCTGAGTGGCTTCTCTCTTGCCACCTCATAGGATCTGAGGGTCAAACACCGGGGGTTCAGGCCTTGAGGTGAGCATTTCTACCAAATTAACCACCTCTCTCATAACCAGTTTCTCCCAGCTATTCCAAATAAGTCCTTCCATTTCTGGGCAGAGTTCTTACAGAACCTATATCCCTAGTTGTCATAGCACTTGACATCAGTTAAATGTGGTGTATTCCGTATGGCTTAAGCCTTACAGACCCTTGGGAGGTTTAATTGACCACATGACAGCTCCCATATATGTAAGAATCAAGGAAAGTACTCAACCCATCTTTCAGCAACTCACAATGTGAAAGCAGCAAATACAGAGTTTCCCTGAACCATTTTTCCAAAGCCCTTAATACAATTTTATATTAAGCCCCAGAAATTTAACACTGTATTATAAAACATGTGATGGGTATTTTTTTCTATAACCATGAGTTTATGTTCAACAGAAAATATTTTTGAAATACCTCCCATTACAAATTTCTTTATTAAAAAAAAAAGGCTAGTTTTTTCCGCTCATATCCTACTCTTGAAGACCAACTGGGGAAAAGAAATGGAGCCAGAAAAACACGGATATGTCCTCAACTAAGAAAAACCGTAAGTATATAAAAAGAAATAGTGAAACGGAAGAATATCTGCTTAAGGGATGTGGGAGAAAGGCTTCATCAAGCCTACAGAACACAGAGTGCAGCAGTGTGGCACATCTTCCATCTCCTGAACAAAACATTAGAGGAGAGAGTTATGCCACAGATACCCAGGGGATACTGAGGCCAAACAAGACCATGGACATCAGTCCCAGCCACCACTAGTGCCCTTCAATAATGAACTGGTGTGGTTGTCTGTTGGGTACGTGGTGAGAAGGAGGATTTCCTTCTGGCTTTTTGCAACACTAGCATAGATTTAACATGAAAATTCTCAGTTCCCCGGAAGAGACACTTCAGGTTCAGGGAACTCAAATCACTTGTTCACTGTGTTTCCCAAGTTCTCCTCAATATATGTAGAAAAGCCTCCATGATCCTTTGGCCCCCTGAAAATAGGTTTTAGCTGGTTGGATAGCGTGTTTCTCTGTCATGAGCTAGACCAGAGTGCAGTCAGAACGAGGAAAATATTGTGGTAATGCGATGCCATAGACAGCACAGGTCACGAGTGGGGTGGAGAGTAGCACAGACGGCAAGTGGAGGTGACACAGAGTGTGGGGTGGTGTTGGCCCATGCCTTTAATCCCAGAAGTCGGAAGGCAGAGTCAGGAGGGTCTCTGTGAGTTCGAGGCCATTCTAGTCTAGAGAGTGAGATCCAGGACAGGCACCAAAACAATACAGAGAAATCCTGTTTCAAAAAACAAAACAAACAATAGAGAGAAAGAAGTGGCATGGCACCCAGAGGCCAGAAACCATAGTCAGAGAGCTAGTAGTACCAGGCTCTTACAAAAAATGAATGTTAGAGAATTAATAGACTGAATATGAACGGGAAAAATCAGTAGCCATCTTGACTCTTCCGCCTCCCCTCCCCCAAAGGTATTTGCTGACCAGCAGTTTTAAAAGTAACCAGAAGTTGAACTTATAAGGTTGGGACAATAAATATATGTATCCTGGATTTGGCAAAACAAGATATGGGGAATAATGGGCTCAACTGAACAGAAGTTGACCTCAGAGGAGAGTAGGGCTGGAACAATAAATCTGAATGTTTATATTCTGGGTTCAACAAAAGCAGGACATAGGGAGTGAAAATTTATGTCTCTGTAGATACCCTGAATCCTGTTAGCCATCAGTAACCTTATAGTTCAGCCAGTAACTTCAAAAAACTGCCTCATCCCTAACCCCCTCATCCAATCCCAAGCTGCATGTAAACTTTTCCGATATAAACCTTTCTTTTCTTTTTCTTTATTTTTTATTTTTTTTATTTTTCGAGACAGGTTTTCTCTGTGTAGCTTTGTGCCTTCCCAGGCTGACCTGGAACTCACAGAGATCCGCCTGCCTCTGCCTCCCGAGTGCTGGGATTAAAGGCATGCGCCATCACTGCCAGCTATACAAACCTCTTAAAGTGAGTGCTTGGCCCATCCTCCTCCACCTGCTGTGTTGGATGTTGGACACAGACCACGCTTGTTCATTTTGTTTTTTAAAACCTCTGTGTGTTTGCATTGGATATTGGCTCTGTGGTGGTCTTGCTTGGGGGTTTTGCAACCTGGGCACAACAAATATCAGATGGTATTGATGTATCATTAATTTTAAGAATCAATGTGTATAGAAAAGATATATTAAAATTTTTACATTTGAATATATATATTATATAAAATAACTAGAGTTGACAATATACTACCATGATTAACTTTTAAAAGCTGTAGTAAAAAAGAGAAAGAGAAGTCAAACTGGCAAATGATAATAATTATTAAATGAATGTGGTTCATGATGAAAATTCTGCTTATGTTTTTCTTAACTTTGAAAGTATGCTTACAGAGACTATTTAAGTCCTAGACATTGTGAAAAATAGTTTCTCTATTTGTATCTGTGTGTTTTGTCGCTACCAAGAAGGCAAAGGCTCTTGAGAAAAAAAAAAATACGTTACTCACACAAAAGACAGATGTCCCTTCTTCTGGGAGCAATGTGAATTCTGAAACAAAACTGCTGCGTATGAGAGTAAAAATTCATACACTTGTGGAAAACATGTAGGTGCCACCAGATCCCTGTTGCTTGTGTTGAGCAACACAAGGAACCACTCAGCTGCTCTATGATTCCTTCTTCAGCATTCCCACCCATATCTAGAAAGATCTTGATAGAGAGACGTTACCCAAAGGATTTCAACCTGCTAGAGTTAAAACCTAAATCCAACTCACCCCTTACTAAGTAAATCCTCTTTACTTGTGGAATGGTGTGTTAACTGACTAACACCATGTTTGAAACAGTGGGTTCTTAAAAATACTGAACGTGTTATCATTTGTAATATCAGATTTTGGTAATTGTGACAAACAGATAAAATTTACAAGGAAGAGAGTTGTTTGTGACTCATGGTCTTAGGGGTTTTGGTCCAAGATCAGGTGGAGCCAATCCTTTTAGCCTCAGGTAAGAAGGAATTTCAGGTAAAAGGAGCTGGAGGCAGGGGGGGCCTCACTTTATGGTGGTCAGACTACACTGAGGTAAAGGGGATTGATAAGAGAAAGACCTTAAGGGCATTCCCAGTGACCAGCTAGACCTCGAAAGTTCCATTTCCCCCCAAGAGTTCTGTCAAACTGTGGCTCCATCATTTTGGCGGGGGTGGGGATTCATGATCCAATCATCTCTTGATTATGCAATCAGGTCTGTATGGTGACTGGTGCCAGCATTTGTGGAACAAGCATTTCACACTTAAGCCTTCTGGGGAGAAGCTTCCCATCTAAACCGTAACATTATAGGTTAATGTCATTACTGAAGTTCTTCAGTCATTTGACTTTGTGCTTCTCCACAGTCCCTGACACATATCTCAGGGTGCCTTTCCTTTGTCATTTCTGCTACCATCACATGCTCATCAGTTCTCATTGACTGTTTCTTAATGGTTCAGTGTTTCATCTTGTATCTCTCTCTCTCTCTCTCTTTTTTTTTTTTTTTTTTTTTTTTTTTTTTTTTTTTTTGGTTTTTGAGGCAGGGTTTCTCTGTGCAGCTTTGCACCTTTCCTGGAACTCACTCTGCAGCCTAGGCTGGCCTCGAACTCACAGAGATCCACCTGCCTCTGCCTCCTGAGTGCTGGGATTAAAGGTGTGCGCCACCACCACCCAGCGTATCTATGCTTTATATTTTGCTTCATGAAGTTACCATTCATAAAGTACCCTAGAACTTAGTGCATGGCTGAAGCCCTTGAGCTGTAGAGCTAAGACACCTCAGCTCATAAAGCTAATATTTCTTAAAGGCATCAATAGTTCTTAATTACACTAGTAATTCCAAGCACGCAAGTCTTAGTAAACTATATTGTAAATATAGTAAGTTATACATTTATGTCACTTACAACCAAGACTGATGCAATGTTGGGACTTTAAGCAGCTTCTAAAAGTAAGACTAGTGGCTTTGTATATATTTTTGAAATATTTGAATTTATGCTGTGATAAATATCTTATACATAGAATTAGATGTTCAGCTTATATTCTGTGCCCTAAGTTATGTCAATTTGCATATTTGCTAGCAGATCATAAGAATACCCATGATAAAAACAATTCCCACCTAAGGATTAATATTTATTTTTTTGTAAACTTACAGAAAAGTATTTCATTTTCTGAGTTTTTAGACTTACATGCATTGCAAATCTAGTGTCATGTTATAAAATTTTAATTCTTCATAATAAATATGATGCTAATGCAAGAAAGATGAAGTGACTTGTCAAATGTCCTACAGATATTCAGCTAAAGCAAGGAAGAAACTACAGTCTCCCTTCTGCATTTACATCTGTGACTGCTGTTGAGAAAACCAGCTGTTGATAATAACTTTCATATCCTCTACTTCATATTGGACATTTCCAGAGAAGAGATTACACGTCTTCTTTGGATCTACCACAGTGGTTTGAGCAGAATTCAAAGAATTATTATCGATTATTATTGATTAGCAAGTATACGAATCACATACTAATGAACAGAAAAAGTGAATTATTTAGAACTGTTAAGCAAGCCATCATGGAAAGCACATTGGTTTCCATTGTGGTGCCAGGTTAATTGGCAGGTTTGAAGGACCATCTTCTAGAGAGAAACAACAGAAAAGGCTGTAAGCAATCTTTAGAGAGGTAAAGAAGGATGAAACTAGTGAGCTTGACAGAGGACATATTACTAAGTATGCCTAACTACACAGCTTGGAATTTATTCATCAATACTGGGAACTTTCAAAACAATCTGTAGGCAAAGGAAGAAATGTTCAGATGTGTATTCCCTGCAAGCAGCCTTTGGCCAAGCAAAGGGTGTATTGGAGGTGAAGCGCACTGCAGCCTGAAGAAGTGAACGGCCTGACAGCTCTGATAATTCATTTAAGGACTAATTGGCAAAGGAGAAAAAAACTTGACAAAGGAAGAGGAAAAGAGAAAGGGAGTGAAGGGAGGGACTGAAGGAATGTTGCCCTTGATGGTAAGATCTGAGAAAGTCACAAGCTTAGGAAATTTAAGGGGAGATGTAAAGAGACTCTGCTTGTCTGTTTTATAACAATTGTCAGATTCTTCTGGGGTCATTCCTTCCTGTGCTCACCTTCTCACTAGAACACAAATAAGTTGAGGGTGTGTTCTTGTCTCATAGCTTATATATATGTGATGGTCTTTTCAAAGCCTTTGTCATGGTTTATGATAAATTAATACATTCATGAAATGATTTTTACTTGTAAATACATGTATACATTATACGTTGTGACTTGTGTGAAATGTAGAACTGTCTAATTTTTCAAACAGGCAAAATGAGGCTGGGATGTGAGAATGGGAATCTTGCTATCTCTTCAGAACATATAACTAAAGTAATTTTTCAGGAAAAATGAACATTCAAGCCGGGATGGCTAGTCCCAGTTCACAGTAAGTTCCCATCCCCCTTCCCCACTTTCATTAAGATAGCATTTAAGACAGGTTTAGCATATATGTTTGATTTTTCAAAGTATGAGTTTTTGTCATTTTCACAGAATTAGGAAAAGTAAAAGAGAGGAATGGTGGGTTCAATTTTCCATTTCAGTTTATTTTGAGCTCAAGTAGACTTGAAATACTTCAACAAATATTTCCTTTAGAACTGAAGCGGACGTTCAGCTGGAGGCTTTCTTAAGTTATTCAAAGGCATGCACTCCAGCACAGCAATGCCAGCATTTGCACAACTGTTAAAAATTAAAATGTGATCGTTTTGAATGCATCTACCCAATGCTTTCAGATATGTGCACCAAAAATTGCAAATAAAATATGCATCAAAGAGTGGCACTTTGTAATGGCAGTCTTGTTTCCAACAGCACACAGAACACTCAGTATCTCCATCCACATAGTACTGAAGTACCCTAGCAGATGCCAACACATGCAACATCTTGCATGTCTTCTTTCTGTAATTTCACACACACTGTGCATTCAACCCAATGCTGTTGCTAGCCCCTTCTCCCTTTCCTTCTTTACTACACAGAAAGGAAACTCTGCTACAGCATTAAGTCCATTAAGTCACTGATTCTTGCTTCAGGCAGCTTATACATGAATATGAGAAGTCCCATCTAAGATAATCTTAACAATAATGCTGAAGATGATGCCCCACAGGCCAAACCACCACTTTGTAATATGAATTGAAAAGCCAAGTTTTCCTTTCTGCATGTCTGTATAGTCCTGTATATTTTCAGAGAGGCCGAATTATGCTAAAGTGGCAAATGATGCCAGATAAAGGTAGATTAAAAAAAACACATAGGTATTTCCTCAATTCACATTCCATCGGAAGAAAGTCAACAGTGAACTTTGATCAATGTGTCCCCAAGGTACAAGCAGAGGCATGAGCAGTTTTGATCTGGAACCTTCCTTGAGAAGGGGACAGAGGAGAAAGGATGTAACAAGTTCCACACGGCACAGCTCAGATCACATTCACCATTTTCATGTGAGTATCATTGGTAGTTAGAGTGACTTTCCAGACAATCCTGGAGCAGAGAGACAAGGAAAGACTGAGGAATACAGTAGTGCTATGTGTTTGGAAGGTGAGAGCCCGTGTTCTACCACATAGAGCTGTGTGGCCCACCATACATGCAGATCTGATGAAAACTTCCAGGAGAGGACCGGGCTTGTTGGGTCTGCCTCTTCTGCATCCAACCCTCTTCATTATACACTGCCATCCTAACTGGAATAAGGTGTGGGTTTTGGAGGCATAGACATCATTATTGAGGAAAGAAGGGGCCAATAAGCATAAACCCACCACCCAAGGCTGACCCATTGTCTATTTTCCATAATGATTTATTGGAACATTGATGTTTGTTCTTTTATTTGTTCTCTTTGGAGACTTTCACACTATGAGAACAGAGTTGAGCAGTAGCAATCTTAAGGTACACAAAGCCTAAAATATTTACTCTGACCTTTTAGAAGAATGTGTCTACTTTTATACCAAAGTTTCCAGAACAGGATGATAAAACTTTAAATAGCATCCTTTATCTCCTACACACTATGGAGTATTTTTAAAAACTTGGTATTTTTTAAGGATACAAACATTAAGCTATTTATTTAAGTCAGGGAAAAAGAGTTGATTACTCATAGTCAAACAGTTCTTGACTGATATATCTCACTGCAGATATCCCATGCTGACACTCAAACAGTATCCAAATGGTAAAACATACTCAGAGGGAAAGTGGTTGGTCCAAGCTCAGCACTAGTCTAGTTGGAAGGATCTTGGCTAGAGCTGGAAATATGGGTCCCTGGATCAGAACATCATTTAGATGCATTGCAATGTTGTTAAGAAACACAGCATTATATTGAAGGAATTATAAATAAAAGCCAAGAAAATAAAAAATATAATAACAAGTTTGGGAGAAATGGTGCAGAAACATGGGGAAAGATTCATGACTCTCCATTTTAAATTTTAGCTGAAAGCATCAGATAAAAGTGCAAAAACAGGAGGAAAAGTGTGGACATTAGAAAGTGCAGTGGCCGGTGAATTTCCTCAATAGAAAGAGGGCACATGTTCACTGCATTTACTTTGTGCCAGAGTCTTTTAGTGACTGGTTATTTAATTCAATAAAAAAGAATGACAGTAGAAATGTGTGTTGCCATAGAATCCAGGGAGAGAGGTTTGGGATGACTGGAGCAATAAGGACGAATTTAGACAGATGACAGGTCAGGAAAGCCGCAGGTGACAGTGGCAATATACAAGGGACTCTCCTGGTGGCCTTTCTCATGTGGAGTGGAACAGATCAACTTAGGATCTTTTGCTAAGAGGATAAGGAAGAAAAAAGTGAGAGAGGGAGAGGCAGAAGAAAGGAGAGAGCCAAAGACAGCAAGACAAGGAAATAGAGTGTGAAGCCAGCATAAAGAAGGCTTATTTAATAACCTGGGAAAAATTCTTATACTCTTTTAGAGTATTGGATTAACACATTACTCATAGTACTTTCATACTTTTTTTTATTTAGTTTTTTTTGAAACAGGATTTTTCTATGTAACCTTGGCTGTCCTGGAACTCACTCTGTAGACCAGGATGGCCTTGAACTCACAGAGATCCCCCTGCCTCTGCCTCCTGAGTGCTGGGATCAAAGGTGTGTGCCACCACCACCTGGCTTTTTTTTAAAAAAATTATTTATTTATTTTCTGCTGTATGTTTTAAAGTTAACAATTCAGAGAAAACACAGAGCATACAGCTTGAGGCCTGGTAGGCGCTTATTACATGTGAGTGGTAATCCTCTCTTGGTTTCATCATCATTACTTGATAACATGGAGTCTCCATGTTTCTATCTTTCCCTCTGGACTATCTCTTATCGGTAGGATCATAATTTATTCCTGGGGCATAATCCTATTTTTCATCTTGTATAGAAATTTGTCTTTCTTTCCCCATAGTGAGTGTGCCCCCCCCCGCCGTGAGTGTGTTTTAAGTGTGTGAGCTATGCACATATTCTTATATTTTATAAGATTTGTGTTCTTATGTATTCTTTATCTTCATCCCTGCTTTTGTTCATTTCTTCCATCTTATGTGTCTTCCACTTATGAGATTCTCAGATCTATTTTCCTTAAGGCCATATTGTCTTCTTCAATATTAATGAAGATCTTAAAGCAGATTCTTGCAGTCCATATCCAGTATATATGCCTTTCCTTTGAGCCTCCTTGATATTGATTTTACGCCTATTCTCTAGTACAGTGGTTCTCAACCTATAGGCCATGTCCTCCCTTCACAGAGGTCACCTAAGACCATTGGAAAACATAGATGTTTACATTATAAATTCAATATTATAGTTATGAAGTAGCAGCAAAAATAATTTTATGGTTGGGGGGTCATCACAACATGAGGTTGCAGCATTTGGAAGGTTGAGAACCACTACTCTAGAATTTTATTTAATATGTAGATTTTGAAAACATTTTTTTCTATTGTTTTTCAAGAAAGGGAGAGAGAGATAAAAAGAAACAAGGACTTGTCACTGGACAAACCTAAGGATATCACTGCCCACGCTACAGTGCTATGGGTTTCCTCAGATGTTTAACAGCAGAGGAGGTCACTGCGTGCACAGTCTAGAATCCTAGACTGGCACTCTGTCTGTGGACCAGTGCATTACTCTGTCCTTGCCTCCTTCTTGCTAGGTCTTCAGTCCTTTAAAGGGATGGAACACATGCAACACAGTTGCCAGCAGGCAGGACTACTTGTGGCTGCCCATTTCTGTTGACTTCTATAGTACATTTCTGAGGATTATCCGTTCTGCTTTTCCAGATTCTAATAGTCATGGCAACGGAGTATGAAAATCTCCTGGACAGGCTATATAAGAAATGGATTCTGACCACACTCTGCACATATCTGAATCAGCTATCTGCAGTCACCAGCTCTTGAAATAGTAACCAATTCAAGAGTTTGAGCAAAAATGCCTGCAGCAGCAGACCAGAGCCAACTGTACCTCACATCAGCTTCCCTAACTTTTGTTCCGTTTTCACTGAGGATCACCCAGGAAAGACAAATACATGCCTTAAACAATCACACAGTGAGCTCTGTTTTCAACTTTCTCATGGTGGCACAGCTAAGATCTTGCTCTGCCACTCTGCAAAGAGCTGGCACTCGAGTGATTACCATGAAGTCAGTGCCAGCCACAAGTGATGCTGGCTGATTTTCTTCCTGTGGCAGGCTCTGAATAAACAGTCTCTTCATAGCCCCTTTTGAGGGCGCTTCACTTTATTTCCTGTTTAAATTGTAAGCTGCGGAGCCTCCTCCTTGATAAAGACGAATTAATTTATATTTGGAGAAACAATGCCTCTTAGACAAAGCAAGAGCGACCACAAACTAACATCTGACTAGCTTCCTGCTTTCATTAAGGAGTCCACCTTTGAATTACAAAGTAGTTTTATTTGGTTTTACTCCCTGATTTTTTTTTTAATTTATAAGCCTTTCCATGTCAGTTTAAATTAAAGTAGACGCCGTATTTCCCTAGATATTATAGCACAAGTGCTAGTACACTAAATTCAAGGTTAATGATGTGTTTCCAGTGGAGACAATGTTATCAATGTACACACCACACACACACACACACACACACACACACACACACACACAATTCTGATGATTAATGAGTCCCATTATACAGATATATTTTTTTTTATTTTTCCATCAAAATCAAATGTACCAATATTTTTGCTGATAGTATTATTTTCCTGGAAGTAATCGTGAACTCATTTAGTGAACCACTCCACTGTCTAATAAATGTTCTAATTAATGGGGTATCTCCTAATTAAAGAAAAAAAAAGCTTACTTCTTGCTTATGCTCCTAACAGCTTTATGGGGTGTTTTTTTGTTTGTTTGTTTGTTTGTTTTACAAATAGTGTGAAGACCCATCACTCACATGTATTCTCACCAGAAAAAAGACATCATGCTACTTAATAGCAAGGGTCTTTGGTGCTCTGTGAGGTGAGGAAAGTAATCTTCACAACTGCAGCTGCTGTGTCCAGAGTCTGTTTTTCTTGTATCTGCTTTTCACCTCTGCACATAGACTGTGTCCTTGAGACAGTAATTTAAAGTGGCTCTTTGCTATTCCTAGTAATGCAGCCTTGTTTTTCCACTGTGCACTCCAAAACTCAGTGTGAAACATTTATCCTATTTAATCGTGACACTGTAGATGCCGGGGGAATTGAGTAATGCAGCAGTAGGGAGAGCAGCCTGACTCCTGCATTGTTCCCAGTAACTTCAGTAGAATGTACTCTCCCAGAAATCTTAAAAATGTTTTCGTGTGTGTTTAGTGCCGCAAACGGTCAATTTGCATCCTGTTCCTATCCAAATTTATATTTCTTTGTAACCACATTACACAAATTTATTACATATGCTGAAGTTAATAGAATGATTTCTGCCTTCAAATCCCAAAGATTAATTCTGTGTTCCTTATTTCTATCCCCTTAATAATATCACTGCGTTCTGTGAGGCATTTGGCTCAGAGGATTCTGTGGAGATAACCCTTATGTGAGCATATTTACTTAGAATTGCCCCTTGAAAACACAGAGTTATATTGAAGCCACTTAGCATCATGCTCAGTCCTACCATTTGATTCCTCTCTATCTTGAGTTCATTCCCTAAATATGTGTTTTACTAAAGAGACATAGCTGAATCACTTGAGTGCTATTAATCAATAATAATTGCTGATACCCAAGCTGGAATGATAATTACTCTTAAATACTTGTTATGGGCTGTGCAGTGTGCTGGAGAGCAACAGTTCACAGCAACCTCAAGAAGGAGATACAATCGTTGTATCAACTTCACACAGGAACAAAACCAGCTCTGAAAACAGTGGAGGGATTTTCTCAAGGCCGCATAGCCTTCAATTCAAGCCCTTCTTCAAATATATGTCCTTTTTGTTCATTCTTAAAATTCTCCATGATGGTTAACATGTTTTCTGAGCCTCATAGGTATTACCATCGAATCAGAGAAGCTACATTTACCTACATGAGGCCCTGAACAAATTGGAGCCTACTGACTGCCCCTTCATAGGTTTGGCTGTGGAGGGTAATCTGACCCTTGCCTGAGAACCCAGTCCCACATCTGCCACCAGTGTTGTGGGATGTTTGTGCACTGTGTGAAGATGTGTCGCTGTGACTGGATTAATAAAGAGTTGAGTGGTCAATAGCTAAGCAGGAGAGACAGGCATGATTTCAGGGGAGAGAGAGGAAAAGGAGGAGTAATCTAGACACAGGGATTGTACCAGAGATGCCAGGAGACACAGAACAAGTCGAATGCATAGAAATGGAGAAGAGGTTAAAAAAAAAAAAAGACCTCATGGTAGAGCACAGTTTAATAGAAGCAGGTTAATAAGAGCTAATTTGGGGCAAGCATATGATAAAGGCCAAACTTTCATAATTCATAAGAAGTCTCTGTGTCAGTATTTGGGATTTGACTGGTGGGACAGAGAAAGACTCACTACACACCAGCTGTATGGAACTGTGCCACAGGAGCTCATGGTTTGGAATGTCCTAGCATACAGAGGGGATGGGAAGTTTAACCGAAGGTAAGACTAGGTAACGCTGTATGTGAGAGTATTGGGTGAGTCACCTCTTTGGGGGTCAGCCACACCCCTGTAACTAGTGTCTAGTGTCCCACTCATACTCATGTAAGGAAGCTCCATGAATGCATTAGTTCCCCAAGCTGGACACTGGGATTTTGCTTTTAGTCGGGTGTTCCTGTTCTCAGGCAAGTGGACATTGCCGCAGGTCTCCCCAAGGAAATTATGTCAAACAATGGACAAAAAAGAAATCAGTCATATGTGAATTATATTTTAAATCTGTATTAAATACAAGTGTTAAAAATAAGGTGAAACTATATGGGAAGATAGAATACACGGTGTGAATAAGCCCCTCTCTTAGGTCATTCTTAGAGACGTGTTCTCATGCATCACAGGCGCTCCTTGAACTCATTGTATAGCCTAGGAAGAGCAAGAATTCTGATCCTCCTGCCCCCACTTCCCAGTGCTGGGCATTCAGGGTATGGGAGAGAGGAACTGGCCACGTAAGACAAGGATCTGAAAGCTCCTGTTCTGGGAATATTCTTGCAGAAGGCCACGAGTACAAAGAGACTTTGGTTCCTGCTTTCTTTGTTGTCTCCTGACGGCTGTCTGTCCAGAGTGAAGGAAGTCAAGAGCCAGCATCTGAACACTGGTTAAACCAATCAGGGGGAGAGTAACCTCTTCTGCCTCCTCCCATACCTCACCCCAGTTTTTGATATAAATCCTTCAAAAAGCCTCCAGTCCCTAATCCCCGGGATTCCTCCTGCTCTGAGAAAACTCAGCCTCAACCCTTTGCTCCTCCTTTTCATCCCTCCACTCCCCTCTCCCTCCCTTTTCTGCTCCCACCTATGGATCTATAGTAAACATCTCTCTAAATCTCACCCTTTGTAGACCATGAATTTCATTTTTTTTAATTTACAAGAATCCAAAAGTCAATAGCTCAAGGCAGTTTAGGTGATCATTGAGTTTTGGGAGACCCTATCCCCACAAGAAAGGTCCAATAAGTCTCAGTTATTCTCAGTGATACCCAAATACACACTTATCAGTATTAGGAATTAAACATGGGGCTCCATGGATGCTGTGCAGCATGGATGCTGCCATGTGAGCTACAGCCTCAGCTCCCTAAGTAATCTTTTCTTCAAAATTTGATATTTACCCACAGAAAAGAGTAATACATACACTGTACACTACTTCACAATTTAAATTTGGCCACTGTAGGTACACTTCCAACCCTCCTGCCTCTACCTCCTAAGAGCTTGCATTACGTGTGTTCCTAAGAACTCCTGCTTGCTTTCTGGCTTTCTCCTTTCTTCTCTCTGTAGCTAGAGTTTTCCTGCCTTGCCCACAGTCAGGACAAATCTCTGTCACCCACCAGTCCCACAGCCGCTCAGACCCAACCAAGCAAACACAGAGACTTATATTGCTTACAAACTGTATGACCGTGGCAGGCCTCCTGTTAACTGTTCCTATATCTTAAAGTAACGCATTTCTACAAATCTATACCTTGCCACGCGGCTCATGGCTTACCAGCATCTTCACATGCTGCTTGTCCTGGCAGTGGCTGGCAGCGTCTCCTTCTGCCTTCCTGTTCTTTTATTTCTCCTCTCTGTTAGTCCCGCCTATATTTCCTGCCTAGCCACGACCAATCAGGTTTTATTTATTGACCAATCAGAGCAACTTGACATACAGACCATCCCCCAGTACAGCCATGTGCAGACCATCTCAGACACCTGAACTCAGGCCCATGGTCCTAATCATCCTCTATGCAAACCTGCTGGGTAACGCCACAAGGAACCCAAGAAGGGCTCCCACAGGACATACATTAACATCCCACAGCATCTCTCTCCCCTTCCTCCTCCTCCCTCCCTCTCTCCTTTCCCCACTTATCACTCTCCCTCCCTCTCTTTCAACAGAGTCTCTTTCCTTTAGGAGCCCTGTTGTCTCCTGTTCATCCTAGACCTATGGCTTTTTAGTCTCACTTCCAGGAATAAATTCCTTAGATTCCCTAGAGACCAGACTTCTTCATGTGCTAAGTGAAAATACTTAAGTGTTGCCGTGGTGATCACAGTTCTAAAGTGCTCATCAAAGGGTCCAGCACCCAGTAAACCTTCCACAGCTGCCAGCTGCCAGCTATGGATTCGCTCCTACAGTCACCGCATTCCTTAGGCTGCTATGATCTTCCCTCTGTTACATTCCTAGCCTGGCAAGGCATAGGAGTCTGTATCCATACACAGTATGACATCTTATGAAGAACTCTGAGATAAGTAAATAAGACCCAGTATATCCCAGGTTTTCATTTACACATGATGACACTGGGAAATCACTAAGCTTTGCAGTGAGTTATAATTCATCCCGGGAAGAACAAGACAGGTACAGTGAGCTCTGACGTCAAACACTCAATGAAGTCAAATGTCATAGGCTAATGGCTCAGTTTGCCATAACACTACCCTGACCTCAGACACCAGGCATAAGTTCAGGAGCCTTTGGCCATCCTCACTGACCAGCTGCCTACAAATCAGGTGTCTCTAGGATTGGCCAGGTTTGGTAATATACTGACTGTTGGAAGTCAGAAAAGCACTATTTGGATGGTCTCAGTTTTGTTGTATCAAAGAGGATACAAATCAGTATGAATCAAAGGACAATACACCTCAAGGTCTGGGAAATTCCCAGAGGCTAAGAGGCAGTATCCCCAGATGGAAGAAGACACATAGAAAGACAACCTGAAATACTCATTCTAACCTTAGTGCCCAACTGTCTGTGAGATTAGTAGCATATGGCTGACCAATCATAGTTTATACAGGGGAACCCTGTCTCTAGCCCCTCATGCACCTGGGGATATCAGGTGAGAGAGACTGTAATGGACCTTGGTGGTTATCTAGAAGACAGCCAAACTATGAAGAAAGTGAAAGTAACAGCTTTACCAGCATCCCTTCAGGATGGAGGGGTTCTAAGGCTGAGAGTCTGCTAAATAGATTCTGTATTGGATGTATTACAGTGCTCCTGAGTCTTCCTTTCTCACCTATCTGTCCCATGGCTATATCTGCCTTCTTGGCCTCTCCATTTCTCCTTACAGTATCTTCTGGAAGGAAGAAACTGCCATCTCAGGAAGCCTGCTTTCACTATGGCATCTACCTACATCCTCTGCTTCTCCCTCAACTGGTATCACAGCTGAATGCCCCAATATGAAAAAATGCCTGGGCATTCTGCTGTGGCCAGCCTCATCCAGAACCATTTCTTTAGCATAAAACTATTTAGGAGCCCTGGGGAGGTGCCTGATTAACATGGATTGTCTGTAGAGGTCTCCGAGGTCCATGAAAAATCAGAATCCAAAAGACAGGAAAATGTCAAATATTCAGGGGAACACAGGCTTATAGGTAAGGAATTCTCCCTTATCTACTAGGTGATGCATTGTGTGATCCTTAGGAACATTACAACTTTCTTTCTTAATATATTCATTAAAGGGGCCTCAGAGTCAGCTTAGAACACACCCAGACACCAAATTCTCAGCACAACTGAGATTTATTACCTTTGAGGGACAAGCAGGGGAGGGGGCTGCCCCTGGATCAGGCAGACAGAAGCAGGTGCCTCTTCAGAAGTAAATTTTAAGAAGAAAAGGGGGAAGGTCTGTGCTAGGATGAGTTGGAAAGTCCTGGTTGCACATGTCAGCCAGTAGGGCCAAATAATGAATTTTGATTGCTGGACCTTGATGTTTTGATAGTTGGACCTTGATAATCAGCTTCAGGAATGAGTTAGGCATAAGGAAGTGGCCAAAGAAGGGAATGGACCTTGGTGGCTAGCTTTAAAGATACAATCTAATGTTTTAGCAAGGGAGAGGGAAGGGGAGAAGGCAAGACCTGCTGGCGCCATGTTTGCAGTGCTTGGGCCTGTTAGAGAGCACTTCACTCATTTTCCTCAAGGATTGAGTGTGGGAATAGCTTATCAAAGTAATGAGCAACAGGGAAAGCTAAGGACTTGCATCTGCAGAGAATGTTTATTCCTGGTTATCTTTCACAAAGATGGCACAGAGAAAAGATGCCTCTGGCAGCAGAAAAGAACTCGGATGAAACAAGGAAAAACATCTAAAGAAGGTGGCTGCGGATACCCGTGCCTGGGAGCTCAACCATCTCTCACCTAAAGCTTCAACTGTATCAGTTCCAGAAACTGAGATCAGCTGCCAGACACTGTCCAGAAATATCCAGGAGACAGGAATTGGTAAAGGAAATGGGTTTATTTACAGTTGTGGCCTGCACTAGGAAAAGAAAATTTCTCAGCTTCTCTTCCTTTTGCCCTGGAGTGCTATTAAAATTTATAGAAAAAAAATGCAACAGAAACTAGGAGGTAGCTATCAGATCCCCGGCTAAATGGGCCGAGGCAGCATCCATTATAAGATGTGTCAAAAGAAAAAAAACATTGCAACAATATAAAGTTCTCAGCTGGTGTTAGCAAGCAACACTTGATTCTGTCAAGTAGAGTAAATGTTCCCAAGAGCCAAACAGAAGAGATGAGTTTGTTTAGAACATATTGTGTTGATTTTAACTTTGGGGAGATGGTATAAAAAAATAGATTGGTAAACATCATGAACCTTTTTGATACCTAGTTTGAATGAGGATAAGACAGAGAGAACTTCATCATACCATTAAAATGGCCTTTGGAGAAATGTACCTCTTTAATCCTAATTTCTCAGATTATATTAGTTACTTTTCTGTTGCTGTGATAAACCACCAGGACCAAAAGCAACTGATAGAAGAATTTATTTTTGTCTTGCACTTCCAGAGGTATAAGAGTCTGCCTTGGCAGGGAAGTATGGCACCAAGCAGCAGGCATGGAGGCCAGGCAGAAAGCTGAGAGCTCACATTCTCATGCCCAGCAGGAAGAAGAGAGAAAAAATGAGCAGAAAGTGAGGTGGGACTACAAAAGCTCAACATCTCATCCCAATATTGTACTTTTCTCAGCAAGGCTGCACATTCCCATAACCTCCCTGTCTTAGTTATTGTTCTATTGCTTCGAAGAGATGCCATGACCAAGACAATTCTTCCCAAAGGTTCATGCCAAAGGTTTGAGGAGAAAGACCACTGACCCAAATCATCATGGCCAAATTATTTAAAGCAAGCTTCTTTTCATTCATGTGCATGGGTTGTCTCTCCCTAAAGCGGGGCTAAAGAGACCAGCATTGGACATGGGTAAGAGAAGGGTGTTTATAGTTTAGGAGTAGGGGTTTTCCAAATGGGGGATTTGGGAGGCAGATAGGTAGGGTATAGAAGCAGAACATAAGCATAACAAGTTGGTCATGACAACTTCCTGAAACTAAGACATAGTTGCAAGGTGGTCATAACAAGGTAGTCATAACAAGCTGGTCATAATAACCTTTTCAAACAAAGGCATGGTTGCTGTGTCCTGGAAGAGGCGGTACAGAACCATTTGTAGTTAAGGTTACAGGTGGATCATGGCCCAATCTTTAAGAAATAGAGTTAACCATAAAAAGGGATGAATCTTGTTTGTTTTTATTATAAGGTCTAAGTCTAAGATGGAGGCAGGCTGATTTATCACTTGCTTACAGTTTCAGAGCGTTAGTTCCTTATCATCATGTCTGGAAACAGACATGCTTGCTGCTGGAAAAGTAGCTAAAAGCCTAACATAGATAATTTGCAGGCAGCAGGTAGAAAGAGAGAGATAGACATAGAGACAGAGACAGACAGACAGACAGTGGGCCTGGCATGGACGTTTGAAACTTCAAATCTGACCCCCAGAGACACACTTCCTCCAGCAAGGCCACACCACCTCCAGCAAGGCCATACCTCCTCCAACAAGGCCATACCTCCTGATCCTTTCAAGCAGTTTCAATCAACTGGGGACTAAGCCTACAGATACATGAACAATGCAAATACATGAGACATTATCATTTTAAACAACACATTCCCAAATATTACCACCAACTGGGACCAAGGGTGCAAACACCTAAATCTCTAGAGAGCATTTATCATCCAGGTCACCACACAAGTCAAAGAAATAGCTTAGTTTTCTCTGATACAAAATTATAGTAAAGAAGACTGTATTCTAACTTGTAGTTTGATCTACTGAGATCTGATACCAAAGCTCAGTCTGAACTCTTCCTGCAATTTTGGTTTTATTTGTAAGGGAAGTGACTAATGCACTAGTGGCCATAGATAGCACGCCCTATTGACCTGTAATGTTCTCATACAGGTGTCACTCTACATACTACCTGGACAGAGATACAAGAGTATCTGTGCTCTCATTATGTTTTAGATAATGTCTTCTCAGAAGGCTTTAACATGCCAAATCGAAGTTTAATGAGTATTTTAGAGGAGAAAATGTCTCTAAGACTTAATATGAAGCCAAAAAGGAATCAGCACCAAGACTCCTTTATACAATCATCTATTTGCCAATATAGAGCCAAGTTAATCTAAATAAGGCCCAGAAAGAGACATGTGGAACTTTGTTCTTTGTGGTCTCACGATGAGTCAATAATTTTGTTATATTCCATAATTTAGTAAAAACCAGTTTTTTCAATTAAACTGTTCTATGGGGCAAAGTTTTAGGGAAACCATTCAAATGGGCCTTCTTATTAAACAAATTTCTTATTGAATTGTCCTAAATAGACACATTATAGAGATCTGACACAGAATGTTCTGAGAGTGTTGGATGCACCACAAGATGTATTCACCTTCTCTGGTGTCAGAAAATCTTGCACAAAAGTTCCAGACATGATCCAGGAAGAAAGATAAGTAGCTGTGTAGGAAAGGACACAGGGGGAGGGGAGATGAATAAATTTTTGGTGAAATTTAGCTTGTGAACAGAATAATATAAGATAAAATGAAGAACTTCCTCTCTACCTGGCCATATAATAAATGGGAATCCATTTTATAGAATTAGGAATTATGACGGATTGAGTTTACTATGGCCTGAGGGAAGGAGAGAGCCATCATAGAGCAGGCCTGTGATATAAGTGAATCTCAGTGACTGATCAGTTACAAGATAAAGGACAGGCTTGCTCTGTGCTCCAATATCTAGTTGCAGGTTTTTATAGTTTGCCTGTGGGGCACACTCAGCACACCTCATCTCCACAAAGCTCAAGTATTAACAGCTTGATCCGTGATCAAGGCAATATTCAGAAGTGGAGTTTGGGGTAACTGTTTGGATCATGAGGGTTTTTCTTTCATTGATTAATTAATCCATTGTTGAATTGAAAATCAAAATAGACTATTGGGAGAGGCTAGGCTGTGGAAGGTAGGGCTTTGGGACTTTCTTTGAAGGATATATCTTGTTCTAGTTCTGCTCTCTCCCCTCCCCTTCCCTCCTCCCCTATTCCTGTCCCTTCCCAATCCATTGCCACCCTTCTCTCCTTTCCCCTCCCACCTACTCCTACCTGTGATATACTGAGAATCTTTTCCTTCACCACGCCTTCCTCACCACAAGGTGTAAGAGCCTCAGCACTGGCAATCCTAACAGGCGAGGATTGGCTACCTATCTTCAATGAGCCAATCAAACAGATGAGTAATAGTGAAAAACAAAAGGGTGTTTATTCAATGCTGTCATGCTGGGAAGAGAAAAAAAAAAGTCATCCAGTGACCTCTGAAGTCCACTTTTGGGGCCTTAACATAAGGTTCAGGTTTGAAGAGAAGTCTGGAGGTATGTATGCATAGCCACCCAATACTTGTTAAACTGAAGTCAGACCATCCTCATCTCAGCTCCAGTCTCCCCTGAAAGAAGGTCAGACTGACAATGTGAGCAGTGTGTGAAAGCCACACTTCCCTCTGGCTTCCAGATCTCAGACTTTTCTGTCTTCCAGGAAGAGACTCCTCTGGGAATCCCTCTTTCTAGGGACTCATTGCTTCATCAGTAGTCGGATAATCTAAGGAGGGAAGGAAGTGTCCCTTCAAACACTTTGATTCCTGCCAGGACAGTATAGTGGAATAAAACACTGGAAACTATGAGCCCACCTACTCTCCTTCCTTTAAGTTGTTTACTCAGGTATGACAGAAGAAACAGCTAAGGAGGTACAAGACCAGTCTGCCAGCCATGGCTGGCATTCCAGAATCAGTATGCATCAAGTTTACTTTATTGACAGGGACATGAAAGGACACATACATAAATGCCTACCTTATCCTATCTATCTCTCCTTGTAACCTCTTCTGCAGCCTTGGGAATTTTCTTTTTCTGTTTCTAGGCTTAATTTGAACATCTTGTTTCAAAATTCCTTCCAAGCCCATGCTGCTCACTTCCTGCCTCAATGCCATCTCTTTACCCTTCTTTGTCCTTTGCCTTTTATCAGAACAGATAAGAGTTTGTGCCTAGAGTTCAAAGATAACACATTGTGTCAACATCGTGTCAGAGTCGGTATGCATTTTTTCCAATGCACAGTGAACCTATCAGGAGAATTGCCATGTTTGAATTCCCAATGGCCATGCATGGTACATAAAAAGATGCTGTCTATATACTTTCAGAAAAAAAGTAAACCGTGGGAAATTTTCACTAAAATTGTCAAATCAGAAATCAGGCAGGCCTCAACAGTAATTTGAATTTTTATGCAAGGAAGACAGAATCTTATAATATATATTAAGCTTTATTCTATGTTTTTACCCCAAATAGTAATATGCCACCAAGTGTGCAGAAAACAATCAAGTACAAACTTACCCTTTGACACTTCATAATGTAAATTAATTTTCCAATTTCAAAGTCCTAAACAATATTCTTCCATAGTTCATCCAACCAGGAGGTTTTGCTATATAATTTTATACTCCCTTTCTTGAGTTATCAGGATAAGTTATAGCTTTATGAGCTATGGCCTATTAGCAGACATTTATATTGAGCAAGTTATTTTGCATAAAACATTCCTGGGGAATTATAGATGCTGCAACTTTTTAAAGCACCAATAAAACACACTGTTTGTTGAGAAAAGGAAAATTCTTTGTTCACTGTCAACGTTTTTTTTCCCAGTCATGGATGTTGTTTTGATAGCTCTTCTCTGGAAAATTGTTTTTCTTCTTTTTCACCCTTTGATCAGACTTAAGTTGAAAAATCCATAATAGTTGCATACTGCTTCCCATTTTGTATCATAGAGTTCAAGGAGGAAATGTGATTTTTTCAGACTCCGGTCCCCACAGTTAGTGGGATGATGTGTTAGATTTACTATTTGGCTCAGGGGGTGATAAGTTATGGAGGCTGAAGTGAAAAGAAAAATAAAAGCATCATTGAGATGAGAATTGATGAGCCCCTTCAAATCTGAAGGAATAGCTTTAATTGTAAGATTTAGAATTGCAACTTCTGTTGCTAGAGTTTTCCTGCTTTGCCAACAGTTAGCACAAATCTCTCTCAACTGCCAGTCCCACAGCCGCTCAGACCCAACCAAGTAAACACAGAGAGTTACATTGCTTACAAACTGTATGGCCGTGACAGGCTTCTTGCTAACTGTTCTTACAGCTTAAATTAATCCATTTCCATAAATCTATATCTTGCCATGTAGCTCCTGGCTTACCGGCATCTTCACATGCTGCTTGTCATGGTGGCAGCTGGCAGTGACTCCTCCCGCCTTCCTGTTCTTTCTTTTTTCCTCTCTGTTAGTCCCGCCTATACTTCCTGCCACTGGCCAATCAGTGTTTTATTTATTGACCAATCAGAGTAATTTGACATACAGACCATCTCACACCAAACTTCCAATAGCAGTGCTTAGGAGTATTCCCTGACACGGAAGTGTGGCCAAGAAACAGAGCTTCATGCTTCGATTTGGGACTCACTTGTGCCAAATTAATTTCACTTCCTTTGGTTCCATCTCTCAGATGAGGTAAGACCTGATATTTAGGGCTCTCTTCTGCCTGAATACTCTATGATTTTTAGGAGCTACCTCATCTTTAACAAGCTTAAATAAGAAATATTTCACATAAACCTTGTTTCAAAGCATCCACCTGATTGTTTTGTAATTCCCTGAGAAATTATTTGATAATTTTGTACAGCTAGGAATCGAGATTTATTAGGATAGTGAGATAGTAGTGTCATATATTACAGGCACAATTTGTCTTTCAGATCTTTGGTCCAGACTGAAGATTAATTTTATAGGAGACAGAAAAACAAATAGGGATTGAGTATAGACACTTCTCCTTTATCTGCTGTTCTCAAATACAGAATCTAACAAACCCCTTGGACCCCTTCTTAAACATTTCATAGTAGTTTTTAAATTTCCATTTAAACGTATCATTTAAACACCCTCTATATCCTGTTGTCTCATGGTTGAGTGCCTCTGTGTGCAGTGAAGTTGGCTAACAACATTGCTAGGACTCACCAGCTTGTGAATATTAGTGAAGCCCGATATTGACCAGTAAATCAACATCCTGAGTCTTTCCCCACCTACACCCTTCATGTCTGTCCTGACTCCTCTTTCCTGTACTTTCTGAAAGAGCTGTACATTTGTGACCTCCACTCCTCTAAGAAACACCCATTCCTTTGCTTCACAAATAATGGTTAACCATAATTGCCATAAGATAATGGTTTTAATTCTTTCTAAGTCTCTTACCTTAATTAATCCATTTTTATATCAACCTGTGCCCTCTAAGAATCTACCATGAGAACAAGTTTTCTAAAAGGAGCCTATTAGATTCTCAGTGCCTTGGATCCTTTGATTTCCATGCAGAAACTGTAACGAATGCATTCATTCAAATGATGAATTATGTTTCATGTTCAGTAGTAGAAACTAATACGCCTACCTGCTTGTATTTGGAAGGAGTTTTCTTCAAATACCTTCTAGAACAGTTAAGGCAGTATATGTAGACCAGGCCTGTGCCAGTCCTCTCATTAGCTCCATTACTCCCTCTTCGTTCTCTGCCACAAGTCAGATGAAGGTTGTGAAGGTAGAAACCTGTCACTTTCTCAGATTTAATTCCCCAAACCAAAGTTCTTCCTGTCCATTGATTCATTCTGGACTCACATAGAAATTCACTACTAGAGATTCCCATTGGATTCTGCAATCATTTCTCACTGGAAAGAATTTCTCATGTGTGACCATGACCATGAAGGACTCTAAGTCTCCATCAGCAGCTCTGTTCCATGCCTGAGGATAAGATGCTCACAATTGTATCTCCTAGTGAGTTCAGCTAAGCTGGAGCACCCGAGCTTAAGCAGAATAATAACCTCATGTATGGTCAGTGGCTTCCCTTGTCAAGTCTGAGAATCACACATTAGGCCAGAAACAAGATTTTATGTTGAAAAAAAAAAAAAACTTAGAAATGTGTGGACAATTGGTTTCTTGCACCATAAAGAACATCAGTCTATTGTTAGTGCATTCTGACATCAGCTACTGAGGCATCTACTGACAGAAATGCACTAATGTCATTATCAATGAGTAAATGATGCCTAATTACTTAGTCAATAGGTTTTATATGTGGGAGAAAGGGATCAAGGGTAAAGAGATAAATTCTAAAACCCTTTATGAAAAGAGGTTACTAATACATTTATTGGGGTTGTTTTCAAGATCCAAAGGTTAAAGACCCTTTATCATAAAAGACTCCAGTATACAAGAGATAGCAAGAGAATTGAGTGAGGCAATCTAACTAGGAATTTATATGAATAATGATGCAAAAAGCAGTTTTAGGAAAAGTTTTGTAGAGACCTGGAGGTCAGAGTAAAGCACCTGGGAGGCCCTGTCTAAATGAAATAGATGCCTTCAGGAGATCTGAAAGAAATAAGAAAAGCTGACAGAGGATCCTGTCACAAATACTGACAAATCAACCAAGTAGCCTAAAAGGGATTAGATTTTGGGCAGCCTCAAGAAATGAGAATCTGGGTGACCCTCCTTGCAATCAGTCAAGGAAGCAAAAACAGGACCACCATTAGAGTAACCGCTGAAGAAATGAGACCTGCAAGATAAATCTCCCCTGCTGGCAGCTCTGCTGGCCAGAGCAACAAGATTGGGCTTTGGTTCTGGAAGATGCTGAGAAAGACCACACCAGTATTTCAAGAACCAGTGATGGAAATGGAAGTTCAGCTGCCGTTTATATCCAGCTCATTACAGCCTGATGGCACCTGTGACTTCCAAGGAACTTGGAATTCCAATGAAAGTTTTTTTTTCCTTTCCTTTTTTTTTCTAAATGAAATTTCTACACATGACCATCTTGAGTATTTATTTCCAAGGCATTGGTTCACATTCAGCACTGTGGCAGCTTTTGAGCTTTATCAGCTTCCAATGGTATTAACCAAAGATATAAAAACAACAGTTGAAGTGCATACAGTAATTGTAGCTAGTGAGGTCTTGCTGATTCCCAAATTCAACCAAAACAGTACCATTTTGGCATTGCATTTTCTAATGTGTGTGTGTGTGTGTGTGTGTACATATGAGAGTCATATATATATGTATATATCCATGGAGGTGTCATACAGGGAAGCAAACTACAAGAAGAGATAAGAATGAAAATGCAATGCAGATTGACTTTGTCAACCTGGATCCGACATGGGGAGTCTAATCCCAGGTGGTTCATTTTCAGTATATTTAAAGCACAGTACAATTTGGGAAAGGTTTCCAGACAACCATCAATCCAATCAATCCAGTTCCAGGTGCACAATAAAGCTTAAGCTGTGACTACACAGAGACTCTTATACAGAGTACATGTGACCAGGAGGGTGGGTTCTGTAGCTGAAAGGCCTAGCTTATGCTGTGGTCTCTGACCGACAGCATAGAGGTCAGCAGGCCAAGAAGTACCTGTGACATCTCCCCTAAGGATGGGTAACAGTCTAGGGAGGGAAGAGTCTGGGGTAATCATTCTTGAGGATTTGAGTGAGGTCTGCCTCTATAACAAAAGGTGGATGTGGCCTACCTCCACAGATAGCATAAAGGTCACCAGGTTGCTAACAAAATCTACTCCCAGCTTTCTGGATGGAATGCAGGTATTTGATTTTTATCTCCTCCTTTGAGGAGACACATCTGCATGGTGTGATTAACATGATTGGTTCTCTTAGTGCTTCTCCGTAAGTACAGGGACCTCTGTGCCCCCAACAGATATGTGTGTGGGTTTGTGTATATATATAATGCATATCTGTTAACATGAAACATGAAAGATCTTGTAACATCACCTAAAGCAGTATCTGCCAGATTATTGAAGCACAGTATTTCTAAGTTATTTTCTAATAGCACGTGTTTCCTTAACAGTACAATCAGGAGATTCTGCCTTTGGCACAGACCTAGATCATCATGATAATCACTGTTGCTTTTGTCTCCTGCCACTTGCCAACTGAATGAGTTAAAGAATCAAGTCTTACAGAGAAAAACAGTAGTGTTTTGGGGGAGTCATGAGTGGCCAATCTTTTTTTAAGAAAATAAGATTGGGAGGAGAGGAGGGAAGGAAAATCTCCTCTCCTCGCAGTCCAATATCCTCTGTTCCCATTCCCAATCCACTTCTCCTCCTTTTCTATTTAGGAAAGGGCAGGTCTCCCTTGAATATCAACAAAATATGGCATATCAAGACTAAGCACATCCCCATGTATTAAGGCTGGGCAAGGTGACTCAGTATGATGAGTAGGGTCCCAAAAGCCAGGAAAAGGTCAGAGGCAGTCCCTGTTCCCACTGTTAGGAGTCTCACAAGAGGACTAAACTATACAGCTGTAACATATATGTAGAGGGCCTAAATTAATCCCAGGCAGGCTTCCTGGTTGTCAGTTCAGTCTCTTGAGCACCTATGAGCACAGGTTAGTTGATTCTGTGAGTTTTCTTGTGGTGTCCTTGGCCCCTCTGACTCCTACAATCCTTTCTCCCCCTCTGCTGCAGGATTTCCCCAGATGAAGCCTCTCTGATGACAATTGGGCTGGTTGTTTGAAAAGCTTTTCCTGTAAGAAGCCCGTTTTTAAAGCTCTGTTTGGGCAGGATAAGAACCATACACTGTGAGTGCTTTCAGAACTAGTAGGTCATTTATGGAAACATTATTAGAATTACCCAGAAACCTGAGGAGCAAGAATATTAAAGAAGATAATGGTGGAATAATTTGAGGGAAAAAACTGAGCCCATCTCAGAAGTTCCTAATTTACCATTCACATAAGTATCAGCATAATCAGAGGATTTCCAGATGAAGTCGGTTTCAATGGCCATAATGCATGATGTTGGGGAACTTATTTCCTTTTAAGAATATCAGGTTTTCAAAATGTACCCATGAAAACCATTAATATGCTAGTAAAGACTTCAAATTAAATCATTAAAAGATCTAGAGTACAATTTCAAAAGCTTTCCAAACGGCAAGCAGTTGCCTAAGTTCTCTAAAGAATAAAAGGTGGACACAAGATAGCAAGGGCTACTGTACACACACACACACACACACACACACACACACACACACACACACTACATATGTTTGTTAGCTACCAAAAATAATAATTGCCAACCATTTAAATATATGTGATTTCATTAAGAACTCAGCAGGCAAAGACTAAAATTTAAACTGGAAATTCCACTTTGTACAATGAAGACCTGTAGCTTGCTAATTCTAACTACATGTAAAGGACCACTTTAAAATTACCATGTGTACAATAAACAGCCTGATTCATAAAGTGCACAAAAGTCCTGATTAACATCCTTGAAAATAGTTAGGTAATCAGTAAATATACAAAGTCATATTTAACATTATTAGTCATTAGAGAAATGCAAATTTAAATTATCATGAGATACTAACACTGTTAACTAAAATGACAAAATACAGAATGATTACTAAGCATTGCTTAGTATGGACAGGAAGTTGAAATCTCTTGCATTTTAAGGGAGACATACAATTATGGAGGCATGTAAGAGAGCTAGTAATGTTGACAAAAGCTTATTAGATGACAAAAGTTTAACTTTATATATAATATATATTAAAAACCACAAAAAGGCCTTAACTGGAAACTTTATTCATAATTTACCCAAACACATATGAAAAAAAGTATGCATCTTTCATTAAAATACTTCAAACTAATAAAAGAATATAATACTGCTACATGAAACAAGTAGATTAATCTTACACAATAAGAATGAAAATATGAAGTTCAACATAAAATACTGTATCCTGCAAATATCCAATTATAGGGTAGTCAAAGGCCTTGACCAAATGGAGAATTTTCTCTATGGCTACCAAGTGCTCGGTGGGAAGAGACACTTGCCACTCCCTCCCGAGTCAGACACCATGAACAGGTCAGTGGAGCAGTACATCACACTGTTGTTTTAAACCCACGTGAGAACAGAAGAGGTCATAAAACTTAAAGGAACCGAATTCCAAAATGATAATAGCTTTATTTACAAGGCAAGATCCATGATTGTGTTCACTCCTGGAAGATCTGAAGGGGAAGAAGCACAAAAGAAGTCTGCCTTAAAGATTTTACAAAGGCATTAAAATGGCAGCAAAAGAAATGGATCATATTTGAGTACACCCATTAGATTAAGTTTACTATGACACCATGGATTAGAAATCTGAGGATTTCCTGCCATGAGGTGAGTCTGCGTACACCTGTGACTGCCATCAGCCTTCTGAGGGAGGAACTGAAAGCTAAGGCAGATTGTTCTGAAGAGGTGGTCTCCCGAGAAGAGCAAGCAGCCTGCTGAGGTGCAGGGGACGCAGGGAAGCTGAAGGAATCCTCTGTGAAGCACCTTGGGTGTTTGTCTGCACTGTAGCTAGCCTCCAAGGCCTGACGCAGGACAGCAAACTGGAGGAAATCTGTGAGTCACACTACCTTTTTTAGTACATGAAGTGGCCTTCTGGAGGTGGGCAGAAAGTCAGCAGAGAAGAGAGATGGCTGTAAAGGTCCAGAGCTAGAGCAGAAATGGAAAGCAAAGAGAAGGCCACAGACTCCAGGAGCCGCACACAGACAGACCTCATGGCAGAAATAGCTTTGCAGATGAAATGTAAAGCAACCAGAGACCTCTGGAGTTTGACCAGTGCTGCATTCTAATCCCGCTTGAACACCAAGTCCTGATGTTACTCTCAACAGTTTTGAAACAATGGCAAACTGGAAATACAGGGAAAGAGTGGGGGGTGAAGGGGAGGAGAAGAGGGGGAGGAAATCCCATGAAATCTACACAGCTGATTGTCTCAGATCACCATCATACTAAGGAGCAGCACAATTCAGAGGTGGCTATTACGTACAGTCTAATTGAACTCTTCTCTTACAATGTACAGCATACAGTAGAAAATGGTAAGAACATAGGGAGAAGAAAAGAAATCTACTCATGGTCAAGACAGGAACCAGCAGATTAAGGAAAACTCAGAAGTGCTTCAGAAATCAGCTGGCAACTTCCAAAAGATAGCAACAAAACCATGGCCACGAGTTGGAAATGAGGCTCAAAGGCCAGACCAAACTCCATTCTCGTTCTCTCTCCTTCCTCCTGTTCTCTCTGCATCTCTTCCTGTATCACCCAAGTCACAAAATCACAACAGGTTGTTTTCTAACAGAAGATGAGTCGTAGTACCTACGTCCATTCCCAGGTTCAATAATTACTAGGAAGTTGAACAGAACTCAGCATTCACTCCCTGGTGTAAATTAGTATACCAAATTTAAAACAAATACTAACAATGGGAAGAAGATGTGAGACAAACTCAAAGGAAACCAGATGTAGCTTACAAGAATCTTTCCCACTGGAGACACACGGGATGGACTTTTTCCTCCAGCAATAAACTCTGGCAACACATCTGAAACATTGTCTATGAGAGATTGTCTTCAGAGGCTCGGTTTCTTGTTGGAAACTGATCACATAGACATGCTTCATGTTGCGCTTTAGAACATTCAAGGTGTCTAAAAATGAAACTGACGTTGAACATGAGTCATATTGTCTCATAAATAGCTTAGGCGTGGCGAGATATTATCACAGAATGACGAGGAGCCTCCTGGAATCAAGTTTTCAAATATCAGCCGTCGATGATCTCAGCAAACAGATCTTTCTAAAGGCAGCACTCTCAGGTTTCCTAGGTTAGTTTTTTGTTTTTGTTTTTGTTGTTGTTCTTTCCCTTGAACCCTCAGAAATGGAAAATGTGGAGGCTGTTTAGCAAAGGGAAAGAGGTATATTGGGAAGCACATAAAATCTCTTTATGGCTTTATTCCTGGCTTGCATATGTGAGGATCTTATCAAGGCCTGTGAGAACTGAACTAACAGACTTACAAGTAGGGGAGAGCTGAACAGAAATGTTTTAAGGAAAAGTGAAGCTATTGAGAGCTAAATAGACTTTAGCGCCACAGACAAGTAAAAACACATCCGGGGATATTGTTAAATGGTAAACGGTCAAGTTCTTGTGAAAACAATTGACATTTTCCAAGGGATTTCAGCAATAACTGGTCACATAACTTAATATTCAAAACCTCCAGACCCATGTACGACAGAGTATACTAAACTAGACAGAGCCATGACATTTTCAACTGCAGCTGAAAAATATCATCAAGAGATGCCAAGAAGGAGATAAGGGCGAAGTTCGGATTTTCTGAACAGACATTAAACATAGCTGCGAAGTCAAATTTCACCCAATCAGTTGCAAGTGCAAAAAGATATAAGGAAAACAAATTTCAGAATTTTAAGTTATAACCTTAAAAATATGAAAAATTTCCGTGAATGATAGAATGGAGGAAGGGAGCTGTTGAAAACAAGAGCCAGTCCAGTTGGAGATCAGGCCATGGAAACTGGAACAGCCAGGACAAGAGAATTATAAAAACAAAGACTGAGAAAAGTGAAGAAGGCATCAAAGAACATTACCAACCAAGTGAGAAGGCGACCCACAGACAAAGAGGAACTGCACAACCATTTAACTTCTGTAGCATTAATGTTCAAAATGCTAGGAAAACAACTACAACTGTAAAGTACAAAAGGAAACAGCCGTATGTCGATCTGATAACACACACATGTTGCATGAAGGATGTTTCATATCATAAGTGCACTAGCCATTATGTAAATGAAAATGTAAGAACTGTGTATGTAATATATGAGATCACTTACATATCCATTATGATATGCTTACATTGAAACTAACAAATGTTTGTGTGGTTGAGTACTGAGGTAAGGATGCACACTGCCACCGTTCTCTAATCTCATACTAGAGATATTTTCCAGTTTTCTTGGTTTGGGATTGTTTGGTTTTTGTCTGTTTGATTTTTTACCCCCACCCATAGTTTTCATTTATTGAAAATAGATTTTTTTCTTCTACAATATATTCTGATTATAGTTCCCCTCCTCTAGTTCCTCTGGGATCCTCTCCACCTTCCCTCCCAACCAAATCCACACCTTTTCTATCTCTCTTTAGGGCATCTAAATAATAATGATAATAAAATAAGGCAAAATCAGAATAGAATAAAACAAAGAGAAGAAAAAGTGCAAGAAATACCCATAGACTCAGAGACACACATGTTCAGACTCACAAAAATCCCATTAAAAACACAAAAAAATGGAAGCCATTATATATATATAATATATATATATATATATTATATATATATATATATATATATATATAAATGACCTTCGAGGTAAAAGAAAAAAGGGCCCTGACAAAGCATTATGAGACAATATCCTCCACCCCTGTTATGATATACTCACATCGAAACCAGCAAATGTGATCGTCACTGAATATTGAATCCTACTGTCATCAGTCATTATCTAACACAGTATTAGAAAACTTAACCCGCACAGTCAAGGGAAGGGGTGGGGAGAGGGAGGAGGGAGAGGGACTGAGGAAGGGAGGGAGGGAGGGAGGGAGGGAGGGAGGGAGGGAGGGAGGGAGGTACAAACCTTAGGTAAACACAGACTATAAAATAAAATAACATAGTTCACAGAGATGTAAAATGGAAGGGAGTAAAATACAGAATGCATTCAATATAAAATAACATTGAAGACATGCAGGGTTCCTGGAGCTATGCCCTTGTGATAAATTAGATGGGATCCTCACATTAAAATTGTATTCATTGTGAAGGAAAGTGATCCATGCAAACAAACTGTTTGTGAATAAATGAAAACAAGTTCACAATAAATATATTTTTTAAATAGAGCTGGTGGATAAGTGCATAAAAATCTATTTAACAGTGAAAGTATAAAATCCACAGGAAGCTCCACAGCTTTTGTTTCAAATGACTACTTTAATAGTATAGAAGTCTGTTGAATTGTACAGTCTTTGGGTCTGTTTAATTTTGTTAAGTGATTTTTTTAAAATTTGGAACCTTTTTATAATAAAGTTTAAAATGTTTTAAAGCAAATAAGAATTTTATTAATGTGACTATGTATAATATTACTTTATGGGTTTTTTTTTGGTTTTTTTTGGGGGGTTCGAGACAGGGTTTCTCTGTGTTGTTTTGGTGCCTGTCCTCGATCTCACTCTGTAGACCAGGCTGGCCTCGAACTCACAGAGATCCACCTGGCTCTGCCTCCAAAGTGCTTGGATTAAAGGCGTGCACTACCACTGCCTGGCTTTATGTATGCTTTTAATGTTCAAACACTTCATATTGAAAACTTGTTCTGTTTGAGTTAATGTATGCATTTAAAAATCATGTATAATAAGTTTGTTTTTGAAAATATTTTAGTAGAACTCTTGTATGGCTCACCCTATGATAAAAATAATTTTTCTGTAGTGAATAATTAACTTTACTATTGTAGAATCTTCTTTTAAGATGTGTTACATTTATTTATGCTGTGGAACATTTGTTTAATGATGCAAAGATGTATTGCATTCTTTTACTCATGTTGCATTTGTTTAACTGTGAAGCTGTGTTCCTTTGCCTGTCTAAAACACCTGACCAGTCTAATAAAGAGCTGAATGGCCAAAGGCAAGAGAAAGGATAGGTGGGGCTGGCAGGCACAGAGAATAAATGGGAATAGAAATCTGGGAGGAGAAGATCAAGGGATGTAAAAAGGAGGAGAGGAGGATGCAAGGGGGCAGCCACCCAGCTTCACAGCCAGCCACAGTGTAAGAAGTAAAGAAAGGTATACATAAATCAAGAAAGATAAAAGCCCAGAATAAAAGGTAGCTGGACTAATTTAAGAAAAACTGGCTAGAAACCAGCCAAGCTAAAGCTGGGCATTTATAAGTAATAATAAAGCCTCTGTGTGATTTATTTGGTAGCTGGGTGGCACCCCCCCCCAAAAAAAAGCTCAAAGACTAAAGAGTGAAAAAAAATACTGACCGACCACACTTTACCCCAAAGAGAAGTCTGGGCTTTGTCCTAGGCTCCAATGGTGATGTTAAAGTTTCTGGAATGTCTTGCCATGTAATGCCATCTTTACTTGCCTCCTGTCTTTGGTCACTAGACAAATTCTCAATGTGATTCATGAGATGAGCTTTGGGCTAAAACATGAGTTATAACCTCTAGGTAATTGGACACTGATGACCAAATCTTGACCTCTAGGGATCAGAGTAAAGATCAGACATGCAAGTATTATGTCATCAACCCAAGAAAAGCTTTGGACACCAAGGACAAAGTGAGCTTCCCTTTATTATGGTCCTGTATCTCATCCATCTATGCATGGACAGAATGCTCTGCCCTGAGGGCAGAGACTTGTGTTGGGAGCTCCACTATCCTTAACCTATATTTCTGTTTAGGTGATTCTAATTTATATCCTTCAGCCAGAATAAAACTTTAACAATAACATTGCATTTTCTGAGTTTTGTGACTAGACCTTCCTAGTTATCAGAACTGAAGAGAGTTATAGGAATAGCTGCATTTTCAGTCAGTTGATCTAGAGAGGGAAATTCAAAAATTTCTCTAGTGTATGAAGTGATGGTGAATTCTTAGAGGATACTCCATCAGAAGGAACATAATCGAGTCTCAGTGTGTTGGATAGATTTTGTAGTCTAGTAAACTAGGTCCTGAAGTTCAAATTTAGCTCAATGAGGGTAATGATTAAAACTTTAACACTTTTTTATTGTTTTAGAAGTGTCCTTTACACTCATCTCTACATGATAAATATTCTAATGGACAGCTAGAAATTTAAAATTCCTACATGTTCTTTTTAACCATCATGTCAAGTTTTTCACTCTTAGTTTTATTCTCTTCTTTGTACTGTGCAAAAATAATAAGTAGGAATGTGTCACAAGCACACCCACTAGTAGTGAGCCCAGCAGTTTAATAACCTCTAGACATTTATTCTCTTTGAGCCATATTTTAGCTAATATTTTTTTTCAAAGTTTAACAGGTAAATGGAAAGTAGTGGTGAAATTTGTTTTGGGTCCATTTGCATGGTTTGTCTGGTTTACTTTTTTGATTTTTTTATGTGGTATTTATCATCTCCTCATGAATTTCATGCTTTGCATTTCCTATATTCTACAGTGACAATTTAAATTCTAAGATGGCAAAATACATTATCTGCTTCAACACTGTATAAAAACAGCTAGAAGATTGCTTAAAGCGGAGGTGGGGCTGAGGAAATCATTGTCACATGAGGACCAGGATGCATCTCATCATTCGTGGTCTGGATGTTCGGGTGCTGAAGAACAGAAGTGAGCTTTTCCAAACAAGACAGCGGATTACTGTATTCTTTAGTGGGTGGTCAAATCTAAAACTAGTGGTCTACACATTGTCATTGAGGCTAGAGAACACGTATTGTTCCTGAAAATAATTGTTAAAGTAATATTAATATACAGGATTTCAGAGGTTCACTATGCAGTGCTTGTGGATTTAGAAAAGCAATGTGCTAAGCTGTGATTTTTTTTCCACTCCACTGGGAATCTGTTGACAAGCAGAATATGACAAGCTGAAATAGTTGGATAATATATTTTGCTCATGATAATAATTTCAAATAATTTTTAATTCTAAATTTTATTTTTTTAGTATTATTGTATGCGTATTACATAAGTTTTGGGTAATGGACATGCCTTGGAACGTGTGGAAGTCAGAGGACAGCTTTCAGTTGTTTCCACTTTCTGTGGTTCTAGGGACTAAAACTCAAGTTGTCAAACTTGTCTGACAAGAACTTTTAACCTTGAGCCATCACACACACACACACACACACACACACACACACACACACACACCTTTGTTTTTTGTAAATTGTTACTCAGAATAACCTCTAGACATTTATTCTAGTTCAGCCATATTTTAGGTAATTATTTTTTTCAAAGTTTAACAGGTAATTGGAAAGTAGTGTTGAAAATTTTTTTTGAGTCAATTCGCATATAATAAGAACTGGCTTTTGAACATTGTATGCAGAAGTCAAGGAGTTAAGTTTTCCAAAAGTTTTATAGATTATCAAGGAAAAAATTTAAATTATCTGTTCTGAGCCACTGTCATAAGAAACTTTAGTCTACTCTGAGAATCTCGTCTTCTAAGGCTTGGGCTTATGTTTGGTGTGTGGATTTAGCATAAGAAACAAATTGTGAAGAAAATTTCCAAGGTAAGACTTTTTTGCACTTCTTAGATTTTGTTTACAATCTGTCTAATTACACCATGGTATTGATTGATTGGTTCATTCATTCACTTCGAGTGAGTTCACATTATGTCATTCAACTCATCCTCCTGATTCAGCCCCCCCCCCACCAAGTACCTGAGGTTACAGGTATACACCATTGTGCCCAGCACTCATTGATTTTTAGATGAACCTTTTGAATCCTTGAATATCTGAATACATCTGTATTTTGAAAGTATACTGAATTACAATTTCAGCAGACACTTCTAACTTTAGAATTTTAATGTATTTTTATTTTTCTTTGAGAGATCAATACATGTACACAATGTATTTTTATCATATTCAGCACCATTCCCTACCTCCAATTTTCCTCAAATTCCCCAATACATGCGCTACTCCCATCTTTATTTTCTTTTTTTTTTCTCTTTCCTTTCTATATAACCACTGGTATCAATTAGTATTGCCCATATATAAGTGGGTATGGGGTCACCCACTGGAGTATGAGCAACCTACAAGCAGTCGCACCCTCCAGAAACTGACTCCCTTCACCCCAGCCTCCATAAACTGTCAAGAACCCCTCAATTATGGGTGAGGGCTCACGTCTTCCTCTATTGTCCGTACTAGAATGTTAACTTTACCTTGTTCGGGTCTTGTGCAGACATCCAGAGCTGCTTGTGAGCTCAAGAGTGAAACAGTCCTACTATGTCCAGAAGACACTGGTGCACAACATTCCTCTCTAACATCTGGCTTTTACAGCCTTTATGCTTCCTCCTCCTCCTGCTCCCCCTCCTCCTCCTCTTCTTATGAGATATTCCCTGAGATTTGGGGCCAGGGTACATGATGTAGATGTTCTGCTTATGGCTGAGCACTCACAGAGACTTATTCTCTGCACTTTGACTAGTTGTGAGACTCTGTATTAACCACCATCCACTACACATGTGAGGAATGAAAGATGAACTCCTCTGTGAGTATAGAAATATGTGTTTAGAATGCAGTTTGATGCTATGTCTGCATAACAAAATAATAGTAGTAGGCTCTCCCCCAGGCTTATTAGCTCTTTAGCTATGGGTTCTTGGCCAGAAATACAGTGCCAGACATCCATTTTCTTCTGTGGAGCTAGCCTTAAATGCAATCAGAGAGCAGTTGGTTACCCAAAGAATAGCCATGCCATTAAAATTGCACCTATGGGCAATAATTTAAGTTTTAAAATACTTCATTTTTTTTAAATCTGTTTTCTTACATCTGCAATGACACGTTGGTTATCATGACGGAAATAACCCTTCTTGGATTCCTGTAAGAATGTCAACAAAATAGATTTAGAGTTATAATTTTCCCTTAGTTTTATTGATTTACTCAGAGCTATCTCCTTATCTTTCTCTTTCATTTGGTTCTCTTTTATGTTGGTTGCTTGCTATGATTTTTTTTTACTTGTGTCTGATGACTCATGTTTATTCACTCACATATTTTAAATAAAAGGTCATATTAAACCACTTAGGTATATGGTGTAGATTTCTTCTTTCTTAATCATCTACTCTGAGTGAGAACTTTGATTGTAAGCACTTACAATGTAGGTGGGAACAGAAAAATCGCATGCTTCACTTTAGAGAAGCATAAAAATAGACGAGAACCTCTCCACACACCTTAAATACCAAAATAAAAACTTTGCATTCCACAGGTACTGATCTAAGAAGATCCTTTTTAACTCCCTGCAGGTTATTTTTCTATTTTAGCAAAGAGACAAATACACACATAAAAAGCCATTGCACATGAATCCATTCATGTCCCTATTGACATGTACTGTCCTCTTTCAATGAATAAACATAAGACAAATTAAGTAGGTACTAGATATCCCACTTTCATAGACTCCCATAGGGCTTAAAAAGAAAATCATGGGGCCGGAAAGATGGCTCAGTGAGTAACAGCTCTTGCTACCAAGCCTGACAACCTGAGCATGATCCCCAGAATCCCACAAGGTAGAAAGGAAGAAAGACAGACAGACAGAAAGAAAGAAAGAAAGAAAGAAAGAAAGAAAGAAAGAAAGAAAGAAAGAAAGAAAGAAGGGAGGGAGGGAGGGAGGGAGGGAGGGAGGGAGGGAGGGGGGAAGGAAGGAAGGAAGGAAGGAAGGAAAGAAAGAAAGAAAGAAAGAAAGAAAGAAAGAAAGAAAGAAAGAAAGAAAGAAAGAAAGAAAGAAACTGACTCACAGAACTTCCCCCCACTGCATGTGTACACGTAAACCTTGGTGCTCATGTATCATTCACCCACCCTATGCACACATAAGATAAATAAATAAAGAAAAATAATTTTCAAAAAAGAAATTCATGGTAACATACTTAAGCACTGGAATTTTATTTTTATTTGTATAGCTTTACATGTACAATTCTTCCTGGCAGGAGTGAAAGGTAAAGGAAGGACAGAAAGTAGTAATGGGAGTCTGTTCCATCATTTTCCATCATTGGCTGAGAACGAAGGGATCTTTGATTGCTTGTGAGTCTTTCTGGGCACTGCCAATCTCAGTACATGCTACACAATCCAGAATGAAAACACAGTACAATGCCTGCAATCTCAGCATCCAGTTGCTAAAATCCCATGCACCCAAAGAAAATTCCATATGCAACTACTCTCCTAGTCTTGAATTCTCCATTTTATAAGTATGACTGCTAAAAACTGGAATTTTACTAAGCAAAGGCATAGTGGAACAAATTCTTTATGTAAATGTTGTCTTGAGAACTACAAATGTACTGAACTCAGGAGCTGCAATCATTTCTTATGCTTTCTATGTATCAAGATTTCCATCATCCTGTATAAAATAATAAGACTGTCAATGTTTCCTGATGAAATTAAAATAAGTCAGGATAGGAAATTAGTAATTTAATCCAAGTTGCACCTTAACATATGGTCAAATCCATGTCTGTGAATTTCTGGTTCAAAATTCTCCTTCCAAGAGCACAATAAAGAATGGGTTAACAAATCCCATACACAAGCCAAATAAGAGCAGAAGTCATCCAACAAAAGGCTTCAGACTTTCCATTGACCTCTCAAATTTCTCTGTGGCCATAGTAAGCCTAGAATCATTTTTGTTTTCTCCTTTACTAGCCTAAAAGTGCACAGGTGAATTTCACCCTGTCAGCAGAGAACTAAGACATGGCCAGGTTTCAGCTGTGATGTGTGCAGCCTGGGGCTTGTACTGAAGCACCAGAAACCATAGCCCTGCTTTTCAACAAGACAGCAGGCGCTGTCTTTCATCTCACTCAAGTCATCCAGAAGTACAGGAGCTGGGGCTCGGGCATAAAGGACTAATGCAATGCAATCTCTCCTCCTATTTTCCCTTACCCATGGAGGTGGTTTTATGATTCATCTCAATCTCTTTGAGATCCATAAAGGAAACTTCAACAAGACATACAATAGTGGTGGGGGGGGGGAGCAACCAGCACTTTTAAGCTTTATGATTTGTGCTGGTTTGGCATTTTCCACAGGCATTCCTCGGGGATCAAAATATTAACCACAAAGTCTGCACACTCCACAGGGAAATCTGATGACTGAGCAACGTCATTTCAAAGGGTCCCAGTATTGCTTTGTGAAAATCAAAGCATTTTTTTTTTTGTTTCTGGTTTTCAAAACCCAAGATCTGAAGCTTAGCACCTTTGACGAGTCATCTAAGGCCTACACAGTAACTACAGCACCCTCTGGATTCCAGAGTTTAATATCCCTAGGTAGATAACACATATTCAACAACAGGAGGCCAGGAAACTGCCATTTGAGAAATGTGTTCAACAGTTAAACTGGCACTTCAAAAGACTGATTTCTTTTCAATCACAAAACCACTCTTAATTCAGGAAATTCATGTGTGGAATGTATTTAAATGGGAACTGTAGGTAGACTTTTCTTTCCTGCCCACCAGTTCCCAAATAAACACTCAGAGACTTATTAATTATAAATGCTCAGTCAATAGCTCAGTCTATAGCTCAGGTTTGTTACAAGCTAACTCTTACATTTTGAATTAGCCATATTTCTTGTTTACCTTCTGCTACATGGCAGTACCTTCTCTCAATATGGCACACTCATCTTGCTTCTCTCTGTGTCTGCTCACTACTCCTCTGACTCCGCCTTCTTCTTTCCAGTGTCCTTAGTCTAATTCTCCCACTTAACCTTACCTTGTCCAGCTATTAGCCAGTCAGCTTCTTTATTAAACCTATCACAATGACATATATTCACACGGTGTAAAGGAATATTCCACATTTCCCCCTTTTTTTGTCTAATTAAAAAGAAAAGTTTTAACTTTAACACAGTAAAATTATATACAATCGTTATCAAGTAAAAATTACTGTTACAATATCCAATCCATTTGTACTTGACAAAACAGAGAAAATACTCCTTCAGCTGTCCTCTCCTGAAGAGTCTAGAGTTTCATAATCATGACTTTCTATCATGATTAGATAGAATCTAATCTGCAACTGTGACTATCTAGTATTCAACCTCCTCAAAGACCTGAGAAGGATTTAATATTACTTGAGTAAACAGGAAGTACAGAGCAAGCCACTTCCAAAATTAAGAGATGGCAGAAACAGCTGGCTGCCTTGACAGTCATCCAGGTTCTTCTGTAACATTGGGGCATCCAACTTTGGCCTACAGGACTAATAACCTGACAGATATTTTGAGAAGCAGGGAATTTTGAAGGACTGTCCTAACTTGTCGTAGCAAAGTTGGCAGGTTTTTTTCTTCTTCTTTTTTTTTTTCATCCTGCTGGTCCAGTTTGGACAGTTACACTGTCAGCAATTGAAGCAAGGGCAGATTTTGCCCAAATGGCTAGCTTTTGCCATAAAGAAAGCAAACTCCATACAGAGGTTCTTCAATGTCCATCATTTTCTCTGAAGTAGACTGGTGCTGCCAGGAGCAGATGTGTATCACTGTCATGAAAAGCCTTAGATTATTAAACATATTAAATGCCATATTCTGTAGGTCTTTGAAGTGTTTGAAGACCATCTATCTACATATATCTGTGCATGACCTTGAAAACATACTTAACATGACTATAAGTTTGACTACCATAGATAACTAAGTACTAACCTGTATTTTTAATTATACATTTTAATGAGCTGCATAAGCACAATACCCCAAACAAGAGTAGAAACATACATACAGTATAGCAAAAATAGCTTTAAATTTGTATCAATACCAAAATACATACCAATGTAAAATATTTTGAGATTAATAGTTGTTTTTTGGATTAAAGTAGAATCAATAATCTATCCTTTTATCCTATAATTATTTCTATATTCCCTTTTTTATTTTATAATTTAATTTAATTTTACAAATCAGCCACAGATTCCCTTGTTCTCCCCCCTCCCCCTGCCTTCCCTCTAGCCCACCCTCCATTCCCATCTCCTCCAGGGCAAAGACTCCCCTGGGCATTGAATTCAGCCTAGTAGATTTAGTCCAGGCAGGTCCAGTCGCTTCCTCCTAGGCTGAGCCAACTGTCCCTGTATAAGCCCCAGGTTCCAAACAGCCAGCTCATGCACTGAGGACAAGTCCCGGTCCAACTGCCTGGATGCCTCCCAAACAGATCAAGCTAATCGACTGCCTCACTTATCCAGAGGGCCTGATCCAGTTGGGGCCACCTCAGCTATTGGTTCATAGTTCATGTGTTTCCATTAGTTTGGCTATTTCTCCCTGTGCTTTTTCCAACCTTGTTCTCAACAATTCTCGCTCATACATACACTTCTCTTTCTATATTCCCTTTTTTTCTTTTCAGAACAAGATCCCTAAATCTAATCTCTTTGTTCAGCATTTTTTTTACCATAACCAATAACAACTTATGACCAATCCTCTTTAAATATCAATGACCAATATTTTAGGAATGTGGATGTTGTTTTCTCTAGACTGCTTACTGTGGTCTAGGGGCATTGGCATCTTTGGAGGAAACTTGAGAAAATTGGGATAATGATTAAGTCATGGCTGGAGTACTCAGTGAGGTTGGATCATCTCAGCCAGCAGCCTTGGAACTCTTTTGGGTGCAAGACTCTGAGGAGACTGTAACAGAGGCATTTGGAGATGCTGGATCACCTGGGTCATCTGTTTTCATTGGTATCTGATCACTTTGCCCTGAAAATACATAAACTTTTAAAGGTAACATATATATTTGCATTAATACAAGTATAGACTGTGCATTGTACATAAGTCAGCCAAAGATTTTTTTGTTTTATGTTTAAGCAGGTAAAATATACATCATGTGTTTTGTATTTTTTTTGGGTTTATTTCTTTATGTTTGCAGCCAAAATTTTTCAGGGAATCTTCCTCCATCAAATCTGATCCATATCAAACTTGAATGAATTCACAGTCTTATTTCCTGTGGAAATAAAAGCATAACCTCTCCCCCAAAGCAATACATCTTTTGACTTCAATTTTGAAATATATATATATATATATATATATATATATATATATATATTTCAAATATATAGATATAGATAGATAGATAGATAAATATTTGTTTGATCTAGTAGCTTTTATAATAAAATGACTCAGCTGCTATATATAGCTCCTTTTTTAGCAGTCAAAAAATTTAAAGACAACATAGCAACATAGAGGATCCAGACTCTCTTTGTATTTTCCATCTTTATTATATTTTATTACTGTATTCCTTTTTTAAGGACTTCACTATTTTTAAACTATTTTTTTAATCTATGACTGTATGTATCCTTTGTCTTTTCCCTCCCAAGCCTATATATATTTTTAAACACACTGTGACCTATTTAGAGGTTTTTTTCAGTCTGTACTTTTCTTTATTACGTATCTGTAATCTTTTCTGTCTGCATGAGGAAAACTTAAACCCACCATGTGGCTTAGTTCATGCCATGCTGTCAGGGCTCAGGCTGGTGGCTCAAGTCTTCAGAGAACAATATAGTGGTTAGGAGACATGTCTCTACGTTGTAAACAGCATGAGAGACGGGAGAGTCGGAATCCATGCCTGGCTCCATTTTTGTGTGTCTAGAACCCTTTCCCAAGCTCTCTCGGGTTTTTTTGTGGACATAGTATCCCACATTGGGTGCCATTTGTAAGCAAAAGTCCTGCAAGCCATTCCCAAGCAACCACACAGAGGCTTAATATTAATTATAAACACTTGGCCAATAACTCAGGCTTGTTACTAGCTAACCCTTACATTTTAAATTAGTCCATATTTCTTATCTATGCTTTGCTATGTGGCTTGGTACCTTTTCTCATTATGGTATGCCCATTTTGCTTCTCTCTGCATCTGCTCACTAGTCCAGACTCTGTCCTCCTTCTTCCCAGCATTCTCTGTTTGGCTCTCCCCCAACTTTAACCTGTCTAGCTATTGGCCAGTCAGCTTCTTTATTATACCAATAACAGTGACATATATTCACACAGTATAAAGGAATATTCCACAGGGAACACCTTCATAATTTCTAATTGACTGAATATAGTGGCAGGTTAGAATCTCTTTCAAGGATGCTTACCAGAAACAAGTAAAAATTTCTAGTGACAGCAACAAGAGATGCCTAAATAATGCATCTAAGGGTTTAAATTGTGCTATTTTACAAAATTAATAATATTATAAGAGAATATATCTAGTATTGATAAGTAGACTAGTTTTATTCTAAGGTGATCTACATGAATTAGAATTCTTTCTCAAATAGCTAAAGATCTTTATTAGATAAAAAACATTAATCTCTACCCTATCTTAAAAACTGTACTTAAAGCTAATCTGCTTTTAGTCTAAAATTTTGAAATAGCTCTTTCAAGATCTAATGTGAAAATACATATTAAAGTCCTCAACATTGCAAAGTGCTGTGCCAGTGTGTGGAATATCTGCTTACTGCTTTAATGCCCGAGAACATGAACAACTAAAATTTGAATAGCAAAGTGGTAGGGATGAGGAGCAACGCAATGGGATTTCCCAATAATAGCAGCACCAGGATGCCTAAGGTCAGGACACAAACAATCTTGTGTGGAATGTAGAAAAGATCTCATGCAGGGTGGATCCAATACTGAGGAAAATGGATTAGCAAACAAATGTTGACTCCAATTTTCCAGAGACACCCCCAAACTGTGTTACTCATCCTTTGGCAGTTAAGCTCCCCAAAACATAAGGTATTTGATCATTTGGCAACGTGTTCATAGGATCACATTGTCCTCAAGTCAGCTATTAACATCGCTTCATTCTAATCTATTCTGGACTCTTTGGACTCTGTTATCCCTGTGAATAAAAGAAACCTACAGATAAATTTCCTAATGTAATACAACACAGAAATATTATTTACCTGCTGACTTAAATCTCTATGTGATCTTCACAGAAAAAAATTGCAGACTACAAAAAATAACTAAAATTTACCTGTTCATATTTTCACTAATTGCAAAGTAGGCAACACATGTGGAAGAGAGGAAGGAGGGGAACCTGAGAGAATGTGGAGGGAGGCAAGAGAGGGGAGAGATGATGTAATTATAATCTCCAAAGAATTAAAATATGTATCTGTGGTTGGGGATATGGCTCAGCGGGAGCCTACCTCTTCTCACACATGAAGCCCCGGATTTTTAACTCTGGCATCACAAATAAGACAGAAGGAAACAAAGATAGGAGGGAGTAGGAAGGGAGAGATGGAGAGTGAAAGAGAGGGAAGAGGGAGGAGGGGAAGGGAGGGGATGGTGGAGTCGAGGAGGGGCATGAAGGGGTGGAGGGAGGAGCAGGAGAAGGAATGAGGGACTGGGGATTTTCTTGTCTAAACAGTTCTGCAAGGTTACAAAAATGTAGTATGAGCATTTATTTAGGCAAATAAATCTAGGACAGCTTCACAGAAGGGTAAAGTATTGTGTCTAGAGCTTAAATCAGTATTAATATTTAAGATTAATAATTAAATATTGATGTACTTTAAAATAGTAGAGATTATTTCTTACAAGTACCTTAAGACTGTTATGCAATTCTGAATTATTATATTTGGCAAGAATTGTAATTCACATGGCAGGGTTAATAGAGAGAGCTAAAGCCCCATTAAATGTTTTTAAACATGAAAATCAAACTGTCCTTTCAAAAGAAACAATTATTGGCTAGATAAGGTATTTATTATAAAGAAATCTTAACATGTGCTGTTAAATTAAATATAGTACTAATAGGCTTTCCTTCTACCACAGACCAACTAATATCATTTTAAGAGAAAATGCTTGTTATTAGACAAAGGAAAATAAGATGGGATGAGATAATAGCTTTCAATAAAACGAAAGATGATGAGAAGAAAATCAGATGTGTTTCTATAGATAGTCTTAAAATTCACTATATCTGTTTGTGAGATATAAATTACAACAATGAAAAAATAATCCAAGGTGAAGGGCTAGTTCAGTGGTTAATAGCATGTCTTCCAGGGAGCCAGGGTTTGATTCCCAGCACCCACATGGTAGCCCACAACTATCTGTAACACATTCCAGAGGATCCCAATGCCCCCTTCTGGCTTCCACAGGCACCAGGCAAGCATGTGGGTGTATAGACATATATGAAGACAAAACACCTATACACATAAGATAATAAAATAAAATAAATGCTTTCAAAATCCTTAAATATTTTAACAATATGAATTACATATTTCACTTGGCATTTTTATTTATTTAAAATTAAAATCCAGTACTTGATAAACCAAATGCTAAAAAAGGATTAAAAACTTCATTCATATGAAAAAGTGTGATGCTTTTATATTTGTGAAATGCTTAAAACCATCAGCATGAACAATCATATTTACAGAAAAATAATTATTTTCTAACATCTTTTATTAATAATTTGAATTAAAACTTTTTAACCCATGCATGCTGGTTTATTACACATAAAACTAATACTTTAATGTTATAAATTTTTATTTATAACTTGTGGTTAAGTTCTTCAAGTATACTATCAGAAAACATAATATTTGAGGATGAAAGTACTGAGAGTTTTAAGTAAGAATTATCAGCGGAAACTGTGACCACCGCTGAAAATGATGTGTTAATTAGGGTCATCTGAACCAGTGTGTGCTCACCAGCTGGTATGTGACCCATCTAAGACTCTCAAAAGTTCCCTACTGACTCCCATTCCTTTGATGTGATTCTCAAGTTTGAGACTTTCCCAAAAGTAACTGGTAGATCTTCAACCTACTTCTGTTTTTAGGATTCAACATGACACATGATTGCTTGGATGCCACAGTAAAGGCAAGGGAGATTCCTAGGGTGGTTCATTCCTCAGTTCAGAACTGAACCAGGCTGTTTTTTATCACTGCTCATTCGTGTATTGGATTTCACCAAAATAAGGAAGCTTGGTCTTCTATTTGCTTAACACAGACGAGTATTGTCATTAATGGTACTGACTATATCCAACAGAACTTCCAGCATACTCCTTCCTCTTGTGATGCTTTCCTGTGTATTTCTGTTTCCTACTGCTATTACAAACATTGCTCTCTTCCTACAAGGTAAGATGCCACGTTTTGTTGTCTTCATTGCTCTGAATACTGATTTAAGAATAGGAAGAAGCAGAGTGCCAGAGAGTTTCCCGGGAATCCACAAAGATGACTCCATTATAGACTACTAGCAATGGTCGAGAGGGTGCTTGAGCTGACCTACTCTGGTGATCTGATAGCCGAGCACCCTAACTGTCATGATAGAACCCTCATCCAGTGACTGATGGAAGCAGATGCAGAGAGCCACAGCTGGGTACCAGGCAGAACTCCAGGAGTCCAATCGATGAGAGAGAGGAGGGATTATATGAGCAAGAGATATCGAGACCATGGTTGGAAAAAATACAGAGACAACTAGCCAAACCAGTGGAAACATGTGAACTGTGAACCAATAGCTGAGGAGCCCCCATGATACTGGACTAGGCCTTCTGGATAAGTGAGACAGTAGTTTAGCTTGAACTGTTTAGGGGGCCCCCAGGCAATGAGACTGGGACCTGTCCTTAGTGCATGAGCCGGCGTTTTGGAACCTAGTGCCTATGCTGAGACACTTTGTTCAGCCTTGGTGCAGGGAGGAGGGGCTTGGACCTGCCTCAACTGAATATACCAGGCTCTGCTGACTCACCAGGGGAGACCTTGCCTTGAGGAGGAGGGAATGAGGGATGAGTTGGGGGGGAAGGCTGGAGGGTGGGAAGAGGGAGGACAGGGGAATCCGTGGCTGATATGTAAAATGAATAGAAAATCTCTTAATAATTAAAAAAAATAGAAATTTTGGGACTGAGGCAATGGCTCAGGCAATAATGTTACTTGCTGACAACCTTGAAGATCTGAGTTCAGTCCTCAGCATCCACACCATGGACTGACTCCTACAAGTTGACCTCTAACTTTCTGACCTTCACACATATACTTTGGCATGCACACACAGATACACATACACACACTCACATGTGTGCATGTATGCATATATAATAAATAAAAGTGAAGAAAATGTAATAAATAAATAATAGAAATTCTCATAGTTAAATTCTTTTTGCAAGGGGCTGGAGAGATGGCTCAGCAATTAAGACCACTGGTTATACTGGCAGAAGACCTAGGTTCAAGTCCCAGCACCTACATGGTGTTTCACAAACATTCATAACTCCACTTCCAGGGGATCAGACATCATCTTCTGACCTCTAAGTAAACCAGGCACATGTGTGATGCACATACATACATGTAGGCAACACTCACACATGTACAATAAAATAAATCTAAAAACAAAAGTCTCCTACGAGACAAATGTTGAAGTGCTTTGATATATGTATGGTAGATAATGTTCATAATAGCAATTCATTTGGGGCTTTTGTAGGCATTGATTATGCCCAAATGCCAAGTACTCTGTTTCTTGATGTAAACATCTAAAGAGATTTCACCGATTATTTTGAAAGACAAAAGTTTGTTGATTTTTATTAATTTCAGTTGCCACCCTTTAAACAGATGCTGTCCTAATCAGCAATTGCAACTCCCCAGCTACCTTTAGTGGTTCAGCTGCACTGGGCATAGGCAGGTGGGAATTCTGTGCCCTCAGGTCCTGGCTCTATCACGCTGCTAAAGGGAACTTTATCTAGACCTCCATTTCTCTATAGAACTCAGGATTCAAAGGTTGAGGTGAAATTCTGCTCGCTCAGAGAGGCTGAATAGCAAACAGCAAATAGCTAACCTTCTCTTTTAGCTCGCAGCTTCCCTAAAACAGCGTGCCTTTCTGCTCCGGCCCCCATTTAAGAACCCTAGCTACACATGGTTCCTCCCTACCGCTTCCTGTCACCTCTTAAATTTATATTCTACCACAAACACTGACATAGACAGAAGTAAAGCAAGCAACATCACACAGCCCATATATGGCTAAACTGATTTGTGTTGAGTCTGGTGAGGACAATAGTGATGGTGCCCAGTCTGGCGGAGTCATGGAAAAATGTTGGACCATCAGTGGGTCAGTTGTTTGGCGCATAATCCCCCATACCCCACAAGTGATAATAATAGTGTTGGCTAGTGTGCCCCTCCTGTAGGGGTGGTTGCCCATGTTTTACCCCTGAAGCACCACCACCCCTAGCAGGCAGCAGGTAACTACTAGGTACCTGCCCCTTCCGGGGGGGGGGCTAGCCAAGGGGGGACCCCTTAAGACCTGGAATGCTGTCGTGCTCTCTCTCTTGGCTACCTCATGGTCTTGGATGCTGGATGCTGGTAATGCCAACCAAGGCAGCTTTCTCCAGAAAACCGCATTGGACCATCCCTCATCACTCCTGGACCCAGAGACCAACTCCCTTCTGCTTTTTGTAAGTTAACCCAAAATAAACCTCTTTGATTGTTGGATAAACTCCGTGGAACTGCCACTTTACCCTTCCTAGCCCTTCTGTGTGTGCTTCCTGGGATATCACTCCTTGATGTTTCGCATCCAAGCCTGTCCTTGACCCGCAAAGGTTTTCTTGTACTAAACAATAGACATGTAGATAAATTTCTGCTGCTAAAACTAAGGAAGTGCACTCTGGATTTTGCAACTAAGAATCCTCAATGATAGATGTTGCAGATAATTAGCCGTCATACACAGTGAAGATAAATGCAAAAGGTATTTCTGAGCAGTGAAATTTTCTATAAAATTTTAATAAAACTAAAATTCAATGAAATTTAAATCCCAACTATTAAATTGAGTAAGAAGAAGTCTGAGAAACAAAAGATGACTGTCTCACACAAAGGCATCAGGCAAGAGAGAAGATGTCTTCTTTTTTGATGTATGCCATATGTATTCCTTTCAGGAGATTTGAAAATACCCTATGATGATCACTCTTTCTGTTTACTCTCACCTCCATGCCACTTTTCCTGTGCATACAGGCTGCTGGAAAATCAGCTTTCTTTTACCTCAATTTTCTTTTTTGTCATAATCCAGTTATTTGGGATATCACACCTGTCAAGTCCAATTTTCTACTTTGTTTTTGTTTATGTAAAGCTATTGCTAGGATGACCTTTAGAAATTACTAACCCGACTTTTGAAGTTTGCCCATCCTGAAACCTAGAGAAAGGTTGTGAACTAGCTGTGATGGGTAACGTTTGGTGAAGCTTGACTCAAAGCCTCAGTCCCTGGTTTCCAACTCACATATTTTCCATGCCCTCCTAAGACAGAGGTCTCTGTCTTGATATGTGTTTCTCTGGAAGTACCCAGTTAAGTACATTATAATCTATATTCTCTAAAATACACAGAAACCAAGATTAATAATAATGCCATGTTAAACTCCGTGTTTAAAACAGCCTTATATTGAATAGCTGCTGAACTATCGCTTCCTCGAAGGATCTGCATTATTTGGACAGGGTGTGTGATCATAGGAGCTTTCTCACTAAAGTGATTAGTTATTACAATGTGTCTTTTGAATCATTCAGCTTATTTCTTGGGATGACTGTGGTTCTACTTGGCTTACAGGCATCAATGTTTACCATGCATAGTAAATTCTACAAATGATTAATTATCTCACTTAAATAGTATACCCAGATTCATCAATATTCCTCTCCTTAGAAGACTGCTGCTTCCCTGGAACCATTTCTTAGTGTACTCCTCTTAGAACAGGAAATCTTGCCCCTGTCACATGCAGGGGTAACCAAGTGGCACAACAAACCGTGTTTAGGGTGAATCAGTCATACGGGGCATTCCCTCTCGGATGGTTAAAGGCCTTTGGAATAACAAAATCCAAGACACAGATAGATATATTATCAACAAAAACAGCCTTCGGTCTATATATCATTGGCCTGTACCCCATTCTAGTACATCTTCTTTATCCCCCCCAATGCTTTATTTTATGCACACACACAAAATACTTCTCTTCAAATGAAAGCCAAATGTGAACCAGGGCAAGCAAAAAAGTGATGGCAGGGCTCCTCCACACCAGTGTCTGCTCGCCCTACATCCGACCTTGAGTTTGTGAGCAGGGCCCTCCACACCAGTGTCTGCTCACTCTACATCTGACCTTCAGTTTGTGGGCAGGGCCCTCCACACCAGTGTCTGCTCGCCCTACATCTGACCTTCAGTTTGTGAGCAGGGCCCTTCCTGATACTGAGAAGAGCACAGGTGACTCAAAAGCATGAATCTGAAGGTGCAAAACTTGAGACTGGAGGGAAAATCTGACTGGACACATCAAGTAAAGTAGGAGTCTCATTCTACTGTAAGGAGAGCAGATGGAGGCCAAGGACAAACCCACCGTGATTGTCCTTAACAAGTACTCCCCTTGACATTTAAGCCTTTTTCCTAATTACATGGTCCAAACTAATTGGTTTTTATTAATGAGACTGAACACAACATTTGGAGATATGCTATAGCATATTTGGTATTTGTGCTCAAAGAGTAATAATTTTTATTATTTTTCTACTAAGCATTTACTGAACAATAGAGCGAAATACTGATGAACTGATACATTGTAGGCCTTTAATTCCAATTCTATTGTTGCTAAGATGTACACTTTACTCCTGGGGTTAATATTAAACAAAAAGAAGCTATCACTATAATTATTTCAATACATGTTTTCCCAGTTCAACCATACATTTAACCATCATACTATGTTTTTTGTTGTTATTTTGTTTTTGCTTTGTTTTGTTTTTTCTTTTCGAGACAGAAATTCTGGAACTCACTCTGTAACCAGGCTGGCCTTGAACACACAAAGATCTGCCTGTTTCTGCCTGCTGGTATTAAAGGTATGTGCCACCACTGCCTGACCATCATACTATGTTTTAAAAATGTTTATCAACTGATGACTTTTTATGAGATGTATGGTCATTCAAGTCAAACAAGTGCTTGTGATCGTGTGGGTAATCAACCATTTGCATATTGGATTCTTGTTGTCATAGCTACAAAAGTCACTGATGCAGCCTCTGCTACCCCAGTATACCTTGCCTTTTCCCTCATGTCATTCATGAGCCACTTCATCTTCCATTATTACTGGTTCTGTCCAGACTTGGTTAACAGTTCAGCCATCAGTCTAGACTGATATGAAGGACCTTAGGTTAGTGTCAAAGCTATCCACAATCAAGACTGCTGTTCTACATTGCCAACTCCAATGAAAGACCCTTTCCTCTGAAGACCTGTTTAGATGCCATTGCAGAATATAGAACTGCTCATTGGTTCCCTGTATCTGGATGGTGATAAATTGTCACTTTTCCCTAAAACCACCCTACACCCATGTATACACATACTGCACATTGAGATTTGTTCCTTAAATAAAAGGACTAGCTCATTTTGCAAAGAAAATTCCACAGTACAGAATTCTTACAATAAAATGATGAGAGTGATTTTTGTTCTGAAGGAGAACTTCAACAAAAGTCTAGGTTTTTAGTCAACATGCTAATTAAAGATCTATTGTATGCCAGACATTATTCTATCAATGGAGATAAAGTCATTTTCATTTGAAAGAAAGAAAAACAGATTAAATTCCTGTACTATTGAAACTTATGGAGGAAACAAATACATAAAGAGTCAGAATAAAAAATGGATTATTGGCATCAACCTTGGCAAAACTAAGTAAAGAAACTCAGGATCTTATGAAAAAGGACCTTCACCCAAGATTGCTTGATAGAAACTGTCACAGAAGCTCTGTCAGCACCACAGCCTTACACATAAGCCCCCATAATGTCACACACACAAATACTGGCTACACAGTGTGTTAACCAATGTATTCTGCTGTACAGTCTGGGTTCAGTGAATTTTATTAGGTGAATGGCACTAAAAGTCCCAAAAGTCTTTTAAAAAGTGCAACCCTTTGTTTTCTATTTCAACTTCCTAAAAATATAGTTATTGGGATAATATTGATTAGTCTCTTTTTGCTAAATCTCTGTGAACATGCCATTAATTGAATTAAACTCTTCAAGTAAGCATTAGCCTATGAGCTAAATGTGAGCATGTTCATTAATGGAGTCAATTGCTTTCCTCTGACCCTCCATCCCTTCCCAGCTGTTTCTGGAAAAAGCAATGTGATTCCTTGCACAAGTGCTGTACCCTGCCACACTCAGCAGCTCCCCAGATTTGGAGAGGAAACTGGTGATTTGGTGATATTCAAAATTCTCTCATGATATTGCCTCATTTTTACTCTCATAAGACTTTATATGATCAAAAAAAAAATGAACATAGCTTCAGTTTAGCGGGGAATAAATGAAGCTAAGAGAAGCAAACAAATGGCTGTATTAATGTCATCTAGTAACAGAGGGGCTCGAACCCACGTGTCCTGAGAGGCTCTGCCTAATTAAATGTATCCCCTGGATTTCCCCTCTACTCTGCACATTTAGACAGGGCAGGTGGGCTATGCTCAGTATGCTGATGCATTCCACAGACTCAAGCTCAATCTTTCTTGCTGGGCTCTGGGATGCAGAGGGGAGACTGCAGGGCTCTGGCGTGGTGTTAGCCTCCATTCAACCAGGTGCACAAAGGTGCTTAGAGAGAGCCAACAGGATTCCAAAAGGCAGATCCTCCTTGCTTCTTTCTTTTTCTCTTTTCCCAGGATTTCTGTTACTTTATCCTCCTGTGATAAGACTCTCAGCAAGACATTACCGACATTACCCTCATGAAGGCGACCATTTGTCCTTTTACCAGAAATGCCTCCCCTCCAGGGTCTGTGTCCTAAACAGGGAGGATGCTTCCCTGAGCTCAGAAGACAGGGAAGGTAGAGTGACCACGCCCTCTCATCCTTCCATGCACAGATCCTCCGACCCTCCACCCAGGGCCCTTTGCTCGCTCAGCTTCCCTGAGGGCAGTAGCTTCCTACAGTTTCAGAGCTTTGATCATTACTTAGCCTTCAGTCCTTTTGAGAGTTTGGCAACTTCATGTCTGATTAAATGTTTGTGTATTCATCATTTCCCCCACCAAAGTACTCAGTTGGTTTCTGTCTCCTTTATGGACCCCAACATATCCTTTTTTCTAAGGCTACCCTGATGATCACACTTCTAAAAAGGACTCCAAAGGCTTCTTGCTAACATCTCTAAATGTTAAACATGTACCAAGAAGCTGTCACTCGCTCTCTGCATTTGCCTTATCTTCCAAGAAAGTGCATTTCTCTAGTTTCTACATACTGTCTTAGAATAGATTGATCATGGCTCCTTGTTTAAAGTGAGAATTTTCCTCTCTTGAATTCCTTCCTTCCTCCTTCCTTCATCTAGCTACGTAACTACCTACACACCTATACAACCATCCATCTATAGTTTACCACTTAGTCCAAATATCTCCCAGATAGCTCTATAATTTCTCCTCACCCAAAATATTTCTATTTATATAAGTTGTATATGTGAATTTATCACATATCATATATTTCATAAATTATAATACATTTATATAACAATAATATAAGAAAACAGTCTTATTCTTTCATAATAAATAATTTTACCAAGTATTATCTAAAGGAATCACAAACCAAAAACAACCTAAATGTTTAATATTCAAATGATGCTTTTTCATTATAATGAATAACATATATGTAATAAAAATGTTGCAAAAATTCTAGAGACATGAAAAAATGATTATGACTTAATATTAAGTGTATAAACAGATGTAAATTCCACCATGCTGAGAGATCCCAACTGCATTCAAATACATAAAAATGACAAAAAAGAAAAATTTATTCAATAAAAGAGGAAAACAGAGAGTAATAATTTTTTATAGTTTTCCTTAGAGGCCACTGTAATTTTTCTATTTTCTCCCATTGTGTCCCATGGTCATTGGAAAGGAACATTTTATAATACACACAATGCAGTCAAATTATTTCATGTTGCCCTCTGAATGTAGTAGTACCAACAAATGTGGACAGATATACCATACATTAATTTTCAAGGTGAATTCATCAATGTAAGATAATAAATAATGTATTTGCAACCTGAAGCTCAGGTTATAGTTTCAGGTGTGACCTTTTCTAATAGTGAACTTTAAGTAGATTATTACACTTCTCTGATCTGTATTTTCTCATTTATAAACATATATTTTCAATACCTCATAGGACTGGTTTTAGGCAACATAAATTGCTTTTATTGGTAAAGTAATATTATACAGACTAAATAGGCTATATTTAGGAATATATGTATATACATATGCATATAATAACAATTAGTGAAAAATCAGGCCATGGGTTTGAAGGAGAATGGGGAGAGGTATGTGCGAGAGCTTGGGGGGAGGAAAAGGAAGGAAGATATATAATTATTTTATAATTTCAAATGTAAAGTGAAAAATTCTATATAAGCTAGAAAAGCGATATAAAATATTTTCTTGCCAACTTATTTTCTCTCTAGGACTGGTTTGTCCCAAATAAATAAAACCTCATTCTTCAAGCTTCTAAATGCTGATCAATTATTCTTTTTTGATAAATAACTATTATAATTTAAGGAAATGGGATTTTCTACAAGGAGTAGTTAGTCTCAAGGGTCTCTATCTCTCCCCTCCCCCTTTTTCTCTTCCTTCCTTCTTCTCCTTGTCCTGCTGAGGAACTTGAGATCTTCCCTAAGCCCATAGACTAAGTATTTATTTAGGATTAAATTGTGTCCTACAAGTACACACCCAAGAATCAGGTTCCCTGAGGTCTATGTTGCTATAATATATCTTAATTGATCGCTGTCAACATTCATCTTTTTAATGGCCTCATTATTCTAACCTTCCTCTGTTTGGGATCCTGAATTTTAAGAAGAACATATTTCACAAAGCACTTTCCACAAACTTGTCAGTGTTAAGGTGATGTTTGGCTGCATCTGCTGTCAATTCTACGTTCACACAGACATTGCCTTATTCAAAGACAATTTTCTGTATTTTTAATAATTATCCATGATTACTAGATTTCACCAGTATTCAATTATTTTATAAATCCTACTTACAATTCAAATTTTTAACCATCATTGTGATAGTATGGAGATTGTTAGAGAATACACCATCTCCTTACATCTCCATAGACATAAGTCCAGGTGGATACCTTAGTTCTTCAGTATTGCTAAGGCACTTTATAAGAAAAATAGGTTAATAACTGGGTACTTTGTAAGAAAAATAGGTTTATTTTAGCTAAGAGTTTTAGAGGCTTGTCATAGTTACTTTTCTATCGCTGTGATAAGATACTGTGATGAAGGCAATGTTTCTTTGTGACTTGCCTTCTTTTTTAGGAGCTTGGTGTCCATGACTTGCATGGCAGGGAGGCATGATGGCAGACAGACAGGCATGGTGCTGGAGAAAAGGCTGAGAGCTCACATCTAGAGACATAACCACTAGACAGAAAGGAGCTCGCAATCAGTCTTTGAAATCTCAAAGCCTGCCCCCAGTGACTCACCTTCTCCATCAAGACCATGGGACCTAATCCTTCCCAAACAGTTCCATCTGCTGGGAACCAAGTATTCAAATACAGAAGCCTATAAGGGTCCAATCTCATTCAAACCACCACAAGGCTGAAATACCGAATTCACAAGGCCTTCATTGCACATCATACCTGTCCAATGAGATGACAGAGGAGAACCACATTGAATAGTGGGTCACTATAAGTAAGAAAAGAATCTGGAGTGGTCTCACTGGGTAACAACCCAGCTCTTTAAGTAAGTAAACCACTTTCATAAGACTTAATCAATCCCCTAAGAAGGGCATTAGTTTCTTCCAAGGGCAACCTATGACTTATTTATCTCCCATAAGATCCCTCTTCTTAACAGTTCCATTTTTCTCATAATACTGTTACATTGTGAATTCAGCTTTGAGCACATGAAATGTTAGGGTGAGGAGGGCAAACCATATCCTAAACATAGTGTATAGTAAGAGACTGAACAAAGCATTTCTACTTTCTTATATTTGACAAATGCCAACAAAAACACCAAGTTCTGACTGTCCTCGGTGCTCATGAATTTATTTCAAATTTCTTCCCAATAGAGAAATACCTTTAATAGTTTCTCAGACTGGGCAATAACTTAGCTTTTAGAATACTTCTTGGGAAAGAGTACTCAAGTACAGCAAGAAATTCTGCTGTTTTATACATAGATCTAATTTTCTCATTCAGATACTAAGCATCCTTTGTCACAATGCTTGGAAGACAAACATTGTAGAAGTCAAAGCATTTACTTTCTGCACAGTGCCAAAAATGACTTGGTACTTGCTTGCTACTAAAGCCCTCATTCCACTTGACTACGGATATGGTGACAAGCCTTTGTTCTAGATGGAGAATAAATTCTGTAAGAGTAGATAGAGCCCATGCTTTGTTGCTTTTTATACCCAGCTATGGGTTATGTTAGGTAACAAATGAATAATGAATAGGAGGTGAAATGCTTCCTTTATTGAATGGAAATGAATGACTGTAGCTTGCACATATTGAAATGACTTTGGATTCTGATGCAACTGAGAGAAAGTTCTCAGCATCTTCCCAAGGTCAGCCTCGTCATCAGAGGCAGCTTGAAATATTCTCCCTTCAAGCCCAGCATTTGCTGTCCCTTCTCTCCTTTATACTTGATAATTGTTACCAGGAAATAGTTATGTTTGTCAACAGCCTGGATGATCAAGGAGTGAGATAGAAATGTTTCCCTTACTGCAAAAATGATTGTCTTATTGTCCAACTTAAGTATGCACTTTAGATGGGAAAATAAGGTTAAGATAGAAAATCTAAGAGGTCACAATTGTAGGGAGGAATGTGAATTGGAAGACTTTCTGCTGGTTTTGACTTAGTATTTTTGTCCCTCACACGTTTGGCTTGATGAATTAAGTAATCTACACTGTAGAAATGCATTTGCCCTCACTTCAGCAAGAGAAAGTTGCTTACAATGATTTGGTTTCTAGCAATGCAGTGATTTGAGATTCTTGGCTTTAGGTTCCATCATTTTATAGTAATGCATTTAGTCTCCACTAATACTAATTTTTTTTTTGGGGGGGGGGGTCAGGGAGTTTTATGGGATTTATGGAATTTATGGGATTTATGGGATTTCAATGTAAAATTTTCTTGAAACAGTGGCATGTGTTTCTGTTGCTATGGGTATACAAATTGATGGTTAACAAGGACATTCCAGTTAAGTCTGATGAACCATAAGGGCATAGCACTGAACTTAATGCCATATATCAAATAAGACACAGATACAATAATTTCATTCTTTTATCCCATATCTCCACATTTTTTCTCTACTGAGCCATCATTTCAGTTTATTAAATACCTTTTCACATAGAGTCTCTTCTCATCTCTAGCAGAGTTAATCATTTTCCCTTTTGCATGGCCTGTCCATAAGATGAATTATCAAGCTTAACATAAAATACAACTAAATCCTCACTATTTAAAAAAATTTTTTTACTTGCACTTTGTAATGGGATTGGGAAAATTTAAATCATTATTTTTATGCTCCTAAAGAATAAAATGCATGTATGTAGACAATCAATGTTTATATTTTAGGAAAAATAATAATCAATTAAGATTGTGAAATTTTTTTTTTGTATTTGTGTGGTAAATCTTATTATTGAGTTCATAATTTTTTACTCTGTTCCTGCTGTTGAAGGGGAGCTGGGAGGATAGAATAGCTGGGTTATTTATTTCATGCTGTGACTTTGCAAGCTGATAAGTGATTGTTTTTGCAATATCCATTATGGATGCACAAAAGCAGTGCTTTATAAATAATGTCCTATTCATTCATTCTGTTTTACTCTTCTGGATGCCACAGTGAGCAATCAATTTCAAAAATGATCAACCTTATTCAGGAAACATATGTGTGAATTTTGCAAAGGTAGAAATCTGAACTGGTAGAGACTTGCCTTAATTATTAAAAACAGGAATACTACCCAAAGGAAGGAAGGAAAGAAGGAAGGAAGGAAGGGAGGGAGGGAGGGAGGGAGGGAGGGAGGGAGGGAGGGAGGGAGGGAGGGAGGGAGGGAGGAAGGAAGAGCAGGAAAGATGGTAAGCAAACTTTTCAATCACTTTCCAAATAAAGAAAACAGACCAATCAAGGTTTTCTAATGAAGAATTTTAAGTGAAAAGGACTGGTTCAGAACCCTTTTGTATTTGAACAACCAAACACCGAGTTCAGAAACAAAATAGATTTCATAAGAACATGTTCATTCTGAGGATGAGTCAGTAGGCAGATCAGCAGTCTCCACTGCCTTGTTTGGTCCCTCATCATAGATTACTTTTGATCACTATTAAAATAAATGCAATCTAATAAATCTACTTTAACTAACTGATAAAATCTGTGGTAATAGTAGTTTGTACCACCAAAGTTCTATTATTCCCTGATAACAAACGTTTCGATTGAAACAGGGTAAACTGTCATTTCCTATGGCTGGTAGTAGATGAATGAAAAGCCTTGCCTCCTTTTTTCACTGTCTGCATAAAGGATGCTTTTAATTCTCTCCACATATCTATCTACAAATCACTAAACAAAGAATGCTAATGTAATAGTTTGGGAAGAATAAATGACTTAATGATAGAGAGGTGGAGAAAAAAGAGGGCTGTTAGGTCAATTAATTGTGAGGGACTTATTAATTACCTTCTTTAATTCCACTAGAGTCCAAAGAATATGTCACAAAAGAATAAAATATTCATGTCTATTTATTGAAGGATTAAATATTTGATGTGCACAAATTTACTCTCATATTTATTCAGCTGTACAAGGGGTGACAGATTTGCCTCAGCGGTTCCTTTTGTAAGTGGAAATGGCATCGACATAGATTAACCTATCAGGTTTCTGTTAGTTGCTGGCTTTTCACACATTGTTATCATCATCATCATTATTTTTAATAGTAATACTTACTATTAATAGTAATACTTGGGATCAAACCCATGATTTCCTCATGCCTACGTGCTATGCAAGTGTGTTAACACTAGGATAGTTCCTTAACCAAATCTTTATTGTCTTGCTTGTTCATCATTTTCATTTTGCTTTTAAAAAAATACTACATTTCTTTATTTGTGTGTGTGTGTGTGTGTGTGTGTGTGTGTGTGTGTGTGTATCTGTCACACTCAGTACAAGTATGAAGTTCAGAGGACAACTTGCATGAATCCGTTCTTTCCTTCCACCATGGGACGGGGATGGGGGCACATTAGGATCAAACTCAGGTTGTTAGGAGCAGAGATCAATGCCTTTACTTTGTGAGCCATTCCATCAGCCCTGTTTTGCTTTTGTGAGACAGGGTCACATGTAGCACTGGAGGACTTCAAGCTTGCTATGTATCCAGGGTGACCTTGATATCTGATCCTCTCAAATGCTAGAATTATAGCCACATGTCTCTATGCCTACCTAAGGCTTTTGCTGCTTTGAGAGGTTTCTTCTATACATATTTTTGAGAGATTTTAATTATAGATGGATGTTGAATTTTGACAGTTACGTTTTTCCTAGATAATGATAAAATTATGCAGGTTTTTGTGCTTTTATACTCCTATTATAGTGTAGAACATTGATGGATGTGCAAGTGTTGAAGCATCTCTGCATGCCAGCCATGAAGTCTACATGACCATGGTGTATGATTCGTTTAATGTGCTCTTGAATTTGGTTTGCTAATATTTTATTCATTCAGTCCTTATTTCATATCCTATATAAAGTCAACTCGAAATGTGTTAAAGATGTAAATATAAGACTTGAAGCAAAAAAAAAAAATGATTTAAGAAAACAGAGAGAAAGTGTCTTCACATTATTTGGGCAAAGAGGATTTTTTTTTTATATGACACTAAATGAATCATAACCAGTAGCACTACTAAAGGCATGGTATTTTACTAAACAAAAATGGTTCTGAAAAAAAACAAAGGATGGAGAGAGAGAGAGAGAGAGAGAGAGAGAGAGAGAGAGAGAGAGAGAGAGAGAGAGAAGGAAACAAAACAGGGAAAAAACAACCTATGGAAGTAAAAAAAAACACTTAAAGTATAGATAAAAGGTTAATATCCAAAATTAAAATGAACTTATATAGCACAATAGAAAAACCACATGAAATTAATAAAGAAAAGAGAAGAAAAGAAAAACTATGAAAGAACAACATTAAAAAACACTTGGCCTTATTTAAATGGAAACTATCTAAACAGAGCTATCTAAGAGACGTGCAAATAATCAACGGATATATGGAAAGTGTTCAGCATCACTAATAACATAAGAAATTCAACTCAAACTGCCATGAAATATTACCTCACACCCATTAGCATGGTTATTCTCATAAAGGCAAAAAATAGTGTACAACTGTAAAAGTTTATTTCAGAGCAGTTTAGACTAAATTGTGGTTACCACCATCTGGGGATTAAGGAAAGGATGCAGGTTGGTGGTAGTGGACTGTTATTCTGGCATGCTAATGCACAGTAGGGTGACTAGAGTGGTAATGTTTTGTCCATATCAAAAAAGCTAGAAGAAAAGATTTTGAATACTTCCATCACAGAGGTGATGAATATTTGGGAAGAGAGATATGCTTATCATTAGCAAAAGTTATAGAGTATATATATATGCCTCAAGATGGTACATGGTGGCTGATAAGTATATACTATTCCTGTGTGCCACTTAAAAACAAATGGGCATGTGTGATGGCTAATTCTTCAATCCCAGCACTTATCAGGTAGTCATTAGGCTTATGAGTTTGAGGCCAGCCTGATCTGTTTACTGAGGTCCTTGTCTCATTGAACTAAAAAAATATTAATTAAGTAAATTAAATTTTAAAATGCAAAAGATAATAAAACAAGATAAAGTCTACATTTTTAGTGAAAATTTAAATTTCTATAGTTTCTATGGAAAATAGTCTCACATCTTCTCAAAAGTATCAAAACTGATTATTCTACATTCTAGTATTCTACTTGTAGATATATGTCCCAAAACACATGAAATCAGCCTCTCGAAAAGATACCTACAGCACAATGTCTATTATTATTCAGAATAGCTAATATGTAGACACAAATCTAAAAAGCCATTGAAAACACCAGTAGCCATCAGAGAACAAAAATCAAAAGTACAGCCGGGCGGCGTTGGCCCACACCTTTAATCCCAGCACTCAGGAGGCAGAGCCAGTCAGATCTCTGTGAGTTTGAGGCCAGCAACAGGCACCAAATCTACACAGAGAAACCCCGTCTCGGAAAAAAAAAATCAAAAGTACATTCAGTTGTCATCTTATTCCAGTTATGGTAACTAAGATTAAGAAAACACATGACTTACCATGGAAGGATGTGGAGACACCTGAGATCAAGGGCCATGTTGGTGTCTCAGAGCCAAACTGCCACTGGGGTAGTGATGACATCCAGACCCAGGCACTGTCAGACCATGTCAGGGTCCATGGTTCTACCATGGCTGGGGTCTGGGCAGAAGTGCAGGTCCTGCATTGCTAACAAAGGTCACATAGAGGTCCAAGGTTAGGGCTGCAACCATTCCCACCTTATCAGCCAGGCCCCCAAAGCTGCTACTGAGGGCCTTGTCTGGGTCCATGGTCCAGACACAGCTGGGGTCAGTGTGGATGTCTGTGACCTGTGTCACCTCAGGAGGACTTAGGAACCATGTGAGATGAAATAAAATGACCATGCTGAGTCGGCCACAGCCTTCACTGGCCCTGGGAAAGCTGGCCTTGCCTCTTGCTGGACACTACAGCAAGAAAATTGGTCCCTGCTGGCTGAAGAGATGACCCACACCCACCCCTACCATAAGCCAAGGTGAATTGACTCTGAGGGCATGCATGTAGGGGAGCTGCTTCCACCCCCTTGCCCGAGGTCGGTGGTCCCAGGGGCTCAGAATGACCAGCATGGCTACCAATCAGGCCCACAGCCCAGTCTTTGGTTGACCCACCCTATCATCTTCCCCATCTATGACCTGCTGGTGTGGGTGAAGGGACTGATCCTGTGGAATCGATGCCTGAAAGAGCTCCATGACTCATGGCAGCCACATGATATCCCAGAGAAGTTTCAGTGAGGATCTAGTGGTGATAGTGTAACAGAAACCAGAAGCCTTGAACCAGACCAGTAACTCCATGCAATAAACATTTGCTGGTAAAACTGACAGGACAAAGAGGTGTACTATATGGCAGACTGAAGCCTCTAGTGCCACCAGGACAAATGAAGAGGTGATGGAGAAGCAGCAAAGGAGGAGAAGCAAAGAGAGTTTTCTATTGTAGTTTGTGTTTTGGTTGGGTTTTGGGGTGTTTTTGTTTATTTGTTTTTGCTTTTGTTTCCGTGCTTGCTTACTTTGATTTGTTTCCTTATGTGGGGGTATATGGCAGGGATGGGAGAGGACATGGGGGGATCCATAGGTGAACAGAATTGGAGTGCATGATGTGAAACCCCCAAAGAGGTTAGATTAAAATAAGAAAACCCATGACAACAAAGGATGATGTGGATATAACAAAAGAAGAGCACTCATTTGCTATTGGTTAGAGTGTAGCCTGCCAAACTGATATAACCACTGTGGGAATCACTATGGAGACCCTTCAAAGAGCTAGAAGTACATCTATTTCTCTATGCATAGATCCACTTGACACAGCTACACCACTATTGAGTATATATACACAAAGGACTCCATATCCTACTGCAGAGACACTTGTTCATTCATGTTTATTACCACTTCATTAATAAGAACCAAGGAATGGAGACAATCTAGATATCCATTCATGGATAGACAGATAATGAGAATATAGTACATATACACAATCAAATTTTATTCATCTGTAAGAAACAAATGAAGTTTGTGGCTAAATGGATAGAACCAGAAAAAATTATATGGAGTGATGTAAGCTAGGCTCAAAAAGACAAACAACACATGTTCTTTCAAATAAGTATTTCTAGATGCAAACCTTGTGTTTAACTTGGAATACTTCTGGAATCCAGGGAACTAGAAAGGGGACACTAGAGTTGGAGGGAATAGAAAGTGAGAGGAACTAATAGAATGGAGGTGATCTGAACAGAGGGGATTAATAGAGAAAAGAGTCAAGTAAGGATTGGGAGAAGGAAACAGAGGAGGTAATGGGGGGGTGATACACTAAAAACCTACAAAACAGTCAGAGGGAAACTTAGAAACCTACTAAATTATAAACTTCCTAATACATAGAGATGAGATAGATAGATGATAGATAGATAGATAGATAGATAGATAGATAGATAGATATAGATAGATAGATGATAGAGATAGATAGATGATAGAGATAGATAGATAGATAGATAGATAGATAGATAGATAGATAGATAGATAGATAGATAGATAGATAGATAGGTAGATAGGTAGATAGGTAGATAGGTAGATAGGTAGATAGGTAGATAGGTAGATAGGTAGATATAGATAGATGATAGATGAGAGAGAGAGAGAGAGAGAGAGAGAGAGAGAGAGAGAAAGGGAGAGAGAGAGATTCAATTAAACTATTATACATAGTTTAGAGGATAATGATTCTCCCAGAAGCCATAAATAGCCAAATGAATTGTCTGTTGTTAGATGTGTGGGATATCCCTTGAAGTTGTTAGTCAGGGGTATTTGAGACTCCCCCAAACAATAGTTTGTATTGTCATTGATCTTGGTTGCCAACCAGAACTTGATGGTTAGATCCTATTGCTGAAGACATCATATACTTTGGTTACAGGACATGGAGAAATCAAGTTGGTTCTGATTAGGAAACTTCCTTATGTTATGTATCTCTAACAATATTAGAAAGTGCAATGCTGGCAACTGTGAGGAAAAACAGTCATAAACAGTCTTACCCAGATATGAGCTATAGTAATGACTGGACTACTAAGACCTGCCCATGGATGTAATATTAGCATGGGTGTTATGGAGGTAACCAACCAATTTCTGATTGAATTTAAGGCCAGATTCTCAGGAAGAAACTCATCCCTAGAATTGTAAATCTGACCAATAACCCATGGATGGGAGAGCTAATAGGCCCTAGGAGTAAACTTGCCACTAATTTGCTAAATGGACATGGTATCATATATCCATAAATTAGTGCACCTCTCAATCTTCATCAGAGAAACTTCTCTGTGCAGGGGATGGTGGTTAATATAGAAATTCACAACTGGCCAAAGTTCAGAGGACAAGTGTCTGTGGAGTGCTCAACTATAAATGGGAAGTTTAAATCACAGATCCTCAACTCCACCACCACCACACCTCAGGGAATGTTTCAAAAGAAGAGGAAGAAAGATTTGAAAGCCAAGGTTGGGGAGGACTGCTGTGAAAGTCTCTTCTGGACGTGGCAGGCTGCTGCACTCACAATCTCACAGCCAAGACAGTACCTATACAAGATCAAGACCATCAGCCTCCCAGTGTGAATGGGAAAGAGTACAGGTGTCTCTGTCATTAGGGGGAGGTACTCTTAGTTTATGGCTACTGGAGGGAGGTCAATTTTATTTAAGTGTGCTTCTCTGGTAGGTTGATCATGCTCCAGTGGGTGATTACACATATATTGGCAGCACTAATTGAACTTAGTAGATTATAAATAAAAATAAAGAGAACTTGAACTTAAGAAGGTTACCTTAAGGACATCTGGGAAGAGCTGGAGGAAGTTAGCATAGAGTGAATAGCTGCCTTAATAATTTTATTTGGGAATTTTATTTCACTATATATATGTTCAAAACATCTTAAGCACATCAAATTTTTGGTTTTTATTTACACTTCAATAAAGCTGAGAGAAAAAGATACTATATTTTATAACAGATATATGATATGCACCCTGTAAGAGTGGTGATCACAACTATATATTTCACAGCTTAAGACAGGAGCTGGCAGATACAGAGATACACATTCCTCTTTAATACTGCATTCATGTCCAGCTATTATGATTAATGCCACACTCTCCCCCACAGAAGTTAACTGAGAATTGCACTTGTGGGATTGGGCAGTAGGTATCAGTCATTGTTGATTATAAGCAGTCATGCTTGTCCACTTGGGGGATCGCCTGAACCACGCAGCATGTGAGTGTGGTAGGAACATCAGCCAATAAACCTCTACCCCTAAGAAGAGTCCTCTGACAACCTGGACTATTCCTCAGGATTACTGGCCCTACCTTTTAAAATATGTTTCTCAATGTTTCCTCAATTCTTCAACAGCTGCCCACCAAATTACTAACAGATTGTTCATTATTCATTAGCTAAAGTATGTTTCTATTGCATGCAATCAAGCAGTCCCACTAAATTGTCAATAATAAGTGACATGTAGTTGATTTCCTTAGAAGAGAGGGAGGAAGGATGATAAGAGCAAGGGTGGTCAGAATCATGATGGGAAAAACCACAGAGATAGCTAACCCAAGTTAATGGCAGCTCACGGACTCTGGACTGACAGCTGGGGAGCCTACATGAGACTGCACTATGCCCTCTGAATGTGGGTGAAAGTTACATGGCTTGATGTGTTTGTGGGTTCCCTGGCAATGGGACCAGAACTTATCCCAGGTACTCACTCAAACTGGATTTTAGAGCCCATTCCCTATGGTGCAGGGAGGAGGGCTAGGTCCAGCCCCAACGTAGTATGCCAGCCTAGGTTGACTACCCAAAGGAGGCCTTACTTTCTATGAGGAGGGGGTGGGGGTGTGATAGAGGGCAGTGGGAGGTAGCGGGAGAAGGGGAGGGGAGGGAGAACAGGGGTTGATATGCAAAAGGAAAGAACACCTTTTTTAAATAAAAAGAAAAAGAAATAAAGAAAAGTTGCCCAAAGAGTCCCAAGCAAGTTAACGATTATCAATAACAGTCTAAGTAGGTGGCACTGCATATTCAGCAACATTGACAGAAAATAAGGTCACGGGGACTGTTATAAATTCCTCTCATTCAACCTAATTTGAATAGCATCTGCATTCATCTCTAGAAACACAAGAATGTAAACAGTGAAGAAGGGAACTACATTGCTCTCTAAAAGATAGAGAAAATGCCAGTCACTGAACCCAAGACAATTCTTCTGATACCCACTTGAGAGGTTCTGAGCATCTAGGTACTGATCCACCTGCTGTGAATCGGTCTGGAAATTAATGAATCAGTTTCTGGCAACATATTTAAGTGTTGAAACACAAACCTAGAAATACAGGTTTTAATTATTACCAGTGGAAAACAAAAGCACCCATCACAAGAGTGTATAATTAGGATGCTTGTAGCTTTTATTGAACTTCTACCAAAAGAAATAGAGCTGACATTTGGGTCCAAGGTACCCTTTGCCACTTCTAGTTGAAGAAACATAAGAACAAAGGGAGAATTGAAGTAATACAACATCACTTTGACCAGTTCCCATTGGGAGGAAGTTCAAGACCCCATTTTTCACAAGGACTGGTGTAACCAAAGTTTTCTCCAGTCCTGCCTAGCCACGGTCAGGACAAATCTCTCTCACCTGCCAGTCCCACAGCCACTCAGACCCAACCGAGTAAACACACAGAGACTTATATTGCTTACAAACTGTATGGCTATGGCAGGCTTCTTGTTATCTAGTTCTTCTATCTTAAATTAATCCATTTCTATTAATCTATACTTTGCCACGTAGCTCGTGGCTTACCAGTACTTTACATCCTGTTCCTCATCATGGCGGCTGGCAGCACCTCCTCCTTTCCACCTTCCTGTTACCCCAATTCTCCTCTCTGATAGTCCTGCCTATACTGCCTGCCTGCCATCGGCCAATCAGTATTTTATTTGTCAATCAATCATAGCAATACATTCACATCATAGAGAATATCCCACAACAGAATGGGAGAAACTGCTCCCTAAGAACATTTCTACAATGATTTCTCAAAGGAAGCTTTCCAGATGGTCTACAGCCTCTCACATTGTATCCTCCAGGAATGGGGCTATTCTGATTCCTCCTGCATCTGGTTTTAGCTACATGAACAAATGAAGAGGTATAAGGAATGTATAGAGTAAATATTTTGCCATATATGCATTTAAAGGCAGCATGTGGGTAGTAGGACCCCTTTTCCTCTTGCTCAGCTGTTTTGAGATGATTGTGCATTTAAACTCAGAATCAATGCTTTCCCTGTGTTGAACCACCATGAAGGCACCAGTGCATATATCTCAGTGATTCTAGAATCATTTATATTTCCTTGAATATGTGTGGTTCTGAAGGATGTAAGGCAACCTTGAACATTAGCGTCCTTGAGAATTAGCAATTGAATATGCAGTGTCGTTTTTCTCTTTTCCTCCTGCAGCTACCTTATCCATCTTAGAATGTCTGTATTTTGTTCACTATGTCCCCTCTTCATGAGTCCCGAAGCACATAGTCCCAATGATGATTAGAATTAATACTGTCATATATTTTAGCTACTAGCTCATCTTCCTAAAATTATGTTTAGATGAGACCCTGAGCAGGTTCCTGAATAATACTGGAGATTTAATTAAATAACCTTTAGGCAATTTCCCACAGATTCTATGCTTTTATGAACTTTCTTCCAATCATCTCTTACAAGGTCAGTTAAGTTCTTCTTTTCTACATTTGTCAGCTAGTAACAATGTAGATGACCTTGACCTTAGCGGCCTTCAATATGAGAATTCAGTATTGCCAGGATTGGGGAAATAATTGACAGTGCATAGTTCATTGAAGCTGAAGAGCAGTGTCGTTTCTCTCCGTGAAGCCAGACACATAAAGTATAAAGGCTAATCCATGGGCTCACAGAGCCCCACTAATCCCTGAAAACCATAAGCAGCTTTGCAAATTTTATCATGAACTTGCAAAGCTTGTTTGCAACTCTCTAAAAAAAAATCACAGAATCCCTGAAATGTTTGCTTGGAGGACCCAGTAAGGTCACTCACTAGCAACCTTCATTAACCCCTCTCCAGTCTGCTTTCCTTAAAGCACTTCTGAGAGAGGATTCTTCCAAAGTCACTCTCCAGAAACTCTTCTTCTTCTAAAACTCTCAAAGCACATTGTTTTCATATCATTAAGTTATACCTCCGTCAATAAATGAACTTCTTAAAGTGCAAAAGACAAAAGTGGATCAGAATAAAAATAAATGAATCCTATCAATAAAAAAATTGAATATACTAAACCAAATCCACCAGGTTTTTCTCAATCCTTGTTTTAAACATTTAAAGCTGCGTTTGTGTATTGTACTCTTGTTATAGAGTACAAAGTGATTCATTATTTGGTTTACACTAATATTTTCAACCTTATCTACTACAATCCTATTTTTTTTCAATTGTTTAATTTCAAACCACCAACACAAGTTGTACCTACAGTACTTGAAGTTACTGTTTTTACTTTCTCAAAATGTAAAATCAACATCCTACTTGAAAGTACAATCTCTTGTGAGACTTCCATAACTACACATCAATACTCCTTGAAAAAATCATCTCAAAATGCAGTTCTTTTATATATTTCTGGAAGAGAATATATCATAATATACCATACCTATTTCTGTCTTATTAGATCTAATCTCCTTCAAACTGAAAACCAGTTATCATTTATGTTTATTTTGAATGGCTTGGAAGTCACTTGTATTAAATAACATTTGCTAAATTGCATAGGAGTTGTGAACTTTTCAGCTATGGAGATATAAAGAAAGGTATCATTTTTAGTTTAGAATGTGATAAACATTCTTCCAAGAAATTTGCATGCTATTTGATTTTTTTAATTCACTAAGAATTGAGGTTGATATCACAATAACATTATATAACAAAAGAAATAGACTACTAGTAAAGGAAATTTTAATGATCTCTTCCTCTAGTAGACAAAAAAATGAAATGGTAGTAAATAGAAATAACACTTAATAACATTAATTGATTAAAATTATCCCATGGTTAAAAATTATAACAATTAACTATGACATGTAATAGCTAGAGAAAACTTTCCTATCATATACATTATATTAATTATAAGTATAAAAGGTTATAGAAGTTAATTATGTTTTTAAAGACTTGAGTATAGGTAAAAATAACTTGAATAAATTTATTCTGAGTACATTGATTATTATATATATTATCATATTTTCAAAATATCTAAGACTCAGAAGGTGTGTGGGAGAATGCCTCCATTCGTGTCAGTTTGAAAATGTCACTTACAGCATGATCTTTTCACTGGATGACTAGAACCCCACATTTTAATATTTTTTCATAGGTAAAGAACTGATGGTAGCCTTCTGAGTTCTTAAATGTTAAGGTTAACAAAAAAAATTCAGCTTAATACTGAATAATTAAAGGTAGGTAACACAGTTTTATATCTCCTATTGATTTTAACCAAAGTGAGTTAGTTTATAAGGTTTATCTTAGGCAACAACCAGTCTAGGAAAGAATGGATGGATTTGCAGATAAGAGAGTGATAAGTAATAAGTTTAGACAGAGGTTGTGTAACTTATCTACAGAATACACTAATAGCAAATAGCACTGGGCTTTGAAATCATGTTTCCAAACTCAGTCCCACAAGGCATACAGCCATGTACCATAGCTACCACTACAGTCAGGATATTATTTTAACAAAATGTAAAAGAAGTATTGATTTCTAGTTTCAGCTCAGACATTTATTTCAATAAAACTAATTGAGGCATTTTTCGTAGTGATATTAGAGAGCTGAAGCCAAAGACATCACCAAAAAATGCAGGAATAGAGAGAGAAGAAACCAAGATGCAATTATCTAAAATAGAAGACAATAAACATATGAACTGATTGAAATGGTAAAGAATAATTTTGATGAATTGTTGAAGATAAATGCAGACTAACTTAAGTATTAGAAATTCTTGATGGCCAATATCCTGATAAGGGTGTCATACTGTTGTAGTTTGTGTATAAATGTCAACCACAATTGTAAAATTACCCACAGGTAAACGAATGTTGAGGCCCCAACTAGTGGCATTTCTTTGGCAGATTGTGAACCTTTAAGAAGTGGAGCCTGGTTGAAGGAAGGAAGTTGTCGGGGGCAGACTTTAGCTGTTACAGCCAAGCTCTACTTCCTGATCTACCCAGATTGTGAGCAAGCAGCTTCATGCCCCTACTGCCACAGCCAGAACCATTCCTGCTACTGTGCCTTCTCCATCATATGAACTGTAGACTCAGTGAGCGAAAATGAAACTTTCTTCCCTTGCTTCTTCTTAGGTGTTTAGTCATATACAGAAGAAATATAGTAAAATAAAATATTGACACCGAGAAGCAATGTCATTGCCTGATTGACCTGACTAAATGATTCATGAATTTTTGGAAATGATTGGCATGGGAAATCTGAAAGACTTTAGAGACGTGAGTTAGAGAAGCCTAGAGTAGTGTTAATATCATTTAATGAGTGACTCTGGCAAATAAATAGAAGATGAGAATACTCACAGAAACAAGGGTAGTTTCCTAAAGACCAGTATCATGGGATTTAGTTGGGAAGACAGACTGTCAGGTATCTGACTAGAGGCCATTTGTGTTATGTGGTGGTATTCTGTTCCCCAAAATATTGTGCACCCTAATAAACTTACCTGGGGTCAGAGAACAGAACAGCCACAATATTAAACATAGAGGTTAGGCAGTGGTAGCACACACCTTTAATCCTAGCATTCCAGAGGCAGAGATCTGCCTGGATCTCTGTAAGATCAAGGCCACACAAGAAACAGCCAGGCATGGTGATTCACACCTTTAATCCTAGGCAGTGATGGCAAGAAGCAGAAAGGTATTTAAGGCATGAGGATGAGGAACTAGAGCTGGTTAAGCTTTTAGGCTTTTGAGAAGCAGTTCAGCTGAGATCCATTTGGATAAGGACATAGAGGCTTCCAGTCTGAGGAAACAGGATCAGCTGAGAAGTTGGCCAGGTGAGGTTGGCTGTGGCTTGTTCTTCTTCTCTGATCTTCCAGCATTCACCCCAATACCTTGCTCCAGGTTTGTTTTTATTAATAAGACCCTTTAAGATTTGTGCTACCGTGTTATGTTCTGGAAAGACATCTATAGATGTAACCAACCGTCTTATCAAACAAGAAACACAGAAACAATGCAAAAGAGAAAGCCGAGAGGTCAGAGCTCAGAGCCAAAATCTCACCCTTCCGCCTGCGGTGTCCCAGCCTCCCGAATGAGGGAGCTCTTTCCTGTCTATTTAAAGTTTTTTGTTCTGCCTTCTCATTGGTTGCAAACCCAAACACGTGACTGCCTCGTCACTGTCTGAATGCACAGCCCCCTAGGTCTTAAAGGCATGTGTCTCCAATGCTGGCTATATCCCTGAACACACAGATATCTATGGGATTAAAGGCGTGTGCCACCACCGCCACACTCTTGCTATGGCTCTAATAGCTCTGACCCCCGGGCAACTTTATTTATTAACATACAATCAAAATAATATTTCAGTACAATTAGATTGCCACCACAGACATCAAGTTGTTTCTGCTTGTGTCCTAATATTTAAGAGTAATACTTAAGCCGGGCAGCAGTGGTGCATGCCTTTAATCCCAGCACTCAGGAAGCAGAGGTAAGCAGATCTCTGAGTTCGAGTCCAGCCTGGTCTACAAAGTGAATTCCAGGACAGCAATGACTAAACAGAGAAGCCTTGTCTTGAAAGAGAAAAAAAAAGAGTAAGACTTAATTCAAAAGAAATGGACTAAGTTGTTTGGCAGAGAAAATGTCAAGACAGCATTACATCCAGGCTGTGCATGGTTAATGCTCACAGTTCTTAGTCTAATTTACAATGAAGGAAAACAGAAAAAATATGGGAGCAGGAAGTATACAGATTGGTAAGGAAAAGAAGAAGCATGACCAAAACTGAATATGGATCAAGAAAGAGCAAGTTAACACTTTCCCCCGACAATAGGAAACATGTCCTCAGAAGATGTAGACCCAATGGATACCCCAGCTTATATAAATGTAAAGAAATTTGAAAAGAGAGAGTCTAGGCTAAGAATGCCACCACACAAGTTCTCTGTTCAAAAAAAGCCACATAAGGAAGTATTTCCCAAGGTCAACAAGAAGAGACCTAAAGCTGTGATAGAAGTGGCCATATCTTAATCTTGGCAGCAGTACCAGATGGTTTTGCTGATATGCAAGATGCAGGGGTCAGTATGTCATGGAGTTTTATGCCAAGTTTCCATAAAGCTGTTAAGGTTATGAAATACATGGCAGGTTCAGAATCTCTACAAAGAGGCCTGGGAATGGAGGCCTTGTACAAGGCTGTGGAGGCAAAGCCTAAATTTTAATGGTAATTTCAGGATATTGGATATTCAGGATATGCACAATACAAAGCTGTAGGCACCAAGTAGAGTCAGCCCAAGAGAGGCCACTTATGCTACCGACAAAATGCTGTAAGAGGTAGGGCTTTTTAGACCATTGGAGCATAGATGATGCTGGAAGGAACCCAAGAGACCAGATCTTTAGCTTGGGATCAGATGTTTTATTCTTGCTTTAGTCCAATATTTTCCTTGATAAGTCACTATTTTTCTCTTTAAGAATGTAACTATGTGCTCTGAGTCAAAGTGTATTCTAAGTATGTAATTAGTTTTTGCTTTTACAGAAACTCTCAGATAATAGGTCAACTGTGTCTTAGAACAGATTTTGAACTCTGTGGCTTTTGAATAATGATCAAACTGTTTGGGAACTTTTGAAATTGAGTTCATTTTGCATTATGAGAAGGCTGTGAGCCCTCAGAAGTAAAACATTATGAATTGGATGCAAAATATCCTTCACAGACAAATGTAAACAAAAGCATATTCTGTAGATGGTGGCACTGAATCGGGGGGATTATTGAAGCTTTATCTAACTAGATAAAACTGGTCACTGAGGAACAAGTCCTAAGATTTGTAGAGTAGATCCACTTCTTAATGCTCCCAGATGTAAGGAACCAAGTGGCCCCAGTCAAGAGCCATTCTTTACTTCTACATCTTCCCCACATCATGGACTATATTGATTGGAACATGAGATAAAGCAAACTTCTCCTCCCTTAAGTTGCTTCTTCTCAGTATTTTGGTCACATTAATGAGAAAAGTAAGCAATATATATTCTTTCATGAGTTTTTGTCTTTAAAATTCCCCATAAGATCTGAGCATGAGCTACGAGAATTCATATGTTGGGTTTAGCAGAGGAAGAGGGAAGCAAGAGCCATGAAGTATACACGAAGGGCTCTCCACAGTAATGTTCTACCCTCCAATGAAGTGATTTTATCAGGTCCCCAACTAAGGTTTAAAAAATAAGTCATAATTCCCATTCTTTCTGCATTCCTCTTTTATCTAATTAGAGGGATGCACAAGAAATATTGTGAAGGTCACAGTTCAGAGATACAGACCCAGTAAAAAACTTGCTCAAACAACTACAGAGCAGTAAACAAGAGAGACCCTGTCTCAAAAAGATGGAAATGGCAGACAAACACCTAAGGTTTCTTCTAACATCCAAATACATGCAGAAATACACACACACACACACACACACACACACACACACACACACACACACACTTGTGTTCATACATAAAAACAAGTACACATATATCATGTACACACACGCAAAGATTTTTAAATAATATAAAATTTAATTCAATTAAAAAACAGGCTCAACTATGTGTTGTTTGTAAGAAACCCATTTTTTAAAAAGTACGGGTAAAAAAGTAAGGGGATTTTAGGGTACAGGCATATAGAATAAGAAAGAAATATAGGAATAAGATAGAAATAAAAGAATAAGGTAGGAATATAAGAATAAGATATAAATATAGGAATAAGATAGGAATATAGGAATAAGCTTAAGGGACGGAAACTGACAGCCATCAGCTTGGCCATCAAAAAGTGATTAACCTTTAATTGGACCCTTCTGTGTTTTATGATGGGCAGCTCTGTCAACAACCCAAATGTTAGTGTTCTTTTACTAAAGATTGCCCTTTATATTCCTGGGGTTAGCTATTCTTGGATAACCCCCTACCACTCACTACCAAAACCAAAGTTAACTTTCAATGAGTTCTACATGACAACCTGCCTCATGTTGTTTCATATTCCCCACACACACACACTATGGGAACCCAGCAATGTCAGGAGAAGTTGCAGGTTTGGGCAAACATCAATTAACTGAGTCAGGAAGGGTTGTAGGGATATACAGATACCATTTAGCTGAAACATTCTAAAACCTTGCTAATGGGAAATTGCAAAAACCTAAAAACAATTTGTCTCTAAAAGCTTAACTTCAAAATTGTAAAAATTCCTTTGTCCATACATAGTGCTTTACTATAAAAAGGGGCTCATAACCCACCTCCAGTGGCCACAGCCTCAGAATCCTGAACACTGGCTGTGGTCTCAGCTAGTTGATAAGCTTTGGTGCTCTATGGTGATTTTCCCTCTTTTTCTCTTTGGTTTTCAGAATAAAGTCTGCTTCTGGTTTAATAGACTTTGGTGGTCTGTCCTCCATTATTGCTTGACCTCAGATCAATAGGGATAATGTTTTCTGCAACACTGACACTAAATAAAAAGAAAATTGGGATAGCTTATATCTATTTCAGACAAATTTTAATGAGGCTCAAGACAAATTGTTAGGGATAATGTAGGGCACAGAATAAGGACAAAAATGTCAATTATTCAAGACTTACCAACCTTTGATAGATGACATATAAATATATAAATCCCTGTGATAGAACATCAAAATATTTGAGACAAAAATCCAAGCCAAAAATAGACAAACCCACTATTATAGTAGATTTCAACACATTTCCACCAGTAACTGATGAATCCATCAGGCTTACTTGCAGAGACATAATTGAACTGAACAACACTGAGTGTCAACCTAATCTTAAATAAACAATAGTCTCTAGCATTTCAGGAACTATCTGTCCTTGGGCAAGGGGCTTGCTGATCAGAGGCATTTTGTTTATATGGATCTCTTAGGCACAGCAATGAAAACTTAAAACATATCTTTGGTTCTCACAACACTTCCACCAAAAAGGCCACTCCTAGTCCAGTGAGGCCATACCTCCTAATCCTTCTCAAACAGTGTCATTCCCAGATGGCTAAGCATTCAAGTGTTTAAGTCTATGGGTGTCATTAATATTCAAACCTCCACATGCCACTCTCTGGCCCCCATAAGCTTGAAGCTATTTCATAAAGCAAAATGCATTCAGTATAACTTCGAAATTCTCCATAGTCTTTCAAAGTCTCAACACTGTTTAAAGTCCAAAGTCCATGTGTCTTCTGAGACTAAGGCAATCTCTTAACTATAGCTCCCTGGAAAATCATAAAAAAAACATATCACGTAGTTCCTGTAACACAAATCGCTAAATGGTCTTTTAATAAAAAATCCCAAGTCAGATATTGGGGTAAATGCTGAAAAATCAGAGAGACAAAGGAGCAAGCTACTGCCACATCTTATCTCTAGGACTCCTCAGCCTGAAAAGCCTCAGCTGATAGGCCTCTAGTTGAATGAGATTCCTCAGCCAAAAAGGCTTTTGGCTGAAAGAGCACCCAATATCTGGCTCAGGATTTTTTTATTAAAAGACCTTTTAGCAATTCTTGTTACATCTGGCTCCCAACATGAAATATGCATTACCATTCCAAAAGGGAGGAAAATAATCATAGTGAGGAAATACTGGGCCAATGCAAGACTGAAAATGTTTGGCCAGACTAAAAGCTATCAGGATAAACTCCACATTCTGTATCTCCATGTTTGATGTGGAAGACTCCAGATCTCCAACTGCTTTCAGTTTTGTTGACCAAAACATACTTCTCCTTCTTGGGCTGGTTTGACACCCTGTTAATAGCTCTCCTTGACAGGCATCCTTCATCTCTAGCATCTCCAACATCTTAGGATCTCCAATGTAATCTAAGCTTCACCTTCACACAATGGCACCTTTAGGCCTGCATGCAGGGACTGCCCTGCCAAGTGGCCTCAGCAATTTTCCTTAACTATGGAGGAAGTTTCCTTCTCCCCTTTGCTGTATGTTCTTTGATAAGTCAAGAGCTACATGGCCAAAGTTGCCAGGTTCTTGTGCTTCCTGATGTTGGAAACTGGCCCCCTCCTTGAATTACATTTATATAAACTTTCCATCTACTGATTGTTTCCTTTGTTGCTTAAACTTTTCTTCAGTTCCTTTTCAGAAGTTGGAAGCTTAGCCGGGCAGGGTCTTGCCCTGAGGTCACCACTCCCTTTATTCTATTTAGCATCAGGCTTTCTTTAAATTTTTTGACCTCCTTGATCATGGGAACTGACTCCAAAATTACATTTCCTTCTCAAAACTGCATTTTATATTTTTCCTTGTTCCTCTTGCTTCTTTTCATTGTAGACCTGCACAAGAGTAGTTACTATTTAGCATACCACACAGTCAATATTAGGTTCTCTTGAAAGCTCCTCCATCAATTCCATTAATCCCAAACTCTTCGATTTATCCTCTGGAAGATTTTCTGGAGAAGGGCAAAAGATAGCCACATTCTTTGCCAAAATATCCTAAAAATTGTCTCTAGACCAGCCAAATATATCCTTCCCCTCTAAAATATCTTAACCTGGGCTCCACAGTCTACATCATCAATACTCCTGTTGTTATACCCAGATAACAGGGACCCCCAAAAGACCACCACAGAGACCGAATCCCATATGTAAAAGTAAAGAGCCTTTATTCAAGCTCAAGCTTGGTCTCTCTGTCTGTCCAACACAGCAGTGAGAGCAGAGAGGCCAAGCCCTGGTTGGTAGGGTTTTTACCATACCAGAGGTTGGAGTGAGGGGATTTTTAGGGTTCAGGACCCTGATTGGCTGATATTTGTCTAGGGGAATCTGTAAAATGGAAATAGGTATGTGCTAGGCTCAGGGACATCTGGCAATCTTATCTAATCTTATCGAATGGTTGGAATGTTTGGGATGTCAGCCCTTAGATGCTGGCCCATCCCCTGGGTGGATCCCTGGGTGGTGTTAGTTTATGGCCTTCCCTGGATCTGGGTGTTGCCTGTAAATAAGCCCATCACAGCTGTGTCTGGGCCTCTAAGCCATGGCAGCTGTGTGGTCAAGCTGTTTTGGGGCTCCCACACTGTCATCCATGCTTTTATTAATATGGCCTGTTAAACCCCATATAAAGTGTTAAACTGCTTTTCTAGCAAAATCTCAAAGTCTTTCATATTCCTCCAACAAACATCATGGTCAGACCTATCAGCAACATCCCAGTCCCTGGTACCAATTTCTGTCTTAATTGCTGTTCTATTGCTATGAAAAGGCACCATGACCAAAGCAACTCTTATGAAAGGAAGTATTTCCTTGGGGGGGGGGTGGTTAGCTTACAGTTTTAGAGGGTTAGTCCATGATCATCATGGTAGAAAGCAGACAAATATGACCACTTAGAATTGAACAGTTTATATGTGGTACTGTAAACCTAGCCAACTACCCATTGCTGGAGAAGTCATAGACCCTAGAGAATAAACTACTACTGCTATTTCCTTAAATTAATATGATTTCTAACTGTGTTCTAAATACTTATCCTTATACCCACATATAAGTCTAGCTATCACTCCTCATCAAAGAAGCTTCTCTTTGCAACAGATGTAGATTACTACTCCCTCTGGTCAAATTTAGAGAATAAGTGTCAGCAACATTCCCAAAACCAACTAATATATTTGTGATACAACTCTTATACACAAGGCTTGAGAAGCATCATGGAAGAGGGGCCAGAAAGATTGTATGAACTAAAGAAAAAGGATGCATAGTGCTAGATAGACACAGCAAGAAAAATGTACCCATGGTCTCTCAACAATATAGTCACCTGAACAAGACCAGCATAATGATATCCTTTGACTTCCTAGAGTGAACAGGCATACTCCACATTGCCTAAATCTATAAGAATGAGAGGAAATTTGTTATTTGTAATAATCATAAAAATTCTGTCATAGACTTTGAAGGGAACACAGGGAAGAACAACTAATATTAAGAGTCAGTTGAGGGGTCATATGGAAACCTACTACTATAGACAGTTATTAAAATATATACATATATGAAAGAAATAAAAATGTAGTCATCAAATGACGGGAGAGACAATGCCCCAACTAGACATCTTTTACCACCATCTTAAACCTCCAGTACATGAATAGGTTACATCTGTTTGAATCATTGTACAGAGGGGCCCCATAGAATCCTCCAAACAATTCAAGCTATTGCCAAGGCTATAGTTGTTCTCCACAAACTGATGGCAAGGCCCTATTTCTGAAGACAATGCTTACATACCTCTTAGAACACAGAGAAATTGAACTTTGCCTGACTAGAGTCTTCACCCCTGCTGACGAGTGTTCATGGTACTGGATGGTACTTTTCATGCTCCCAGAGGAGAAAGGTAAGTACTAAACCAGCTACAAATCCATTGATCTGCAATGGTGACCTCCCTGCATGATACCCTGATGCAATAGTAGCACAAACATTGTGCAGATGTGGGATGACTCATTCCTAACAGGCTTGAGGGCCAGCTGGCCCAAACAAGTAAAAAAGGTACTTTCTGAGAGCCAAACTGGGTCTGCCCAAGGGCCTTAGCAACAGCAGCTGAAGCATGATCTGGACCAATGAGAGGTAGCCATGTCACACCAGCACATGCATACTCATCAGACTGCCCCCCAGGATGGGGTAGAGGGTATATAAACTGAGCTTGTTGTTTCAACATTCTCCCAGAGTCTGTGTCGTTGACTCTGCCTACTTGGCCCCCTCTCCCAAAGGGAACAACAGCACAGGACCCTGCTACATGCAAATAGTGAACTATTATCTGATTGGATCTAAAGTACACTCCATGGGATGGAATCCATGCTTCACACAGCTCAGAAGGCTAAGAACCTGAGACTAGATAGGTCATAGACATAGGGGGAAACCAAACAAAACCTTCTGTTGAAGGAACATAGGAATAAAATGACTCCTAACAACAGCTACATTCATAGATAAGTGTCTTGTTCAGCCATCACCCAAGAAGCTTCCTCCTGCAGTAGATGGAAACTAGCACAGAAGAACACAGAGAGAAATGAGCAGAGAGTGAGAGACCATGGAACATGAAGTCCTAAAAGGATTTCTTCATGAAACCCCTTTCCTCAAGGCTCAGGAAGCTATATCAAAGAGCAGGCAAAAAGTTTGTAAGAATCAGTGGGGAAGGATGACACCAAGGAAACAGTGCCTTCCAGATAGAAGGGCACTGATGCACATATGAACTCACAGAGGCCATGCACCATGCACAGGGTCTACACAGGCCCAAGACAGATGGGTACCCTGTGCTGAGAGGGGGAAGTAGAAACAAGCTCCCATCCCTATCCAAAAGATCATCTTCAGTTAATATCTGCTTGGAAAGAAAAAAATTAGTTCCTTCAATGGAGAATGGGATCTTTTATTGGGATCTCTCTCTCTCTCTCTCTCTCTCTCTCTCTCTCTCTCTCTCTCTCTCTCTCTCTCTCTCTCTCTCTCAATGGTAAGCCCAATGCCCTGCAATAGATTGCTAATGCAAAACAAACTCAATGGTATTTTTTGGACAATTTTTTTCTCATATTGTTTGGTTGGGCATTTTTTTTAATCTTACTGATAATTTGCTTATATATTATGGTTTCCACTTTTGTGTTTTTATGAGTTTTGTTTGTGAGTGTGTGTGTGTGTGTGTGTGTGTTTCTTGCACTTTTTCTTTGGTTTTATTTGTTTGTGTTTTTTGTTCTCATTTGTTTGCTGTTTTATTTGCTTGTTTGTTTTCTAGAAAGTGAAAAAAGATATGGAGTTGGAGGCGTAGGAGATGAGGAAGGTCTCACAGGAAATGAGGAAAGAGAAACTGTCATCAGAATATAAGAATATATTTGTATGAAAAACAATATTATTAATTAAATTCTTTTTAAAAATAAGCAAAATACTGCATTGATGAGAGAGCAATGGGAGAGAGGGGGTGAGTGGGGGGGGAGAGAGAGAGAAAGAAAGAGGAGAATATTCTATCATAGACTTGGCATCATAAATCACAAATATGCTATCAGACATGGGACCATAAATCACATCCGTATTAGTAGTAAAATGAAAAATTGAAGAAACTGGACTCTTCCCCAGTGTGTAATGGAGAAACTGTGCCCTCTTTCTTTATTTCTTTAACAAAATGTGAATCATAATGGTCACGTTCATGAACTTTGAGAAACTTGGCAACTCAAATTTCTTCTCATCTCTGAACCTTTGTCTTCTTACGTATAAACCAGAAATAATAAAATCCATAATAATATAGATTCTAATGAGAAACGAGTTAAGAAATTCATGCAAAGTACTCATTTCAGTGCCAGGCACACAGTGAGCACGTGTTCAACAGAGGTTAACTATCTCATCATTTCCTACACAGAAGAGCAAAGCTAAAGGTTAGAACCCATATGGTATGTGATCCCTAGAAGCTCTGTATGTAGATCAGACCAGCTACCCATGTACCACCCTCACTGTCAATCACCTTTTTTCCTTTTGCCAACTGCACTCAGCAGACTTTGGGATATGAATCCCACCTCAGTGTCAGCTCATGAACTCCCCAAATCCCCGTAGGAACAGCAGTGCTGGTAAACTCTGCCATTAGATGCCATTTCTCTGGGGTCTGAGCTGGAAACCAGAAGAGATTACTTGGGTAAGCTTCTCCATAGGTTCTTATCTTAGTCTTGCTTATTAATGAGGGCTATGTAGCACTCTTTAGATATAAATAAGGATTTTTCTCATAAATTTGATCTTTCTTGCTATCAGAGCCTTATATTTTTCTTCTGTTAAGCCACACAAAAACATGGCATAATAGTCTATTAATCAGGAAGGATCAAAAGAATGTATCAGTTAGGCTTCCTTATAACTGTTGGCTCTAGGAAAAGATCCTTTCTACAATCATCAAATTTAAGGATATCTACAGCTCCTACGGAGCTTTATCCTGCACACTGAAATTCTTTAAGTTTAAAGCTCTACATGTCAGAATTTAATATGCACCAATCACATCACTGTTTGTTTAAATATCTCAATATTCCTTACTATGTGTGAGGTCCAGAGCATGTCTAATTGATGACTACTTCCTATCTGATTGACCTGTGTTACCACTGTCACAGTCAGGTATATGTTTATGTTCATCCTTTGCTCTGCAAGATGATGGTAAATGCTTTAAGAGATGTAGGAATTAACTCCCAAGCAAACCTACATTTATGTATCAGCTCAGTCACTGTATTGTTGTGATTTTCTTTTTGGTAACTGTTACAAAGGTCATTTAATGTCTTTCTATCTAAAGAACTCTCCAGTGCATCCAAGGGTACTTACTTTTTGGTGGGAACTTCCTATGAGCTTTATATTGCTCTGGCAACCTTTCTCACACCAGAAGCAGAAGCCAGAGCACAATTTCCAAGTGTGGAATGTGCTATTCCCAGAAGCCAGAAAGGTTTATAAAAGACCACTACTTTCTTCCTGGTAAAAGTTGCAAGATATATTAATCTATCCTTTACCTCTGGAGAGGGGATAAGTAACCTATTGTTCCCTTAACACCTGGTATTGATGAATCCAGATTGCTGCCTGGATTGTAATGGAGTTTTGCCTTGAAACATCTCACGTTTATATATAGATAATATACAGCTATATTTTTGCCACAGTGGTGAAATTGATAGAGTTGTGAGAGAGACTGTTTAGTCTGCAAAAAAAGAAATTTTTTAGTATTTGGCTCTGCAGAAGCAGTCTGCCAACTGCCACCCTTAATCTCAAAACATTTGATTACTTCTCCAATGTGTCAGAAATTTGAATCTTGGTGGCATTAGTGCCTCACCATTTGTATGCCATATATTTGACTACATTTCCAAAACACTGATAAAGCCAGCTTGTCTATTTCACTGAAACAAGTTTACAATCTAGTCAGGACATCCACCGACTTTTAATTTCACATTCATCAACAGTACATCATACCTAGCCTCCTGTTGTCTTTTCCCACTGTATTGGTAATAGTCAACAATACCCACGTGACTCAGGAGTCATTTTCTTCACCCCCCTCTACACCTCAATTACCCCGTGGGTAAACTCTATGGGAGCAGTCTCATCCACAGACAGAGCTCTGCCAATGAAACTGCTGTATTCCATTGCTATGGTGAGACCAAGGCTTAGTCATAACATAGCAACAAAAGTATTGTCTACCCTGACGGCCAACTGTCTTGAGTTCATCCTCATTGATTTTTATCTCCCTGCTCACCAAGAAAGACAGATTTAAATAATTAGTTTCTATTTAAAGAGTAAAAAAAGGAGACAGTATGACTTGCATGGATTCCACAGTAGTATCCTCTAAAAATCAGCTCCCAGAGTGAAGAAGTCAAGACTGGGCAGAGAAAGAAGCAAGTTTGTGATGCAATCACAAGAGAGGACTAAGCCAACACCTGGGGAGGGCCTTAGTTGAGCAGGTTGAGGTTTCAGGGACACCCCAGATTGGGCTTTCCATCATACTCTCTTTACTTTATCAACCAATTTGGAACATAGGTGCAATTTAGTCCTCTGTAGTCCATGACAAGTACTGAGAATGTTACAAGGATGAGCTGATAGCATGCAGTGAGTGCCTTCAACAATTGCTGAAAGGAAGTATGGACTCCGATGTTCAGGAAATAGGGTGTTCAGAGCAACAGAGCACATTGTCTCCTGCAGGGGCTGATGGCAAACATACAGAGTGTGGTAGTGTCACCGTGAGATGGTTAAATAGCGGGAGAACAATGACAAAAGCTGGATTTTAACATTCTTGGACTTGGTCCCTGAAAGTAGAGACAGCGCTGCCTGCAGCATCCATGTCTGTCACCAACAGAAAAGTAAAATGGTGGCCACTCAGAAAGTAACGTCTCAATTTCTAAAAACAACATTTGGTGTCTTCCTTTTTCAGTTCAAGTTTGGGCTGTCATGTTGGTACGACTTTATGGGGAAAGCTTCTGATATTACTAGAAGACATAGTAGAGCAGACAGGGTATCTGGGAGGGTTTAAAGGAAGGAAAGGAAAGGGAGGAATGTTGTAGTTAAATTATAATCTCACCAAAAAAAGCCATATTTGTACTTATTGTATGAGCCACTCAACCCTAGGCCATGTATTTCAAACAGATGAAATTATATGTCTATTTAAAACTGTATATGAAATACATATGACTTTATTCATAAAAGGTATAAATCAGGCCAGCTTCCAATGGATGAATGATTAAATAAACCAGAGCACATTCATACTATGAAATACTACTTAGCAATTAAAATGAAATAAAATATTGAGCACAAATAAGCTAGATGAATCATCAGTATCAATGGAAAGTGCCAATCCAAAAGATTTCTCACTGCTTGCTGTGTGGTTTCCCTCATATTTCATCCTTCAAATGGCAAAACTAAAGAAATGAAAAACGGATTAATCATTTCCAGAAATTAGTAGTCGCCAGAAATTAGGGAAGAAGGAAGAGGAGAGTTAGCTAGCTGTAAAATGGCTGGGCTTTGGTGGTGCACGCCTTTAATCCCAGTACTCGGGAGGCAGAGGCAGACAGATCTCTGTGAGTTCAAGGCCAGCCTGGTCTACAAAGCGAGTTCCAGGAAAGGCACAAAGCTACACAGAGAAACCCTGTCTTGAAAAACCATAAAAAAATAGAAATTAAAATTAAAAAAATAGCAGCAAATTAAGCCCATAGAGAGACTGCTCTGTGTTTTCACTATTATGAGACTCATACATAGAAATGGGATTGTAGAAAGCAGGTATTGTCTGAGAAGGTGACAAGGCTGTATCAGTGTGGCTATTCTGGTTGTATTACCGTACTACACTAAAACAACCACTACTGTCGGGAGAAACAGGTTAATGCTCATGTTAGAATTGTCTGTACTACTGCTTAGGATGAATGTATATGAATTGACAATTATCTCAAAAGAGAAAACTTAAAACCCGCTTTATGAAAATTTTGTACCACAGAAAATACTAAAGAGAAAACTTTTCAAAATCATAGTTTGTAGGGAGCTTGCGTCTGTGCTATAGGTGACAACGTTTGTGTGTACAAACAGTGACATCTGGTTAGAGGAAGAAGATTGGAAAAGTTCTCTATATGGAAATCAGAAGAATGGAGCAGAAGGGAGCATTAAAGTCTTATACCCGTGGTTTCTTTACTTTTAATTGTTTGTTTCAGGGTGATGCCAAGCACTTTTAAAATACATAGATTCAATTCTCAAGTTAGAAATACTATTCTAGAAACATAGATACCATCTTCCAGAGCAGCACAGAACATTTCACCTAAAATTGTTTGAGTCTGACTATTGGGGTGAGCTAATGATCTGTGTTTATCTCACAAAAAGAAATTCTTTAAGACATGAAGATTATATTACTGTTACCTTTGCTTTTCAATACTCACAGATTCAAAATTGCATCTCCACTAGAAAAGTACAAGAGGAATCTTTCAGATCAACACAGAAAGAATATATAAATTATTTCAGGTACTGTCCAATCATAGAATTAGCTGCCTGAGAGCATTGTGGGGTTCCCATTTTCAGATAGATCCAAGCGGGGCAGGGTGGCCGTCAGGAAAGTAGATTCAGGCTTTTACTTAATAACCTAAGTGTTCCTTAAGACTTGAATTTCTATGAAAAGCATTTTTACATGATTCCTAATAATAAACAATTTTTAATGAAAAAATCTTTGCTTTGATTAGCCAAAATTAAATTTTGGCAAAAAATCCAATAAATACCATTAAAACTAATGTAATGCCTGAGTCTGGGGAGGCAGTTCAGCAGCTAACAGAATGTTTTGTTTTTTGAGAAGTCTGGGGTTCCATTCCCGACACCTACATTAGATGACTCACAACTGACTATAACTGTATACTCACACGCTCTCTCTCTCTCTCTCTCACACACACACACACACATACACAAATTTTAAAAATAAAAAAATTCTTCAACCTAATGCCCAAGAAGATAGACAAACTCCTTTGTTGTTTAATATTTTTCCACTAAATAAAGAAAATCAAGTGGGAACCACAGCATTTCTCTGTATTGAATAAGACTTTTTCTTAAAGAATGGAAAGAATGTTTTCATCATTTCTAATTTGTATTTAGAGTGATAATGTCACTCCGTTTCCTTCTTCTCACTCCTCACAGAGCTATAGTGCCATCCTTCACCATATACATCAGTATGTGACTTTGCAAATCTGCTTTAGGTTGACCTTTTCCCCAGATATCTTCAGAAAGACTGTTTACTTTCTTATGTTTCAAGGTAAGTGATTCAGGAAAAACAAATTCATACTTTGTTGGTGAAAATTATTTTTCCAAAAATGATAATTTGGCAATGAAAATGTGACATGTGGGAAGCCATGACAGAGAAATGTTTTTTTAGTTTTACTGTAAGTACCGAAATTTGTTTTTATATAATACATAATTGTCTTTAATATTTGTGCATAACTGAGGATCAGGGAAGGAGAGAGAGCAAACATGTCTGAGAGTATGGCAGATCCTTGACTGATGAACTATGCTCATTGAAATCCATGTTTACACTTACATAACTCCATGTCTTAAGTACCCACTTAGTAGTTATTTTCAGTGCATAGAAATTCCACAACCCAATCTAAGAAACAAATTGCTATTAACCTAAGTGAAGGCTGTGCATGGCCTTGTAACTCTTCGACGTCAAAGTCACTGTCATGGATTTGGTGTTTATGGTAGTCCTCCAACCCCCATTTCATTCCAGGAGTTTTAGGAACTTCTGTGCATGTCTAAGAATTGCATTTGAGCTAAATAGGTTACGGTGGAGTGTTTACTACTCAGCAGGAGACACCAGCTGTGCTCTGCAACAGAAAATGTTGACTTAAGTGTGAGATGCTTTAGTTCTGTTCTGTCTTCACCTACAAAGTCACCAGGAGCCTTTGTTTCCTTAGAGGCTAGGATGGAATTGTGCTAGATGATTAAGTCCCAGCCTTTCATAAAAACAAGATGTTCTTTTTAGAGTTTATTTTTCAATTTGAGTTCTAGGGTTTGTCATACTATGGAAGTACTTGGTTCTACCCTCCCAGTTCATAATGCTTCATGACATCATCAACAAATTTCCTGATATGCATAAGGCACTCAGTGTTATCCTACTAAGTAAACTTAATTCTAACCAGGGTGAAAAAAAAGTCACTTTAATACTCCTGAAAAATGTTGTGTACATACTCTCTCATCAGGTGTATGTTTGTGTATGCATTTTTAGATAATATTTGATACACAATTTTTAAGTATGTAAAGGAAATTGGATCAAAAACCTATTTTTGATTCGTGTTAGGTGCTTGAAAATAAAAGCTCTCTTTATAAGTTCTCCCATCCTTGGCCATCAATCATACTATGCCAGTTCACAATGAAGGTCTCAGTCTCAGTCTCAGAGAATGATAGATAAGTGTCTGGTTATAACCAAAAGGCAGACTTGTATTAAATTGATCTACATTTAAAGCTTGACTCTAAAGAGCAGTTGCCTGCATAATAAAGAGTCCTTGTGCAGACACATTTTGAAATGTTGACCTTTCTATTTAAATGGCTCAAGTGTTCAAGTAGTTCAGATTAGTGGATGGATACCAAAGTGTAGTGTGTGCATACCTGCCAGAAAATCACTAGAATCACATAAGGTATTTGTTGAAATTCAAATTTTGGAGAAATTATTTGACATCATAGAACAGGATACTCTTGGCAAGAGAAAAACAACACTAAAGACTGCATTTCTGAAAAGCTCCCTGGATGATTCTTTTGTTTTACAAGCTTATTTAGCATAAGAACCCAGTTTTGCTAGTCAGTCAGTCCTCTGGGATCTGTTCCACTGTCAGAACAATAACAGCAATGATAAAATAATTTTATAATTTGAATCAGTGTAAACCCATGGTTCTTCATCAGAATGGGTCTAACCTATGCACTCAAGGACCCCCATGTTTGCTAAGAGCCACATCCTTACTGACAAGAGGAATCCTTGTTAGGCTCAACAACGTAATCACAGTAAAGATTTGATGCTAATTCTTAGTTGCAGACACGATTTTTATTTCTGAGAACAGAATATTATTACCAAACTGAAAGCCTCAAGCCTCCTCCCAGAAGCAAAGCATCAATTATCTTGCTCTCAACAACATATTGCCTTTGCATTTTTACTTATTTCTGAGAGAAGCTGCTATGTAGAGTTGGGGCAAGGACTCAAACACAACTTCCAGCTCAGATTTTGGGGCAGAGACCAGCTGTCCAAATTAATAGGCAAGTCATAGGTTTAGTACCTGACACAAATTAGACAGAGGAAGGAGAAATGTTAATGGAAATTGAAAGGAATTCCCACAGCACCTGCACGGGGCTTCCCCTTACAGTACAGCTTCAAGCTGCACCATTGTGATGTCTGTCAAAAGCATGAGCATGATATCTAGAATACTTTTGTGGTAAGAGGGAAGAGATTAATTGAGGCCATGCGTCAGATTTTCACTCCATTTTCAGGAGACCAAAAGGGTTAATCAGTTTTTATTTAAAGTATTGAATTACATAGAAAATAATAAAATGAAATATATTGAAATGTGAATGCAGAAAAACAATCTTGAGGAGCTGGAGTAAAATCATTCTGAGTGTTTACTTTGATTTTATCATGATTAAAAACATATGAATGCAATCCTTTGGATAAAATATAAATCCATTCACCATAATTGTGTCTGTGTGCTTTGAGAACAGCTAAGAACATGTGACCTTCTCGGGTAGTGGAATCCCATAGGCATCAGGTCCCCACATGGTCACTGTGGTGCTTGCTCCTGCAGCACCATCCTGTTGTGGAATATCATTCTGTATGCTGTGAGTATATGTTGCTCTGATTGATTGGCAAGTAAAACGCTGATTGGTCAGTATATTGGAAGTATAGGTGGGGTAAGTGGATGAGGAGAATTCTGGGAAGAGGCAGGCAGAGTCAGGAGACACCAGCCCACCATCCAGGGAGCAGCATGAAATGGCACACAGGTAAAGCCACAGAGCCCATGGTGACATACAGATTAACATAAACGGGCTGAATGTAAATGTAAGAGCTAGTCAGTAATAAGCCTGAGCTAATGGTTGAGCAGTTACAATTAATACGAGCCTCTGCGTGTTTACTTGGGGGACATGAGTAAGAAAGATTTGTCTTGACTGCAGGCCAGGTGGGACATAGGAAAACCTCTGACTACAAATGGCTCCAAAATGTAGGGCAAGAGTTTCCACCTAAAACCTGAAAAAGCTTTAAAAAAAAAAAAATTCTAAAACGGAGCTAAAAACAGCTTCCTAGTTGTATCTCTCTGGAAAGCCATGAGCTACAGTATGGTGGGTTCACAACAGCTGGTGGGCTTGAGTGCAGCATGGCAGATTTCTGCCATGGTACACAGTGGTGTCTCCAAGCCACACCGTGCACTGTGTGGCAGATTTAGCTTTTGCTAATACAAAAACTATCAAGCAAACAAAGAAAAAAAAAAAAAAGGTTTTTGGCTACACGCTGTTGGATGGAAGCATAGACTTCCAGAGTCAGGTGGTGAGTACGTGGTGAGCATATTTCCCCCAAAGCTGGTGGTAAACATAGTTCTGCCATATTGGAAGGCTGAGGTGGGTGGAGCCAGCAGCCAAGGGTGCTATTTTAGTCCTAGTAATGCTGCATTCTAAAGCAACAGGTTCACTATAAAACAGATTCAGATAAAATAAATCTCTAAACAGTTTACAATGTGTGTAAAAAATATTCGTAGGCTTGGCAGAGAGAGGAAAAAAATAGAAAGTTTTAAAAAATAAAGTCTTTAAAGTGACAGTAAATGTTATATAAAAAATAAGCCACATAAAGATGGATATTGCACAGAGAACCTGGATTGTGTTGTCTTTGGGATTTTTAACTGCAGAGAGACATTTGATCGTAAAAGCTGCTGAGTTAATGCATATAATGCATTATATATATATATATATATATATTTATATATATATATATTAAAGATATCTTGACTTCAAAATTTGGATCTAAGGATATGTTGCTTTGGAAAGGAGGCTCTGCTTTTGTTTCCACAGGAAGCAAGAGACTATGGATTTGTTCCAGATTAAGATACATCAAGTTTGACCAGCCAAGAGCCCCAGAAAGGTCTCCAATGACAAAAAATGGCCCAGATCATCTAAAATCAATTTCAAGGCAATTGGCTCAGAGAATACAGCCTCACAGACTACTCCAGTCAGGACTTGACCATAATCCTACAATTTTCTCTCTTGTTTTTTTTCATTGAGAATTTTTTTCTCATTTTAGACCCCAATCAGAGATCCCCTCTTCCCTCCTCCTGCCCCCCAGCCTTCCCCTCAATAGACCCCCATCACCCCCTTTTTGTCCCCATAAGATTACCAGTGCCCTCTATCAGCAGGAAGTAACCTAGAAAACTATGCCCACATTACCACAACATGGATTATGGATATTTTTCTTTGTTTAGGTTATTGGTTACAAATTGTTATTGGTCATAGTCACTCTCATCTAAAAGAAGAAAGAGAGATATGATATAGAAATATAAGATAAATATTTTTACATTGCTATAGATTTTCATTTATTGATAAAAATTTAAAGTTAATTTTGGGGCTGGAGAGATAGCTTAGAGGTTAAGAGCACTGACTACTCTTCCAGAGGTCCTGAATTCAATTTCCACCACCCACATGGTGGCTCACAACCATCTGTAATGAAATCTGGCACCCTCTTCTGTATATGTAACCAAGAAATAAATCTTTAAAAAAATAAAGTTAATTTTGTTATACTATAATGTATATTTCTACTCTTGTTTAAAGTATTTTGTTTGTGCAACACATTTGAAATTGTAGCGTATAGTTGAGAAATACAGATTAATAGTTAATCATCTATGATAATCAAAGTTGTAGTCATGTTAAGTTTTCTAGGTATACATAGATATAATTCAACTAGGTAGGTAATTTTCAAACACTTCAAAGACCTACAGAATATGGCATTTAAAATGTTTTAAAAACTTAGAGTTTTCTGGACAGTGAGACATGTCTGCTACTGGCAGCATTGATTTACTTCAAAGAGGATGATGGGTGTTGAAGACACTCCATATGGAGTTTATCTTATTCTTGGCAAAAATAGCCATTTGGACAAGAAAATGTTCTTGCCTGGACTCCTTGACAAAATGTATTAACTGGATATGCAGGACCCATAGAAAGGTGACCACTGAACTTTATAAGGAAAGATAGTCCTTCAGGTTCCTGTTTCACAGAAGAAACTGCCAGACAGTCTACAGGACACCAAGAGAAGCAACAGAGAGACTTTAGGCCTGTTGGCGGAAGATGGATGCCTCAATGTTGCAAAGGAAATTTGGATGACTGTCTAGGCAAACAGCTGTCTCTGTCACTCTAGATTTTTGGAAGTTGCTTACAATGCTCTTCCTGTTTACTTAGGTAATACTATATCCTTCTGGGATCTTTGATGTAGTTGAAAACTAGATAGTTCTAATTTTGCTTAATTACGATAAAAGATAAATTAGATAAGAAACTTTAGACTCACAAATATAGGATAGATAGAATATTTTCTTTAATTTTGCCAAATACAAATAGACTAGATATTGTAACTGTAATTCTTGCTTGATAACTGTTCTATTATATGTAATTTTACTATGTTAAAGTTAAAACCTCCTTTTTGATTAGACAGAAAAGGGGAAGTGCTATAGAATGTCATTCTGTATGCTGTGAGTATATGTTCCTGATTTATTGACAGATAAGACACTGATTGGCCAGTAGCCAGGCAGGAACAATAGGTAGGGTAAGTGGATGAAGAGAATTCTGGGAAGAGGAAGGCAGAGTCAGAAGACACCAGCCCACTATCCAGGGAGCAGCATGTAATGGCACACAGGTAAAGCCACAGAGCCCATGGTGACATATAGATTAAAAGAAATGAGCTGAATGTAAATGTAAGAGCCAGTCAGTAATAAGCCTGAGCTAATGGCCGAGCAGTTACAATTAATATAAGCCTCTGTGTGTTTACTTGGGGGATGCAAGTGGGAGAGATTTGTCTTGACCACTGGCTGGGACACAGAAAAACTTCAGCTACATTATCCTCTCCTTGAAGCTTGTTATAAATGATAAATAATAGGTTCCACCTTATACTTGCTGAAGCCAAATCTGAACTCTAAGAATATACAGATGATTCCAATGGAATTTGCATTGTAGAAGCCTCAATTTAAGCCTTTAACTAAGCTGATTCTTTTCTATTGGCTTGGAAATAATATTCTAAAGTTAAAATTGATATTTTGGTAAATCCCTAAATATGAAATTACTTCAGAGTGGAAAGCATCTGTGAAATCGTGTTTTACAATTCTTTTTGATAGATGAGGAATGTAAGGGCCCAAAGATAGGAACAACAAGCCCAAAGTCACACAGCTGTTTCAAAACAGAGCCAAGTTCGGATGTCTTTATCCCCAGTTCCAACATGGAAGGAAAACAAGATTCACCTGAATATAGGAAGAGTGATGTAACTTTAATGTTCTGCATCCCCCAAATCTACTATTATTTACTTGCTCCATTTGTACAAATTCAGGAAATAGCTATCATTTGTGCCTAAGACAGACTCCAAAATTAAATTTCCTTATCTCTAAAATCGGTCATTCACTCCTTTGGATCAAATATGTTCTTCTCTGTCAGTCCTTTGATGCCAGTATATCCATCTCTAATGCCAGATAAGCTTACTAAATATGTATACCATTGTGACAAAAATGGGTGACCAGGAAGCCAAAGGAGGTCAATGACAAAATAGGTGGATGCTAGAGGGCAAGGACTATTATTTTATTTTTTTGCAACAATGAGAAACAAAACAATTAACCTTGCAGAGTCAGACACAAGTCAATAAGCCCTGAACCTCCACACAGTCAAAGCTGTGCTCTATGAAGAGAGGGTGATTACATCAACCCAGAGTCCCAGTGAGGGAGTGGTCCAGCCAGCTCATGGCTAGACTATACAAACTGTGGCCACTGATGACCCTTGTAAAACATTGATCCAGCAATAGATGCAGTAGGACTTTCAAGATAAAGAAAAATTAGAGAGAAGCAGGCTGAGAATTTTAAGTGAAATACCATTTTAAAAGCATTTGAAGAAGGGTTGGGGATGTAACTCAGTTGGTAGAGTTCTTGTCTGCCATATCCAAATGCTGCATGTGACACCCTAGCACTGAGTAAGCTTGGTATGGTGGCACACGTCTACAGTCTCTGCCTCAAAAAGACAAAACTATTTGAAGTGTTTGCCACCATTAAAAATAGATAAAACCTACAAAATTCTCAAAGTGTTTATAGAACACAGTGATTCTGAATTCTCTACAACAGTTATTTGCAACCTTCCTAATGCTGTGACCCTTTAATACAGTTGCTCGTGTTCTGGTGATACCCAACCATAAAATTATTTCATTGCTAATTTATAACTGTAATTTTGCTATAGTTATGAATCGTAATGTTAATATCTGTTATGTAACCCCCAGATTGAAAACCACTGCTCAAAAATATGTAAATTACTGGTAGGAGTAAGTTAGGTACTTGGAGAGTGGTAGAAACGATAAAGCAATACCCTAGTACTGCTGTACACAGCATCTCATCACCTACAGTTTGACAGCAGTTGATTTAAGCACCTAACTCTTGGGAGGTTTTGGTATTGAGGGGTGCAGAGATGAAGAAAGCAGAAGGAGCAGATGAGCTTGGGGTAGTAGAATAAGATCCAGAGTATATAACCTGATAAACACATATGAAATAACATAAATACACAGTGAAAACACACATTTGATTTTTAAAGTCTTTCGAAAATTGAATTTGTTTGATGGATGCTCCATAAGTTGTACATTTTCAGAATGATTTCTGTGTATTCTATTTGGTTGAGACCACTCCAGTAATATCCAAAATTAAGATTTTATATAATTGCTGCAAATTAGGAAGGGACTCAATACTATAACATATATAATATTATATACTATTCATATAAGGAGGTACTTGTGTCTCCTATAAATAAAAAGTGAAACTTTTCGAAATTCCTGTGTGAAGTATGCACATGTCATATTGTGGATTCCCATTGAGTTGGATCATTGAAGGGCCACATTAAACATTTTATGAATCTTTGGTTTCCTTTGTCTGTACTAGCACTCAGAAAGTGGCAGGAATCCCCTTTCTACTCTACCTAAGTTAAGTGACTCTTTTCTTCTCCTCACTTTCTAGTCAGAAAAGCTACCAAGACAAACATATAAATGTCTACTATTTGAATTTAAACTCCAGGTCATTGTGCTTGGATTAATACTGTACACAGTTCTTGGACAAGTGTCTATACATAGCCTGGGCTTAAATTTCTCTCCTAAATTTATCTGCTTCCTAATCCACCAATGGATTTATGTTTATTCATATGGTAAAAAGGACTCTCCAAAGTTAGTTAAACCAGAAATGTCAAGATGAGTAGGATAACCTGGATTCTCCAGGCATCTGGTTTTTTATAAGAGGGCACCATGAAGGACAGGCCAGAGAAAGACACAGGAAACTAGGAGCCAAGGTTTGAATAATTCTGCTATAAACAAGAACGTCGCCTCTGGCAGCCCACTGTCCACACAGCCTTCAAAAGTATCATACCCTGGATGACCATATTCAACTGCTGACCTCTAGGGCTGCAAGATAGTAAATGAATTTGTGCTCAAAGACACTGAATTTGTGGTAATTTTTAGAATGGTCATTAAAAATGAACACAGGTACCTAGGAAAAGCTGAATGAAAGGAAAATACAAAGAAACTGAAAAAAATTAATTTATAATACTGATTAAAAAAGTATATCAAGTTCACAGTTTATACAATTCCACAGCATAGAGGTGCATGGTTCAGTTTACTAGCAACAGTGTCACGTGGCTACTGAGCACTTGAAATATGACCACCTCTTATTGAAATAGTTACTGTTGATTTTAGAAAATTGACTAGGAAAAATTGTAAATATTCTAGTCATCATTTTATAGCAAGTTGTGGTGGTTTGGATGAGAATGGCCTCCATGGGCCCATCTACTTGAATGCTTGGTCACCAGTCAGTGGAACTGTTAGGGAAAGACTAGGAAGTGTGACCTTGTTGAAGGAGGTGTGTCAGCAGAAGTAGGCTTTGAAGTTTCTAAAGCCCTTGACAATCCCAGTTAGCTCTCTCTGCTTTGTGCTTGTGGATCAAAGATGTGAACTCTCACCTACTGCTCCAAGGCCATGTCTTCCTGCTGCTGCCTAATATTAATGGCCAGGAATTCTAACCCTCTGGAACCATGAGCCCAAAATTACGTGTTTTATTTTATAAGTTGCCTTGGTAATGGTGTTTTGTCAAGGCAATAAAAAAGTAACTAAGACATAAGTATATATTGAATTGTCAATATTTAACATTGAATTAAACAGAATTTATCATTAGAATAGGCTGCATTTACATGTTTTTCCTTTTAGTACATATAATTCTTCTACATATAATGCTTATACAAATGTTTCACAGAGGCTCATATCTGAGATATCTCCATGCATTCTGAAATTCTACACACTCTATACATAACTTCAAAATAGGATAGTGTAAGTTCTCACTAAATGCTATTATACAAATGAGCTTAGTTACCAGCATGTACTGCTCCTCCAGAGAACCCAAATTTAGTTCTCAGCACACCTAAAGATGGCTCAAAACTGTAACAGCAGCTTCAAGGAATAAGGCTCTCTCTTCTGGCTTCTCAGACACTGCACTCGTGTGTACACACCTGCTAGCTTAGTTATAGTTCTATTGTTGTGAAGAGAAACAATGTCCAAAGCCAGTCTTATGAAATAAATCATTTAATTTGAGACTTGCTTACAGGTTCAGAAGATTAGTGCATTATCACCATGATAGGAAGCAGACAGACATGGCTCAGGAGCAGTAGATGAGACCTACATCCTGATGCAAAAGTACCAAGCAGAGGGTGGAAGAAGACTGGGCATGGCACGGGCTTTTACATCCTCAAAGCCCACTTCCATTAACACACATTCTCCATTAAGGAGTCCCACTCAAACAGCCCCACTCAAACAGTCCTACTCTCTGGTGATTAAGCATATGAGCCCATGGAGGCCATTCTCATTTAATCCACCACACCTATGTAGACATACACATATACACAATTTCTAAAAGAAAATAAATTAAAAAAAATAAGCCTTTTAAAAAATGAGATCGCAGCCGGTCGGTGGTGGCACACACCTTTAATCCAAGCACTTGGGAGGCAGAGGTAGGTGGATCTCTGTGAGTTCAAAGCCAGCCTGAACTACAGAGTGAGTTCCAGGAAAGGCATAAAGCTACACAGAGAAACCCTGTCTCAAAAAAAAAAAATGAGATTGTGTATAATGTATCAATAGCTCTACATCAAGGCATACATGCAGCTATTTTTCACATATATTAAAGTCACTTAAGGGGCCTGCTTTGTGATCTTACTGTTGGTATGAATTTGGATGTCTAATATTCTTTAAAATTACATCATGAAGCATGGCTTTTCAATCTTATCTTTGATTATATGGAGGTGGCATTATTTTTCTCTTTTCCAAGATACACAAATCTCTTTGAGATTAGAATAATGTGTCAGAGAGAATAAAGAATGACTTTACTCATCCTGGCAAATACTTGCATTGGTTTAATCATGTTCTCTGTTGCATATAAGACAAAATAATAAATTAGATACTGTGCAAATCAATGCAATAAATCTGTTAATGGAATATTAGAAATATTAATAGGAATTTTACCAACTTCTTTAAAATTCCAAGTAGTTTTAGGACCTCAGTCAATTGGAATATTGCCAAAGATATATTTCATAATTTCCTAAAACCTTATTAAAATCAGCCTAAGTTTTTCTCTGTGCTTGGCAATTCTGCTTTTTCCTTAATTAGGTGAAATATAAATGTCCACCCGCAAACTACTATATATCATTACTATTATGTAACTACATAAGTCTTCAGTGTAAATCATAAAGGAGAAATAAAATAGTATCAGAGATGCCACAATAAATTATACTTGCAATCAGTTCATTCTTATAACCTTGAATAAATGAGAGGTAGGGTTGAAAGTCATTTCCATAGTAGTCCATTTGTCAATTAAAATTATCTCACTATGGAAATACAAAGCCTCATTATGGCTGTTCACCCAATGTGTAGGAATGTGTTCCAAGTGCCACATCTGTCTTCCCTCTGTTCATATCCCAATTCATTTAAAGAGTGATTATTCTTAAAGGCGAACTTAACAGTCAAACCTCTAATTTCATTTGGGAAATCAGGTAAGAATTTGAAAACCTTTGGCCCAGGCAATAAATCCAGGAAAGATTCTTGTTCTGTATTTAAAATGAATGAATCTTAATTGAAATTATTATAAAACTTGCTGAAGTGTGAACAAAGAAAATCACTTTCATCTCTACTAAAGGCCCCTTGTGTTCCAGCTGCCTTGATCATAACCACTAGTCATATACTACAGAGAAAATTGGGTTCACAGACTAAAAGAAGCTGGATAATCACACAAAGTTTGTTTCTGGATTTTTGTTTTCACTAGGCAAATAATTTTCAGTAAGCAAATAAACTGTAACTGTCTTATACTACATCCTGTGAATATTAATAAATTATACAGATAAGGGGAAGAAACACCATATATGGAGGACAGAAGCTAAATTATAAATTGTGGGACACTATAGTTTTCTTTTCAGAAAAAAAGGCTCATACAAGAAATTAAAAATATTTTTAAAGTAACCAAAGAGGAGCTGGAGATTTGCCTCAGAGGTTAAGAGCACCCATTATTCTTTCAGAGGAGCACCACCCACACGGTGGCTCACAACCCATAGCTCCAGTTCCAGGAAACCCACACCCTAGTGATCTCTGCAAGCAAACTTGCATGTGGTGCACACACGTACATGTAGGCAAAACACACATACACATAAAAAAAAATACATCTGAAAAGGATGTAAAACTAGCCAAAGGGACAGGAAGCATCCCTGAAGTGTGTCAGCAAAGTCAAAGAAGCACAGCTTTGTAACTTTGAGTTGAATCTATACAGGCATCAAGAAGAAGAGGACTAAAAGGCCTTGTCACTCAGAAATGTAAAGGCTCTGAGGAATCCATTTTTTTGGACATATAATGGGATAAAGTGAGACTTTTATTAATAAATATAAAATAATAACCAATTTTGAGAGAATTGTTATTTATATAAGGCATGTAAATTTACATGAAATTTCTCATGCTAATTTCCAAAATTATGGCAGTCTCCAAAATAATTATGCTTCAATTTCATTCTCTGCTTTCATCCCATTTTTCTTACAAATTGAGTTTGAAAAAAAAAAATGCCATCCAGCCAGCAGTCCTGCCGTATGCTGTGACCTGTTTCAGACTGCTCTGGTCACCTTTTCCTCCATGGGTCAGTTCAGGGATGAGGGAGCACAGGCACATGATTTCATGAGAAAACGAAGGAACAAGTGCCACTGAGTAGAAGGCTGTAAGTTCTCAGAATGATGACATTTGTAAGCAGCTTCAAAAAAATAATAGTAGGCCCCTGATATGGAGTCATACATAATTGGACATCTCAATTGAAACTCATTCTGCTTAGAAATAATTTTTTTGCTGTAACCTTTACCACAGTCTTTAAGCAAAACCATCAATAGCAATGAGCGTACTCTGAGACAGATCTTAATTGTTAAACATCATTCTTTATGTAAAAGAAATAAGGAATTTTTAAAGAACTTATAGCAGGCAATATTCAGGTGCTAACAAAAAAATTGTACCTGTTGCAAATTGGGGTGCATTAAAGAAATAGAGAAGTCTGTTTCTAGGAAATTTTGTAGACACTTTGGAAGAAATGGAAATTATTTTAGTCTATTTGATATTAAAAACATTGAAAAACAATAAAATACTTGCAAGCTGAATCTAAGAACACATTAATAAGATAATCTACATGATCAAGTAGGCTTCATCTCAGAGGTACAGGGATGTTTCAACATATGTAAATTGATAAATGTAATCCACCATGTAGACAAAAACCACATAATCATCTCATTAGATCCAGAAAAGGCATGTGACAAAATTTAACATCTCTTCATGATAAAAGTGCTGGAGAGACTAGGAATACAAGGGACATACCTAAACATAATAAAGGTGATTTACAGCAAACCCATAGCTAACATCAACATAAATAGAAACTCAAAGCATTTCCACTAAAATCAAGAAGATATCAAGGATGCCCAGTCTCTCCATAGACTAAGGAAGAAATCAGGGAAATAACACCAATCACAATAGCTTCAAATGTCTTAGGGAAACTCTAACCAAGCAAGTGAAAGACTTGTGTGCTAAACTATAATACACTGAAGAAAGAAATAGAAGAAAATATCAGAAGACTGAAAGATCTCTCATGCTCAGGAACCAGTACGATTAATATATTGACAGTGGCCATCCTACCAAAAGCAATCTATAGATTCAATGAAATCTCCATCAGAATTCAAACACAATACTTCACAGATCTTGAATGGGCAACTTTCAGTTTCATATGAAAACACACACACACACAAAACAGGATAACTTAAAATAATCTTAAATATTAGAAAAACTTCTTTAGGTATCACCACCCCTGATATCAAATTATAGTACAAAACTATAGTAATAAAAACAGTATAGCATTGGTACAAAAAAGTTCATTGACTGAATCAATTGGAAGACCTAGACATAAGTCCACACATATATGGACACTTGATTTTTGACAAGAAGTCAAAAATACACACTGAATCCTCCACAAATAGTGCTCTTAAAACTATATGGCTGCATGTAGAAGAATATAATTATTATCCTGAGCAAAATTCAACTCTAAATGAATCAAGGACCTTGATATAAAACTATATACACTTAATCTAATAGAGACAAAGTGAGGAATAATCTTGAATTCATTGGCACAGGAGAAGACTTTCTGAACAGGACAACAATAGAAGAGGCACTGAGACCAATAATTAATAAATGGGACTGCTGTTGAATAATCCTTCTATACACTGTGAATATGTATTACTCTCATTGGTTAATAAAGAACTGACTGGTCTATAGCTGGGCAGAAAGAGATTGTACAGGAGAGCCAGACTAGGAGCATGCTGGGAAGAAAGAGGACAGAGTCTGGACTAGTGATCAGATGCAGAGAGAAGCAAGATGAGCATGCTATACTGGGAAAAGGTACCAAGCCATGTGTCAATGTATAAATAAAAAATATGGGTTAATGTATTTCAATGTAAGAGTTAGCTAGTAACAAACCTGAGCTATGAGCTGAGCATTTGTAATTTATATTAAGTCTCCCTGTCAGTTATTTGGGAAACTGGTAGGTAGGAAAGAAAAGTCCATCTACATGGAACCTCATGGAACTGAGAAGTTTTGTATGGCAAAAGACACCATCATTCAGACTAATAGGTATGCTATGGAATGGGGAAAGATCTTTACTAATAAAGACCTTAAAAAGCACTAAGATGAAAAACTCAAAAAAACTGGACTTCAAGAAAACAAATGACACAGTTTTTAAAAATGGAGACATCATTGAATAGAAAATTCTCAAAGGATGAAACACAGATGGCTAAGAAACACTTGAAGAGATGTTCAACATCCTTAGCCAGCAGACAAATGTAAAACTACTTTTAGATATCTTCTTATACTAGTCAGAATGTCCAAGACTAATGAAACATAGGACAGTTCAAGCTGGCAAGAAGACTACTCATTTATTGCTAATGGGATTGAAAACCTGTACAGCCACTATGAAAATCTGTGAATTTAACAGTAGATCTACCTAAAGACCCAGCTATACCACTCTTGGGCTTATATAAAAAGGACTCTACCTCCTACTAGAGAGATACTTGTTCATCCATGTTCAGTACTCTTCTATTCATAGAAGCCAGAAATTGGAAACAGCCTAGATGTCCATCGACAAACGAATGATTAATGAGAATGTGGTACATTTACACAATAGAACATTACTCAGTAGTTTAAAAAAATGAAATCATGAAATTTAAAAGTACATAGATGCAACTAGAAAAAATCATCCTGAGGACCCAAAAGGACAAATATGATATGCATTCTCTTAAATGTGGATGTTAGCTTTTAAGTCTTCAATAAGCATTACACTCTTTATATTATAATCACAGGGGTTAGGTATAGTGTAAGTGACTAGCAGAGATGGAAAAAACTCTTAAGGTAGGGAAAGTAGAACATATAATTATGAAGAGATGGGGAGACAGGACTGTAATGGAAGGACTAAACAGAGACGGAAAGGGAAGAGATGATAAGAAAGAGGGGAGAGGGAATATGAGTAGGGACAGCTAACACTACTAATCATTTGAGGGGTCATACAAAAACATACTACATACTCTCTCCCACCATATATATATATGGTGGGGGAGAGAGAGAGAGAGAGAGAGAGAGAGAGAGAGAGAGAGAGAGATCTAAATCACATCACCAAAGAAATCTGTCTCAGAACTGCAACTAGACCCTTCTCAACACCAAATGAAAACTCCATTGACAGGAGTAGGTTATATCTAATTGAGTTGTTGACCAAAGGAGCCCCATAGAAACTCCCAAACACTTCAGGCTGAAAGACCCCAGCATACTAGCTTAGCCTAACGCCATTTCAAGTAAGGTCTGAAAAGCGCGGGGTGTCTACGGCCGGCCTCCTGGCCCCAGAAAAGGGTACTAAAGGTCAGAAAAACAACTTGGAGCCAGGCAGCAGGCGTGTCAAGCTCGGGGAAAAACCACGAGCTGCCCTGAGTTTGAACCCGGCCTCATTTGAATCGTCCAATCAGAACCCTGTAAACCATGAGCTGCCCTGAGTTTGAACCCGCCCTCCTCGTGCTCCTGCTGCCCGACCCTATAAAAACCCTCCGCTCCAGCCCGTGGGGGCGCCAGTCTCTTGAGCTTCTTGAGGGACTGCGTTGCCCCGGGTACCCGTGTTCCTGAATAAAGCCTCTTGCTGTTTGCATCTGACTCGTGGTCTCGGTGTGATCTCTGGGCGAGGGTCTCTCCAGAGGGAAGACTGCCTTCGGGGGTCTTTCATTTGGGGGCTCGTCCGGGATTTGAGACCCCCGCCTCGGGACCACCGACCCACTGTCAGGAGGTAAGCCGGCCGGCCTTGGTGTATGTCGTCTCTGTCCTGTCTGAGTGTTGTCGGTTTGTCTGAATGTTGAATGTTGTCTGTTTGCGCGCCTGAATCGGTCTGGAGTCAGTGGGGCTGAAGGAGCTGACGAGCTCGGACTTCGCCACTGCGACCCTGGAAGACGTTCCACGGGTCTCTGAAGTCCCCTTCGGGGGCACGGGAAGTCCCCTTCTGGGGCACGGGAAGTCCCCTTCTGGGGCACGGGAAGTCCCCTCAGGGGCACGGGAAGTCCCCTCAGGGGCACGGTTTTTCGGGGCCACCCCCGTATCAGAAGGATACATGGTGCTGGCAGGGGACGGAGAATTCAAACACTCCGTGTCCCCATCTGAGTTTTTGCTTTCGGTTTTACACCGGAGCCGCGCAGCGAAACTGTTTCTTGTTTGTGGTGTCGGTTTGTTTTGCGTTCTTTGTCTAATCCTTCTCCATCCAGGAATTAATATGGGACAGACTGTCGTTACCCCCTTGAGCCTAACTACTGACCATTGGTCGGACGTCAAAGGCCGGGGGAGCAATGAAGGTGTAGTCATCAAGAAAAATAGATGGATGACCCTCTGTGAGGCCGAATGGGTCATGATGAATGTAGGATGGCCACGGGAAGGGTCATTTAATCTCTCTCTCATTTTACAGGTTGAGAGGAAGGTGTTTGCCCCTAGCCCCCATGGGCATCCAGACCAGGTTCCCTACATCACCATTTGGAGATCCCTGGTTGAAAACCCATTCCCCTGGGTCAAGCCCTTCCTCCCACAACCCCCTCTCACTCCCCAACCTTCGGTGCCTCCTAACCCCCTTTCTTCTCTCTACCCAGTCCTTCCCCACAGGGAGCCTTCCAAGCCCCCTGTCCTTCCCCCTGACCCTAACTCTCCTCTTGTAGATCTGCTGGTAAATGAACCGCCGCCCTACCAGCCGACCCCGGCGGCTGTGCTCGCGGCGGCTCCTGCCGCGGTGCCGGCCGCAACCCAGGCGGCTGCGCCTGCGGCGGCCCCGGCTGCGGTGCCGGCCGCGGCCCCGGCAGCTGTGCCCGCGGTGGCCCCAGTCGCGACGCCGGCTGTGACCTCCCCGACGGCCGCCCCTCCCCCATGATGACCCCGCTCGCTGGGGACTCGGAGGAAGAAGAAAAGCAGAGAGTTTTCCTGGAGGCCCGGAAGCAGGTTCCGGGCGATGACGGGAGGCCAACCCAACTCCCAAATATCATCGATGCCGCTTTTCCCTTGACCCGCCCAGACTGGAACTTCAAAACACCTGAAGGTAGGGAGCATCTACGTCTCTATCGCCAGTTGCTCTTAGCGGGTCTCCGAGCAGCCGCCAGAAGGCCTACCAATTTGGCTCAGGTAAGGAAAAAGGAAAGGGAAGGGAAGGAAAAAGGAAAGGAAAGGGAAGAAAAAGGAAAGGAAAGGAAGAATCACCCGCTGCATTTTTAGAGAGGCTGAAGGAGGCTTATAGGATGTACACTCCGTATGATCCAGAAGACCCAGGGCAAGCACCAGGTGTCATCCTGTCATTTATATACCAGTCTAGCTCAGATATCCGAACCAAATTGCAGCGGTTGGAAAGTTTACAAGCGCTAGGTTTGCCAGATTTATTGAAGGAAGCAGAGAAAGTGTTCAATAAGAGAGAAACTCCTGAGGAGCGTGAGGAAAGGAGATGGCAGAAACGTGAGGAAAGGGACAAGAAACAACATAGGGAGATGAAAAAGGTTTTGGCCGCCGTTGTGTCTCAGGGACAGTGGAGAGAGGGAGATAGGTCGGGAGAGCGAAGGAGGTCACCCCTTGATAAAGATCAATGTGCTTACTGTAAGAAGAAGGGACACTGGGCCCGAGACTGCCCCAAGAAGCCACAAGGACCCCACCGACCCAAGCCCAAAACCGTGGACCTCCTTAATCTAGAGGACTAGGGGAGTCGAGGCCAGGAGCCCCCCCCTGAGCCTAGGATAACCCTCAAGATCGGGGGGCAGCCCGTGACCTTCATGGTTGATACTGGTGCCGAACATTCAGTCCTAACCCATGCCGGAGTGCCTCTTAACCGGCATTCTGCACTGGTGCAGGGGGCAACTGGAAACAAGAGGTATCACTGGACTGCCGAGAGAAAGGTCCAACTGGCATCAGGGCAAGTAACTCACTCCTTCCTGCATATACCTGAATGCCCCCATCCGCTGTTAGGACAGGACCTATTAACCAAATTGAAGGCACAAATCTACTTTGATGAGAAGGGACCAAGAGTCACAGGCCCTAAAGGAGACCCCCTACAAATCCTTGCCCTCAGTTTAGAGGAAGAATACCGTTTGTTTGAGGCAGAACCCACGGAGAAGTCACCTGAGGAGCTACAGAACTGGCTGAGAGAGTTTCCTCAGGCCTGGGCAGAGACTGGGGGCTTGAGGTTGGCACGCGATCAGCCACCGCTGATGATCTCACTAAAGGCCTCCGCGACTCCCGTTTCAATCAGACAATACCCAATGTCACGGGAAGCTCATGAGGGGATCAAGCCCCATATTCGGAGGCTCCTGGACCAAGGGGTGTTAAAGCCCTGCCAATCACCTTGGAACACCCCTCTCTTGCCTGTTAAGAAACCGGGCACAGGAGACTACAGGCCGGTCCAGGACTTGAGAGAGGTCAATAAGCGGGTGGAGGACATACACCCCACGGTGCCTAACCCCTATAACCTTCTGAGCACCCTACCACAGACCCACGTCTGGTACACTGTGCTAGACCTGAAGGATGCCTTCTTTTGTTTAAAACTGCACCCTCAGAGTCAACTGCTATTCGCTTTTGAATGGAGGGACCCAGAAAAAGGGCTCTCGGGACAATTAACCTGGACCAGGCTCCCGCAGGGCTTCAAAAATAGCCCAACCCTCTTTGATGAGGCCCTACATGCAGATCTGGCCGGATTCCGGGTTGAACACCCAACCCTGACTCTGCTCCAGTATGTGGATGATCTACTCCTGGTGGCCAGGAGTCGAACCGAGTGCATGGAGGGCACTCGAGCTTTACTGGCCAGACTTGGGCAGAAGGGCTATAGAGCCTCAGCCAAAAAGGCCCAAATATGCCGAGACAAGGTCACCTACCTAGGCTACACCCTGAGCGGGGGGCAAAGATGGTTAACAGAAGCAAGGAAGGAGACGATAATCTCCATCCCCCCTCCTCGGAACCCTCGCCAAGTTCGAGAATTCCTGGGTACGGCAGGGTACTGCCGCCTTTGGATTCCTGGCTTTGCCGAATTGGCAGCCCCATTATACCCCCTCACTAAACCAGGGACCATGTTCCAATGGGAGGAGAAACATCAGAAAGCGTTTCAACAGATCAAGAAGGCCTTACTCGAGGCCCCGGCTCTGGGTCTGCCAGATCTAACCAAGCCCTTTGAGCTGTTCGTGGATGAAAACTCAGGTGTTGCCAAGGGGGTACTGGTGCAAAGACTGGGACCTTGGAGGAGACCTGTAGCATACTTATCCAAGAAATTGGACCCGGTGGCTACAGGATGGCCTCCATGCCTCCGCATGGTGGCAGCCATTGCCGTATTACTCAAAGATGCGGGAAAACTGACTCTAGGACAACCATTGACTGTGCTGGCCTCCCATGCAGTGGAGGCCTTGGTCCGACAACCACCGGACAGATGGCTTTCTAACGCCAGAATGACTTACTATCAGGCCTTACTACTGGACTCAGACCGGGTAAATTTCGGGCCGACAGTTTCCCTTAACCCTGCCACTTTGCTGCCACTGCCTAGCCCCTCCGAGGAGCATGACTGCCTCCAGATTCTAGCCGAAGCACATGGCACCCGCCCTGATCTGACAGATCAGCCGCTCAAGGATCCAGACGCTGTCTGGTACACCAACGGGAGCAGTTTCCTGGAAGAGGGGGAGCGCAGAGCCGGAGCAGCTATAACCACCGAATCGGAAGTGGTATGGGCATCGCCGCTCCCGCCCGGGACATCGGCCCAGCACGCAGAACTGATTGCGCTCACCCAAGCCCTCCAGATGGCAGAAGGTAAGAAGCTCACAGTTTATACTGACAGCAGATATGCCTTTGCCACTGCGCATGTCCATGGGGAAATTTACAGACGGAGAGGCCTGCTGACGTCCGCGGGTAAGGAAATCAAAAACAAAAAAGAGATCCTAGACCTCCTAAAGGCCCTGTTCCTCCCTCTCCAACTCAGTATTGTCCACTGCCCAGGGCATCAAAAGGATGACTCTGCGGTAGCCAGAGGGAATCGGCTGGCAGATCTGACTGCCCGAACAGTGGCTTCCCAGCCAGCAGGAAACAGCCAGTTGATGGCTATACAAGAACCACAGCCTGAGAGAGACCCCGTGCCCTATAGCCCAGAAGACCATGAGCTAGCAAAGAAAATGGGGGCGGACTGGGAACAAAGAAGACAGGCATATATACTAGGGGACCGGATGGTCATGCCAACCTCCCATACCCGATATATGCTGAGATTCCTCCATGCATTGACTCATTTGAGCAAAAACAAGATGAAGACCTTATTAGACAGAGAAAACACCTGGGCAGTGCTGCTGAACCAGGATCAGGTACTCCAGCAGGTAACTTCTACCTGCCCAGCCTGTGCTCAAGTCAACGCAGGAAAGGTTCATCTAAACAAGGGGGCCCGCCAAAGAGGCCATCGTCCTGGTGTTCATTGGGAAATAGACTTTACAGAAGTAAAACCTGGACTCTACGGGTACCGGTATCTCCTGGTCTTCGTGGACACCTTTTCTGGATGGATCGAGGCATTTCCAACCAAGAATGAGACGGCTAACGTGGTAACAAAGAAACTGTTGGAAGAAATCTTCCCCAGGTATGGGATGCCTCAAATATTGGGGTCGGATAACGGGCCTGCCTTCATCTCCCAGGTAAGTCAGAAGGTGGCCAAACTATTGGGGGTTGATTGGAAACTCCATTGTGCATACCGCCCCCAGAGCTCAGGACAGGTAGAACGGGCTAATAGAACAATTAAGGAGACTTTAACCAAATTAACGCTTGCAACTGGCACTAGAGATTGGGTGCTCCTACTTCCCTTGGCTCTCTATCGAGCCCGAAATACTCCCGGCCCACACGGCCTAACCCCTTTTGAGATCATATATGGGGCCCCACCTCCTGTTGTAAACTTTCTCCATCCTGATATTTCCTCTCTTGCCACCACCCCTACTTTAGAAGCACATCTTCAAGCCCTCCAGTTGGTGCAGAGGGAGGTCTGGAAGCCCCTGGCCAAGGCTTATCAGGAGCAGCTAGACAAGCCGGTGGTGCCCCACCCCTTCCAGATCAGGGACTCCGTTTGGGTCCGACGACACCAGACCAAGAGCCTGGAATCACGGTGGAAGGGGCCCTACACTGTCTTGCTGACCACCCCCACTGCACTCAAGGTCGACGGGATTGCTGCATGGATCCACGCCTCTCATGTGAAGGCTGCCAGGGAACCCGACCCAGCAGGATCCAGAAAGTCAACATGGACAGTGCGCCATACACGAAACCCCTTAAAAATAAGGTTGGCCCGCGGCTCCTCTTCCTCCCCCTCCTCTTAATCTCTACCTACCCCCAGGGGACTAGGGCGGCAGAGAGCCCGCACCTAGCTAAGAGGCTCACTTGGCAGGTCATCTCACAAACTGGGGAGACGGTCTGGCAAACGACCGCCTTTCACACCCCCTTTACATGGTGGCCTAACTTACATCCAGATCTCTGCCAATTAGCAGCAGGGTCAGAGGACTGGGACATCCCTACCACTGACCCCATGAACCCCAGAGTACCAGACGTCTGTCAGGATGGTAAGGGAACTTGCAAATGTAGTGACGGGAGATACGGATGTGGCCACCCTGAAGCCAGGGCAGCCCTGTCACAACTATCCTTCTACGTCTGCCCCCGGGATGGTAGGGACAGAAAGCTGATTAGCCAATGTGGGGGTTATGAAAGTTACTTCTGTAAAGCATGGGGATGTGAAACAACTGGCAATACCTATTGGAAGCCTTCATCCACTTGGGACCTCATTAGGGTAAAAAGGACTACCCAAGGGGAAAGCCGCACATGGCGCCCACTCACCCGAGCACATTGTTGGGGTTTCCCAGGCGAGCTTAGTACATACTGGGAGGGGGAGGGCCCCTGTATAAACTTCACCTGCAACCCCCTAAACATATCCTTTACTCAGAAAGGAAGGGGGATGGCACAAGATTGGATTAAAGGAAAAACATGGGGACTTAGATTTTTCATGACAGGACAGGACCAGGGATTTACCTTTATGATTAAACTTAAAATTGAGGAGCCCTCCGCCTCTATAGGCCCCAACCAGGTTCTCTCTGACCAAAAGCGCCCCTCTTTACCTGCTCCAGCACCCCCGAGGGCTACCACCCGACCCAATTTGGCCATTCGCCCAAGCACGGCTCCGAATGCCGCTGTAACCCCAGTCACCCTCCAACCACCCAGACTCAGCCCTCAATGTTACTAGCCCAAATTGGACTCAGGAGTGCTGGTTATGCCTAGTTTCCACACCTCCCTATTATGAGGAGGTGGCCGTAGTCGGAAGCTTCATCAATTCCTCTTCACCCCCATCAGGATGTGCCTCAACACCTCAGCATAAGCTCACAATCTCCGAGGTGTCAGAACAAGGACTATGTCTGGGGACAGTACCCTACACCCACCAACACCTGTGTAATCGCACCCAGGTACTTGTTCCAGGACCCCATTATCTCGTGGCTCCCAACGGAACTTACTGGGCCTGTAGCACTGGACTTACACCATGCCTCTCCCCCTCAATACTAGCTAACACGGCCGCTCATAGAACTGTACCCCAGGATAGTCTATCATACACCTGAAGATATCTATGCCCGATATGAAACAGGGGTCCCCCGTATAAAAAGAGAGCCAGTCTCACTAACCCTGGCCCTGATACTAGGTGGATTAACAATGGGAGGGATCGCCACCGGAATAGGTACAGGTACCACTGCCCTCATGGAAACCAACCAGTTCCGACAACTCCAGGTTGCCATGCATACCGATATCCAGGCACTGGAGGAATCCGTGAGTGCCTTGGAAAAGTCACTCACCTCCCTGTCTGAGGTAGTTCTGCAGAACCGGAGGGGATTAGACCTCCTCTTCCTGCAGGAGGGGGGGTTATGTGCTGCCCTTAGAGAAGAATGTTGCTTCTATGCGGATCATACTGGGGTGGTGAGAGATAGCATGGCTAAGTTAAGAAAGAGACTAGAACAAAGACAAAAACTCTTTAAAGAACAGCAGGGGTGGTTTGAAGGATGGTTCGAAAGGTCCCCCTGGCTCACCACCCTCATCTCCACCCTTATAGGGCCCCTTCTGATTTTATTGCTCCTTCTGACGCTCGGGCCCTACATCCTAAACAGACTTGTCCAATTTATCAGGGAACGTGTTTCTATTGTTCAGACCTTGGTATTGACCCAACAATACCAACGACTCAACCAGGTGGAAATGGAGCCACATCCCTATTCTTCCCCATGAATGGAGGATTCCATTCCCTGAGATAAGAAAATGGGGGAATGAAAGACCCCAGCATACTAGCTTAGCCTAACGCCATTTCAAGTAAGGTCTGAAAAGCGCGGGGTGTCTACGGCCGGCCTCCTGGCCCCAGAAAAGGGTACTAAAGGTCAGAAAAACAACTTGGAGCCAGGCAGCAGGCGTGTCAAGCTCGGGGAAAAACCACGAGCTGCCCTGAGTTTGAACCCAGCCTCATTTGAATCGTCCAATCAGAACCCTGTAAACCATGAGCTGCCCTGAGTTTGAACCCGCCCTCCTCGTGCTCCTGCTGCCCGACCCTATAAAAACCCTCCGCTCCAGCCCGTGGGGGCGCCAGTCTCTTGAGCTTCTTGAGGGACTGCGTTGCCCCGGGTACCCGTGTTCCTGAATAAAGCCTCTTGCTGTTTGCATCTGACTCGTGGTCTCGGTGTGATCTCTGGGCGAGGGTCTCTCCAGAGGGAAGACTGCCTTCGGGGGTCTTTCAAGGCTATTTTCAAGGCTATTGGTTGCTCTCTAAAAATTAAAGGCAAGGCCTTGTTGCTGAAGACAACACTTATATAACTCATTAAACACAGAGAAGTTGGCTACCTAGAGCCTTCACCCATACTGATTATTATTCATGGTACTGGAAGGTACTCTGCAAGCTACCAGAGGAGAAAGGTAAACACCAACCCCACTACAAACTGTTCAATCTACAATTGTGACCGGTCTACATGATATGATGGTACAATAGTGGCACAAAAGTTGTGGAGTAACCAACCATTAATTGATTAGAAATAAGGCCCAGTCCATGAAAAGGAACTCATGCCCAACACTGCTTTACCTGAGACTAGATAGCCCACAGAACTAGAAGAATACCCAATACTACTATACCCAATACTACAAAAAGAATACCCAATACTACAAAACAGCAATAAAATTATTCCTAGTGGATTATGCTATGCTTATGGACCAGTGTCTTGCTCAGCAGAGATACATCCTCCTACAGTTGATGGAAACAAATATGGAGACCAACAAATAAAAAATGTGTATAAAGTAAGAGAACACTCAATTCTAAATGGAATGTTTTCAGCAAACCCCTTCCCTCACAGCTTAAGGAGCTATGTGTAAGAAGAGGAGGAAAAATTCTAAGGGCCAGTGAGGATTAAAGGCGCCAACGAAACAAGGCCTTCTAAACACAGCAGGAATGACACATATCAGCTCTGAGAGACTGTAGTAGTAGCATGCACAGGGCCTGCATAGGTCCAAGCCAGATCAGGTGCCAGCACTGACAGAGGAAATGGACATGAGTCCACATGCCTAACCCATAAACTGTCTCCAGCTGACAACCACTTACAAAGGAAAAATTAGTTCCTACAGTGGAGTCTCACCGGGATACCAACAACACTCATGGGAGGCTCCATGACCATCAGTAGATGGCCAACACAAAATGAACGCAAAGATTTTTATGGAGGTGTTTTCTCTCGTAATGTGTTGTCTGGGCATATCTACCTTGCTGTTCTCCAAATTTATAATTTTATGGAGTGTGTGTGTGTGTGTGTGTGTGTGTGTGTGTGTGTGTTTCTCATGTTTTTCTTTTCTCCGTTTGTTTTGTTTTGATCCAGGTTTTTTCTTTTAAAATTTGCCTATTTATTTTCTAAAGGAAGAAAGAGAGGTGTGTTGTTGGATCAGTGGAGAGATGGGGAGGATCCAACCAAAAAAAACACCATCAAAATACACTGTATTATAAAATTATTTTCAATAGAAAATTTTATGATATTGAGAAAAAAAAAGCTGAGAGACAGCTGAGAAACTAGGGACTGCTGGAAAATGATTTGACATCTCTGAGGTTGACTATATAATTACTTTACTTAGAAAATTGATAAAAAAAATAAAAGCATTTAACTTGTCTACATGAAAAAACAAACTCCTTGTCAGTGAAGAAAACTCTTAATAGAAAATATCGAGCAAGTATATACTATGCATAATTTGTCCTATTTACGAATCATACTTTGTTTGATAAACAAGCTTCTATGGAGCTCTACTATCCAGACATGCAGGATATTTATGTTCTATTTTTTTTAACTTATCTTTTTAAGCTGGATTAAGAAGAGGTAGTCTTCATATGGATTTTTCATATTTTCTTTACTTTGGCTAATTCTCCCTCCCTCTGCCTACTTTCTCCCCTTCTCCCATCTGATGTATGTTTGAACCTCTCCACCACTAGCATCCCCCTCTATTATTTGATAGCTATAATTTTATACTAGCTGCTCTTCCCTTAAGACCCCTCCCATGTCCCATTCTTATTTTTCTGGCTTATACAGATGCTCCCAATTAAACATAAAACCTTAATATTTGACTTTAGGATCCACATATGGGAGAAAAGATGTGGCATTTGTCTTTTTGCACATTGGTTACTCAATATACATTCTCCAATTCTATTCAATTACCTGTAAATTTTATAATTTCCTTTTTCTTTCAGCTGAATAGAATTCCATTTACATATACACCATATGTCCATTATCCTTTTTATGGCCTTCTAGGCTGATTCCCTTCCTAGGCTATCATGCATAGAGCAACAATAAACATATATGTGCAGCTATTTCTGAAGCAGGAGTCCTTTCAACACATGCCAAGGAGTGGAGTGGTGTAGCTGGATCATATGGTAGGTCCATTTCTATCCTATGAGGAATCTAGGCACTAATTGTTATAGTGGGTACAACAGTTCAAGTTCATACTCCCATCAATAATAAATAAGTTTGCTCTTTTCTTCAGTCTTCTCAGTATCTATTGTCATATTACTTGCTGCATAATAGATATTGTGAGTAGCATGAGCTGGAATATCACAGTAGTTTAAATTTGCATTTTCTTGATGGTTATGATGGCTAATTTTGGTTGTCAACTTGACCACATCTGGGCCCAACCAAAACCTCTCTGGATAAGTTGACAAAGGAAAAGAATGAGCTCTGTGATAAAATTAACCAACTTCTAGCCTATTAGGATACAGTAACAGGGGAAAAGAATGAACTCGGTGATAAAACAGACATGTTCTATATGTGCATAAATGATCTAACGGTTTCTAAGTGTGCCTTGCAAGAGAATCTTCTTTCTAGCAGCCTCAGAGTTCAAGTTAGAGAGGAGGATCCCAGAAGCCTACAAAATAACAAAGGCTGTTGCCATTCTTCGTGACTGCCCACCAGAACTAGAACTTTCAGTAGTAATGCCATACTGCTGAAAATACCATACGTCTTGGTTACAAGATGTACAGAGAAAGCAAGTTACAACTACACTGGAAACTTCCTCCCTGCTGGTTGACATTCATATCCCAGAACATGCTATGCTGGGTGCTGAGAGAGATAAGGCCTCAAAGATATTACAACGCTGTGAGCCTTATGAACTACAACACTGACGTCAGCAGGTGTGCCCACTGGTGCATTAGCAGCACACTGGTTACGGGAGTAACCGTAACTGTTCTCACATCGGATTTGAGGCCTGTTCTTTATAAGATGCCTGATAGAGTAAACCTGGAAGGGAAAGAAAAAAAAAAAACATCTTTACTTAAAATAATTAAGGATGAGTCCTAGTAATGTTTGCAATAGTTTTCTGTTTATGAGCAATAATTTCTGAATATTCATAAATTCTGAAATAAAACGAGAAAAGTTAATTAAAAATAACTTGCCAAAATCAGTGTGTGTGTGTGTGTGTGTGTGTGTGTGTGTGTGTGTGTGTGTGTGTGTTGCTAGTTCAAATCATCAATTGAACAGCTGTTTTTAACTCTATGGATGAATAAGAACTTCTGATCATTCCTTCTTTTTTTAAAAATTATTTTAAAATTCATTTTATATACCAACTACAGATACCCCCTCTCATCCCTCCTTCCACTCTCCCTACCTTCCCCACCCCCTGCCCTCTGCTCATCCTCTCCTCCAACAGGGTAAATTCTCCCATGGGGGAGAGCAAGCCTGGTACATTCAGTTGAGGCAGGACCAAGCCCCTCCCAGCTTTATCAGGGGTGAACAAGGGGTCCGACCATAGGTAATGGGATCCAGAAAGCTGGTTCATGCACCATGATCACATTGCCAGGGGCCCTTCAAACAGAATCAGCTACATAACTCCCATATGCAGAGGGTCTAGTCCAGTCCCATGCAGGCTCCACAGTTGTTGGTCTAATGCTGTGGGACGGTCTATATGTCAAATTGCTCTGATTGGTCAATAAATAAAACACTGGTTGGCCAGTGGCCAGGCAGGAAGTAGGTGGGACAAGGAGAGAGGAGAATTCTGAGAAGCAGAAGGCGGAGGCAGAGAGACACTGCAGCCACCGCCATGACCAGCAGCATGTGAAGATGCCGGTAAGCCACCAGCCACGTGGCAAGGCATAGATTTATGGAAATGGATTAATTTAAGCTATAAGGACAGTTAGCAAGAAGCCTGCCACGGCCATACAGTTTGTAAGCAATATAAGTCTCTGTGTTTACTTGGTTGGGTCTGAGCGGCTGTGGGATTGGTGGGTGACAAAGATTTGTCCTGACTGTGGGCAAGGCAGAAAAACTCAAGCTACAGGTCTAAAGTTCGTGAGTTACTTTGAGCTTAGTTCAGTTGTCTCTGTAGATTTCCCCATCATGATGTTGATCCCCCTTGCTCATACAATCCCTCTTCCCTCTCTTTGACTGGACTCCCAGAGCTTGGCCTGGCGCTTGGTTGTGGATCTCTGCATCTGCTTCCATTAGTTACTGAATGAAGACTCTATGATGACAGCTAGGGTATTCACCAATCTGATTACCAGGGTAGGCTAGTTCAGGTACCCTCAACACTATTGCTAGTAGTCTAATGTGGGGTCATCCTTGTGGATTCCTGATAATTTCCCTTGCACCAGGTTTCTCCCTCACCCCATAATGTCTCCCTCTATCAAGATATCTCTTTCATTGCTCTCCTATTCTGTCCCTCCCCCATCTGGACCATCCCATTCCCTCATGTTCTCATCCCCCATCCCTGCTGTGGGATGTTCTGTATGGCAAATGTGTTGCTCTGATTGGTCAATAAAAAAATTCTGATTGGCCAGTGGCTAGGCAGGAAGTATAGGTGGGACTAACAGAGAGGAGAAAAGAAAGAACAGGAAGGCAGAAGGAGTCACTGCCAGCCGCCGCCAGGACAAGCAGAATGTGAAGATGCCGGTAAGCCACAAGCCATGTGGCAAGGTATAGATTTATGGAAATGGATTAATTTAAGCTATAAGAACAGTTAGCAAGAAGCCTGCCACGGCCATACAGTTTGTAAGCAATATAAGTCTCTGTGTTTACTTAGTTGGATCTGAGCAGCTGTGGAACTGACAGGTGACAAAGATTTGTCCTGACTGTGCACAAGGCAGGAAAACTCTAGCTACACATCCCCTACTCTCTATTGCCCCTCTCATCCCCAGTTTACTCATAGTCAGAACATGGAAACAACCTATATGCCCCTCAACTGAAGAATGGATAAAGAAAATGTGGTACATATATACACAATGGAATACTATTCAGCTGTAAAAAACAATGATACCATGAAATCTGCAAGCAAATGGATGGAACTAGAAAACATCATTCTGAATAAGGTAACCCAGACTCAGAAAGACAAACATGGTATGCACTTACTCATAAGTGGATACTAGATGTAAAGCAAAGGATAACCAGACTACAACCCACAGCTCCAGAGAAACTAGGAAACAAGGAGGATCCTAAGAGGGACGTACCTTGGGAAGGGCAAACAGAGGAGATACTGATGATCATCCCTTCGAACACATATTCACCTGTGTTCTTCCACTACTCAGATGATAATTTTCCATTTCGGTTGTTTATACCAAAATCTTAGAAAACATCACTAAAACTCTCTCTTCTCTCACCTCTTTCCTAATACTTCAGAAAATCCCATTGGCTCTAACATCCAAATATATTCAGAATCACATTGTTCTACTCATGTCCAAACTATCTTACCCTCACGCATGCATCCCTAGAACGCCTCCTAACTGCCTTGTTTCCATATTTGCTAATTTATACTCTATTCTCAGCCCTGCACACAGAGTCATTCATGATAGGGTTCAGCTGTCCAAAGAGACAAGGGATGTCCACCTCCCTCAACATCACCCCTTCATAATAATTATATCTTTTGTCAATTTATGGCCAATAAAGGAGAAAGGGCCCATCAAAAGCATCTCTTAGGAAATGATCTGAAGGTTGCACACATTAATTCTTCCCATGCACTATTATCCAAACTTTAGATGCATCAGAGTCTTCCTAGAAGAAAGAATTAAAAAAATTATGCTGTGAGCATTTAGAACCTTCTAATTCTCCATTCTTGTCATGCGTGTATTTATTGCATCCAGCCCCAACTTTCGGGATTCTGTGATATGCTTCCATTTCTATTATATATGAATTTGGTTATTCAAAGGTAAGACACCTTTTAACCAAATATGGTAATATTTCCCCTCCCTTTCTGAATGTTTAAATATATTTGAACAGTGGGAATCATAGAACCATAAGGAAGTAAGCACGGAAATGGAGAGCATGGGGAACAGAGAGTCCTGTGTTGGAGAGTAGTTACAAAATCACAGAGATGTCTCCAGCTGTTGGCTAAGTTTCTTGCTTTACTTAGCTGGGTCCCTCAGTGTGTACATTCAGGTGTAATTCCCTTATGTCTTATTCTCCATGTCTCCCACTGTATGACATCATTGCACTTTATCTTTATGACAAACCTGAGGATGAGTTGGTACATTTTCCACCTTTGGGGCAGGATATTCTTCTCACCTTCTTTGGTTCAACGAAGGTTTAAAGGTTCAAGTGTTCATTAGTGATCAAGGTCTGCAGTGGGACTCCTTCTTTATTATCATTCTTTTGCTGCCCTCCATGTGAAGACTGGCCAATTCCATTTGTTTCAGATTTCCTTTTATTTATGTGTGTATGTATATGTACATTTCTGTTAGAGAACCCCTGCTGTTAAGGTTGCAGCCCACCATGTCTGGATAGCTCTCTGAGCTGGGAATAAAATGGAGGACTCCCTTTCTCAGCGGGGCTTCCTCTGCTCCACGAACTTTAATTGGAGAGTGTCCCCAAGCTCAGATGCCTGGCCTTATTTGCAGGATGACCCGGTACAGAGCTCTCTGCAAATGCTGTATGACTCAGCGCATAAGTCTCCCTCTTTCCTCCTGCCCATATGATAATTAGGTGTTGTGTTATGACCAATCAGCTGTTCCCACCCATGACCCTAAGAACCTTTATATATGCCTTACCCTGGGAACAATAAAATGAGCTGTCTTACTGAAGCTGACTCCCCAAAGTTCTTTCTCTCACTCTCACAGCCATCTGAACCCTGCTTGCTGCTTCTGCTCCCCTTTCCTTGTGGGTCAGTGGCCAGTGACCTCTGAGGAAAGGGAGACCCACACATTTTTATGTTGCCATGTGTGTACAGGTACCTGTAGGGCCAAAAGAGCCTTACAGATCCTCAGGAGCTAGAGTTTCAGGTAGTTGTGAGCTGTCTGACATAGGTGTTTAGAAGTGAACTCAGGTCCCCTGGAAGAGCAGCAAGGTCACGTGTCCATTGGTTTCCTTCCTACACTTACTTATTACTTACTGAAGCTCGAGAAGCAAGCAATACAGAATCTGAGAATTATGCCGACTGGATTTTCAGAAGTACAGGCTGAGGAGTACATCGCTTGCTTTCCAAGCTACGGCACAGCAACATTTCTGAACATTTTACCACAGCATAATGACATTTGTCAGTTTCACAGCTCACAATATTTATGAATTTTTCCATCTGCTACTTTGTCCATATTACATATAATCCTTTTTTTCTTCATGAATCATCCCACTTGCAGATACCATCTTTATTTTCCAACAAAAAAAAATTGTTAACATTTGAAATCTAAAATAGATGTACTCTATGAGGATAGGTTTCCAATCCTGCTCTCAGTGGTTACCATTAACCAGCTGGAAAGGAGGAGAAATAACAAATCAGAGTAACATCTTAAAGATCTCTGTTCCTGCTCACAAATCTCCACATTTGCTTGCAACAACAGCATGGCACAGTGCACTCACAACCACCTTAACTTCTAGATTTGATTATTAAGAGGAGTGAAGGAGTTAATTGATCTTTACCACATTTATTTATCCACATTATCCATTATTATACCCAACAGAGACACAATAGTCAAAGACTGAACAATATAGTATCTTTATCTCTACGGAGTCTAGGATCCACCTGTGTTCAACATTATTCTCTGGTAAAGTTATTGCCAGCCTTGTAAAGAGAGAAGGATAAAAGATGCCTGTAAAAAAGTTTTGAGCAAAATGTATGAAGAAACAAAGTCATATTAAAAGAAGGGCACATGAATATAAAAGACATTTGCATGAAAAAATAAACACATGAAAAATTGTTCAATATCACTAAGTACCAGGGAATTGCATTTCATACCCATAATGGCATTATCTCTAAGCAGCTAGGATGCCTGCCTCAAAATCAAATCTAACAAAGCCTGATGAGGATACAGGGAACTCACACGCTCACCGTGAGTGTGTAAATTAGCAGCTATTGTAGAAGTGGATTGACAATAACTTTGAAATACCTTTGGTGCATAATTACCACTAAAGGAGATGAAAATGTTGTATCAGCACAACACTGAAATGTCTCATGTTTATTTCAATACTGCTGATAATGTCTAAAATACAGAAGCAACCTAAATTTCAACCAATGGATGGGTGAATAAGAAGAATGTCACGATATTGGTGAAATTATTATGGCCACTCCATGTAGTTAAAAGGATATTTATTTAATGGCATAACTCACAAATTAAGTGATAGGTAGGTCGCAGGGTCTGGGAAAGGTGTATCGCAATCCAGTGGTGTTCTCAGGAGCTCTGCTCGGTCCACCTCCAACGTTCAGGGTCCTGGCACAGAGAGAGCACACCGAGAGAGAGCTGGCCCATCCAGCTCTCGGGTCTCCAGGCGCCTTCCCTGACCCTGCCTCGTAGGCATGACAGTTGCCAGAGTCTCAATGGGGGTTGGAACTTCCAGATCCAAGCTAGAATGGCTACCCACTACATCACACCACACACAGACACAGACACAGACACAGACACACACACACACACACACACACACACACACATTATACTATTCATCCATAAAAATGATAAAAACACTGTCATATGCTGCAGAACAGATGGACTAGAAATCACTGTTAAAAAAACACAAGCCAGACACAGAAAGACAAATTCCAAATGTTTTCATTCAATGAAGAAATTAAAAAAGTCAGTTTTACAAGTGGAATGGACTGTAACAGGGGTCATCAGAGACTGAAAGGGACAGAATGTAGGAGGGTCATCAAAATCCAGGTAGAGACTAGAAATTAGATCTTGTTTCCAATAAACAGTAGAATGCAACAAACTATGTTTTCAGAAATAACTTGAAAATAAGAGTCTAGTTTTCCAGAACATGGAAGGACTTATGACCTTGCCTTGGTCACTACGCTGTATATATATATATATATATATATATATATATATATATATATATATATGTACCAAATTATAATTATCTATCTCACAAAATATATAAACATTATGTCACAATAAAAGTTTTAATGGAAACTATTTGAAACATGATAGTCGCCATTTCAAAAGTCATTAAGGGGTAAAAACACTCCACCCCTCCCCCCTGCCTCCAGCAGTAGATGAATCAGTCTTTTAAATTTTCTGTAAACATGTATGACACCTTTTTTTCTGTTATCTTCTTTCTTGTTAGCTTTAACTTCCTGCCTGGAAATTCACCTTGTGTCTGTTAATGAACATAGAAGTAATCTATGTTTAATGATATTGTCTTAATAATAGTCTGTAAAACGTGGGCTGTACAGCTTCACATAAGTCCCTTATAGATAGACTTTTCCTGTATCTTTTTTTTATAAATATTTATCATTTTACTTCAAGACAATATTTCATTCTACTATCTTTTTACATTTATTTGTATATATGTGTGTGAATGTGCATGTGTGTATGTATGTATATATGTGTGTGTTTATGTGTGTGTGAATGTGCATATGTGTATCTGTGTGTGCTTGTGTATGTGTGTATATATGTATATATGTGTGTGTTCATGTGTGTGTGAATGTGTATATGTGTGCGTGCTTGTATGTGTGTGTGCCTGTGTGTACCTATGTATGTGTGTGCGTCTGTTACCCATAAATTAGTACATGCATGCTACTGGCTTGTGGAGGTCTGAAAATCACCAGCAGGAGTTTGTCCTCTACTTCTAAAGTGTAGATTCCAGGATTGAACTCAGCTTTGTTGGGCTTGCCTGGCAAACCACTTTAAGTATTCATAACACAAAATAATGATACACTTTTATAATCTATCAAATGTTAATCCAGCTGCATCATCACACAATTTGGTCAAGAAATTCCTTCTGTCATATAGCAAACTTTCTTATTCACGAAAGTCGAGTCCTGGAAAAAAAAAAAAAAAAGACGACGCTTGCTTAAAGTCAAATTAGTAAGTGAGCAGCGTACATCAACATCCAGCAGGAAAGCGTGAAGTCCTTCAGTTGTGCAGCCATGGCTGGCCCTACAATGGATATGGGATTAATTCGTACCCAGACAGCAGGAAAGGTGCATGCTGGGGTTGTGGGGGTAAGAGGATAAAAGCACCTTGAAGTCTTCATCTCTAGGCCTAACTGGGTTTGCCTTTCCTGTGATGTCCATCCAGATCTCTCTGTTAGCATTGAAGTGCGCAACACTCCAGCTGTGCAAAGGTTGGTTGATGTGGTATCCAAAAGTCTACCTGTTCACACTATGTTCCGTGTAAGTGGCGAGCTGCCACAATTAAATCAACGAATCAATTAAGGGTAGCCCACTTTGCATACCTAGATGATATGAGGTATGCAAGACAGAATCTTTGTTGAAACCAGGATAACCCATAGAGGTCATCTCAGTTGCAGAGACCACCTACACACACACACACACACACACACACACACACACACACACACACACACACAAGCACACACTCTGTATCATCTGAGATACTACCTTTTTTTGTTTGTTTTTTCGAGGTGAGATTTTTCTCTGTGTAACAGCTCTGGTTGTGCTGGAACTTGCTTTGTAGACCAGGCTGGCCTCAAACTCACAGAGATTCACCTGCCTCTGCCTCCTGAGTGCTGGGATTAAAGGCATGTGCCCCCATGCTGGTCTTTAATTTTAAGTCAATACAGGTTAAGTTCTCCTGTTGGCTTGTGAATCCTGCTTCTCAAACTGCCTTGCAATTGTGCTTGAGAGTACATTCTCTTATGAACTTCGTGTACTCAAGTTTCCATGTCTCATTGTTTCCATGGAACCTGACCTGAGGCACATTTGCCTTTCCTAATTATCAATGAACTGAGGCAGGGTGACTGACAACACAGGATGCCAGCTTGGGCTTGTCAATTTGAAAGTGGGATCTTCTATTACACATTATATAGTCCCTAAAATGAGCACCTTTTTCAGGTGACAGTCTAACTTTGTTTTGCTTAGAATACTTTCAACACAAAAGGTCGCCATCATACTTGAAAACACCACACTTCTGTTCATCAATTCACAATAATTTACAGAATTATATACTATTAGATTTGTAAAACACCACGTCCATCATCTAAATTTTCTAAATGACTGATGACTTGATTCTCCACTGCTGCACTTACTACACAATATCTGTGTTTCTCTCTGTTCTGAGAGATAGGGATCATCTTGTCAACCACTGTTTTGTTGCTGGTTTCTGTCCAGTACTTCATATGTAATGGCTGCTTAGACAGTGTTTACACATGGAACTTAGGAAATCTGGGAGCATAGACAACTAAAATGAATTGACCCTGGGGATCACCCTAGCTTTTTCCTTTGGTGTGACTTTTAATATCCAGCTAGTGGCTGGCATTCTCAATTCTAAGGCCTATAGGACCATGTGATATTGCATTCATTTGTTCCATGGATTTGACACGATGGTGTTAAAATACAATATAATAATTCTCCCTGACGATATTGTTTACTTCTTCAATGTACTTAATTCATTCTTCACATTTTAACTTGAGAGATCATTCTAAAATAAATAAATGAGCAAGCCAGAAACAAGTCTAATGCGCTTGCTTCCTACATTAAATCCAAATTCGTTGCTCAGTGGTATGGTAAACTCTGCTTACACTTCCACAATTAGCTGCTGCACCATTTCTGGCATCTGCACTGGCCATCCAGCCCCCTTCCTCCCAGTGAGCCTCCGCTACTACAATACTGTTCCCATTACTCAGCATTCTAATATGACCACATGGCACTTGTTTGTTTAGTATATATATCCTTAGAGTAAATAGTTACTTGTTTTACTTCTCTTTATTTATTCATTTATTTATTTTCATATTTTTGAGACAGGTTCCCTCTATGTATCCCTGGCTGGCCTTAAACTCTTTTTTTTTTTTTTTTTACAATACAATTCAGTTCTACATATCAGCCACGGATTCCCTTGTTCTCCCCCCTCCCACCCCCTTCCCTTTCCCCCCCAACCCACCCCCCATTCCCACCTCCTCCAGGGCAAAGCTTCCCTTGAGGATTGAGATCAACCTGGTAGACTCAGTCCAGGCAGGTCCAGTCCCCTCCTCCCAGGCCGAGCCTAGGAACCCTGCAGAAGTCCCAGGTTTCCAACAGCCAACTCATGCAATGAGCACAGGACCTGGTCCCACTGCCTGGATGCCTCCCAAACAGATCAAGCCAATCAACTGTCTCACCCATTCAGAGGGCCTGATCCAGTTGGGGGCCCCTCAGCCATTGGTTCATAGTTCATGTGTTTCCATTCATTTGGCTATTTGTCCCTGTACTATTGATGTAGACTGAGCTGGCTGGCCTCAAACTCATAGAGATCCAGCTCACTAGGCTTCCCCCGGTGTTGGGATTAAAGGTGTGCGCCACCATGCCCATCTATTTAAAAGAACACATACCAAGTTTTAACTTTGTCACAAGTGTTTAAATATCTTGCATGATACTCCAGCTTCATGAATGATTGAACAATTATCTTAGCTCAATAGCAATCAAAATTTTCAAATCTGGAGGAACTTGAAAAATAAAGAGATAATTTTCCAGTTGAGGCTGAAGAGTTAGCCCATGGATAGTCAGATGTACCACAAGAAAAACATTAATAGTAGAGGATTCAGATTAGTTCTTGGCCCTTCTTTAGTATATATATATGTGTGTGTGTGTGTGTGTGTGTGTGTGTGTGTGTGTGTGTGTGTGTGTGTGTGTAGGTGTATAGAGACTGCTCTTGTTATTCACAGTGGAGTTATATTCTGTAAAGTTGCAGCAAACACCGAATAAATACAAAAACTTGTTTTACATCTATTTCTGTTCAAAGGCACTTTAACACAGACTGTTGATTTGGTTACACTCAAGAACAACAGCATAACAGCATTATAACTTGTGTTTCAGTGAAGCTTGTCCAACACACGTGTTCTTCTTAGAGCACACCACAGCCTTCTTGCCATTAAGAAAACTAGACAGGATACTTCACCATGGCTTGGGGATACCTTGTTAAATGGTAAATTCATCAGCAGAAAGAAAAATGTGTGAAAGGCACAATAAAGAGGCCAAAGTAAGGACATTGTCTACAATCCAAGGACCTCAAGAAGAAAGCAGACGGCCGCTATATTCCATGCCAGCCAAGTACTTGCAGTTACATAACTCAAATTTTTTCAGCATTAATTCCATGCATAAATGATCAGGATGATGGCATAAGTATTGATTCTAGTTTACAAACAGATGTCATCTGGGGGAAAATTTGCTAATGTGGATAAGAATGCTGACAATACTCAAAACACAGGGTTGAAACTTGGAAGAGCTGTGAAGAGCCATCCTGTGTTCTCTTGGTTAGTAATGTTTTTCAAAGCTCAAAATAGTATCATTTGGTCTTTTCATTTCTGGAAAGTTTAGGTATTGAATGGGCAGCAGCGAAATCTGAGTGGGGAAGGGGCAGTGGTCAAGATAATAACACAAACTAGCCAGCAGAAGCAGAGGCAGTCTATGACTCCCAGCAGTCCCTGGCCTCATTCTCCAGCTGCATGGAGAACTTTATCACTGTGGACTGATATTTGTGATTCAATGGTTGCTGCTTCTTCTGCTGCTGTTGCATGAATTTTCTCCCATAGAAAATCCTCTGCTGCTGTCACTTCATGAATAGTTCTTTTATTCCCTTTAAAGTCCCTTTGAGGAATATCCTTTGCTTTTATAGCTAAGTGGGTTTTTTTTTTAATTAAAACTAATCTAGAATAATATATTTTACCTCCCTTATAAAAAAAAGGTAATACAAAATTCAGAAAAATTAAATCATGTCTTGTTACTTGTTAAAAGAAGGCCATTTACACTCTGCTTATGAGTTCTATGGTGATGATAGATGGTATCTTGGGTTGCTTTTTTTTTTTTTTTGTCTTTCATTTTATGATTTTGATGAAAGAGAAGGCCAGTGGCTCCCTCAGACTAAGCACTAGTGGCTTGGAAAGGGACCTTCCTCCAGGCCCTCCCTGGATTCTCTTTTTTAGTATCTAGCCTCGCAGAACAAAAGCCCACATGCTATTAACCAGATGCTCCATAGAGAATTAGAAATCCTGAAATAATGCACAGCCATGCCCCCATGGAAGGATGCATTGATGCAGACTGATTTTCTGTCTGCTTTAAATCACACTAGGTAATTTACAGCCTGTCATTTTCTCACTGAGTAGGAGGAATTCTTCACACGTTATCAATGAAAGTGCAATATAATTTAACATGTTCTGCTCCCCGACCCCTGGTATCATTTTCTTCTGAGGGGAAAGCATAATGCATAAGTAAAGGGAACTGCCATGAAACAAGTCCCTATAAATGTAATCAGTATCAGTAACAAAGATCATAGAAAAGGAATAGGAAGAGGAAGGGATCGAAGGCATGAAGACAGAGAGGAGACATAACACAGGTCCTTGCAAATACTGACGAAGAGAATAAGGCATGCCAGTGTGACCATTAGGTTATTCACAGGAAGGAGCGATAGTAGACCTGAGAGGCTGCCACCAGATTACAAAGTGTTTCAGTAAAGATGGTGGAGCTAATGCAAGTATCCTATTTCATGCTCACCTCCAATCCTATTAAGTGAAAATCCTACTGAAACAACAAGTAATATTAAAGGAATAAATTTATAAAATGGTGGAAAATAAGATCAGGGCCATCAATAGCAAAACTCTAAATGATAGAGAGCACACTGAACAGAGGAAACTTGACACATCAACACCAAGAAGAGCAAATCCCAAAATATGGTGAGAAAACCCAGGGATTTACCTGAATAATGAAAAGTGCTAGTTTTGGAAAGCTAGGGTTTAGGCAGTAATCCCTATCTAACTCCAAATTTCCACCCTTATCTAACTGCCTCATAAAATATGAGAAGAAAAACTACAACCACCTCTTCCATTTTAATGTCTCTGGAAAGACGGTAGCATGGTTATTTTCTAGAATCATTATGACAGGACCTGTCTACCAAACTCCAGACTAGAGGGGGGAATGGTCATGGCTATCATGGAATTGAGCATGTACTTACTAGCCACTTCTGCTGCTGTTCTGACAAAATAGCCTTACCGAAATAATGTAAAGAAAGATGGGTACATTCTGGTTCACAGTTGGCAGGCGCCTTACATCAAGGCAGGTAAGGCAGGGTAGCAGGAATGTGCAGTGGCTATTCACATGGCATGACAGTCACGAAACAGAAGACAAAAACTGGTGTTCAGCTCACTTTCTCCTCTTTATTCAGTGCAGAACCTAAGTCCATGGGATAGTGCAGCATGTATTTAAGGTGGGTCTTGCTTTTTCAATGAAACGTTTCTGGAAATACCCTCATAGATTGCAGTTATATTTCCATCATGATTTTAAACCCAGTCAAGCTGACAATAATGATTAACCATCCTAACCATACCTCTTATCAACTTGACACTGAAACATATTACTCCAAATCACAGCATTCCATTCCTTACCCCTGAAGTCACATTTTCACCTCATAATTCAAAATGTATTTACTCGGTCACCAAAATTCTCCAACGTTCAAAGTCTCTTCTGAAGCTCAACACAAATTCTTAACTTTAAGCCTCTACAAAAATAAATTTAAAAAAATACACTGGAACAGAGTAAGCTTAATGGCATTATGTGGGTTCCAATAGCCTTGGGCATTCCCACTCCTCCAACTCTGCTGCCTACAGCACATAGAAACTGTGGTTCCACTACACACCTGCAGCTTTCCTTGGTAGATGTCACATGGTCTTGTCATCTCCAATATCCTTGTGACTCTATTACAACTTAGTATTCACCTTCCCATCTTCAGGAACTCCCTTTCAGGAAATCTGACCCTGTCACACATCCTGGTTCAGCGGCTTTCTAGAACCCAAGTGTACGACTGCACAGCCCCTTCATCCTTGCCTTCTCTTTAATGTGCTAATCCTTTTTAAAACACCAATTGCTTTTTCTTTTTCTTTTCTTTTTTTTTTTTTTTTTTTGATTTTTCGAGACAGGGTTTCTCTGTGTAGCTTTGCGCCTTTCCTGGGACTCACTTGGTAGCTCAGGCTGGCCTCGAACTCACAGAGATCCGCCTGGCTCTGCCTCCCGAGTGCTGGGATTAAAGGCGTGCGCCACCACCGCGCGGCTGCAATTGCTTTTTCTATACCCCCCTTTTAAATTGTATTTATTAGATTTGTTTAAATTTATTTAAAAAAAAACAATGGAAAATTCTCTTGTATTCCTTCCCTTCCTAAACTTTAATTTTTTCTATGGCTCTGAAGCACTCAATGCTCTGTTTCTCACCACAAACCCAAATAAGAGGGATGAGCAGGAACCATTCCACAAGCTAAATGCCATCCTGTGTTGAAATTTCTTCTAGCAAAATAAAATAGTCTCTTAATTCTGGATTTAGCTTCCCTGAAGTTCTCAAGACAAATGCAGAATGAAGCCAGATTCCTTGTTAGAGCACAAGATGGCCTTTAGCCAAGATTCTGTTAGAATTTTTGTTCCTCTCTAAAACCTTATGAACTGAGCATTTAGTAGCTGAATTTCTCTCAGCATTATAGTCATCTAACCTCCTACCAGAATGTTCCATTAAGGTCTGATTACAGTATTCCAGTTTTTCTTAGCTTTCAGCAACTATACCTGGCATATTCCTCTCACAAACAGGCAGAAATGTGGTATTATAGAGTTGAAGGATTCTTTATGAAGAGAGTCAAAAATTGTGAAGATAGTAAAACAAATATACAACAGAATCATTAAAAAAAAGTCATAAGTCTCAATATTAAGCCCACCAAAGCAAAACTGAATCTTACCAGAAGTGTGAGATGGAAGATTGTATATTTCTTTGTGGAGAAGGAGATAGAAAAGAAAGCCAAATTCTCTCTTTCAAAATAGTTAGTAGTGCTGAAATTTGAAAAGAAAAAAAATGCTGAAATAGTATTTAGTGATGTAAGAGAGAAAGAGATGAAATTTATTTATGGTATTTAGTGGTGAAAGAGAGAGACATGAAAGTCTATATAGCTGCCATGGTATTTAAGGTTATAAAACAGAGATATGAAAGTCTACAAAGCCCATTCTGGTCCACATTTGAGATTAGTGCTGTGCTGTAGATGGATTGCTAAATGGTCTTATTAAATAAAAAAACATGGAGCCAAGAATTGTGGTTAAAGCCTGATAGAGATCAGAGGAATAGGAACAGCCACAGCTAACCTTACCTCACCAACTCGCAGCTTCCAAATGCCAGATACTTCCTATCAATCCATGCCTATATGCCTTGCTGTTCTGCCATCTGATTCGTTCACTCTGTCCAGCTACATCACTTCCTCTTCCTGCCCAGCTCTGTCACTTCCTGTCTGTCTGTACAGACCTCAAGACCTCCATGGTTAACTAGTGTCAGAATTTAAGACATGTGCTACCACACCTGGCTGTTTCCAGTGTGGCCTTGAACTCACAGAGATCCAGATAGATCTCTGCCTGGCAAGTGATAGGATTAAAGGTGTGTGCTAACATTGAATAACTTTTTTATTTACTTATAATGGCTTGGTTTTTCCTCTGATCTCCAGGCAAGCTTTATTTATTAAAGCACAAATAAAATATCACCACATTTCAGCACGAATATAACATCACCACACTGTGCCCTGATATCATCAGAACGGCTTCTTACAGCAGTGCAGTAGTTAATGTACACTCATAACTGGCCAATATGAGCAGAGTAAGTGCTATTGCAGTGTTCTGTCCTGAATGAGACAGCTATATCATCTCCTTCAAGGCTCAGGAAATTTATTTTTTGATAATCAGATAATAGAAGTTATTGTTTGATAATAAGAGATTATAAAAACTATGGAAGAGCCATACGATAAGAGATGTGCAGCAAAAAGATATCTTCTGGACATAATATAGCCATGGTACTCAACTCACAGCATGCTGCTGTACATGATTGGTAAACTGCACAAAACTAGGCCCACCAACATTTTATCGTGGATGGGGAAAGGTCCATATGGCTTCAGCCCTTCTTGAGGGACTATTGGCAATTGAAAGTTGCTGGCAGAGAAGGTTTAATTTTCTTCAGTGGTACAGGTACTGACAAGTTATGCTTGCTCTAGCAAATTACCTCCCACCCACACTCAGGCAAGAAAGTCTAATTAAGTTCAGTGGACCACACGCACACAAAGAAGACGTGAGAATAGGAAAGACACTGGTTGGGAAGAAGAATTCCAGCTTGAGAAGGGGAGAAGGAGAGGATAAAGGAGGGCAAGAACTACTAAGACTCCTGATGTGAGTATTTGAAACTATAAAACCAAATTTCAATGTTTAAAGAAATATCTGTCGAGGAAAAAAAAAGAATTGCTTCACAGTTACTACATTCTGAAAGAAGAGAAATGAAGACAGAGATGGAGGTCACTGTCTGTCTTAGTGGCATGGGGGAATTAGGGACACTTTGAACCTGGTACTTACTGTGGCTAGAGAGATGGTTCGGGGGTTAAAAGCATGGCTGCACTTCTACAGGACTTGACAGCAGTTTCCAGCATCTCTGCTGGGCAGCTCACAGCTGCTTGTACATACAGCTGCAAGAGATCTAATGCTTCCCTCTGTTTGGTGCTGTTACCTGGACACATGTAACATACAGACACACACACACACACACACACACAACTAAATAAAAATAAGTCTATTTTTAAAAATCTTGAACCTATTTAACCCATAAAATGTAAGCTCAAGGGCCAGAGAAATGCTTAAAGGTTGAGAACACTTGTTGCTGTTGGGGACTGGAGTTCAGTAACTAGAACCCACATCAGGCATCTCAAAACCAACTCTATCTCCATTTGGGGGAGATCTGATGCCCTCTGTTGGCCTCCTTGGGCACAGAGCATGCAAGCGGTAGACATACACACAAAGAGACAGCTCATAATACACATAAAATAAAATAATACATTGTTTAAAAAAAAAAAGAAAGAAAAAAACCTCTAAGCTCAAAACTGTTACCAGATCCTAAGGGCGTAGACATCATTTTGAGTGAATGTGATGTAGGCAAGAAAAACTGTGGTAAAGAAACCAGCAGGGATGAGAGGAATGCTAAAGCAGGAGAGGGGAGAACAAGAGGCTGGCAGACTCAAGGGGCCTGGGAAAGCCAAGGTGCACAAAAGAGCTCATCTTTGTGAAATATGAGAATCAAAATCTCCTGAGAATGAAAGAAGTGCAGAGAACTTAAATAACATCTTCCCACACGGCAAGACTTGCTCTAGAAGAACCTAGATGCAGATATGCAAAGGACAGGCTGGCCTGGGCCTGGGGGGGTTTCGAAGGTTGTGCCAGGGTGTTCTCTTTACAAGGCTCAGATGGATCTACATCACTCCTCAACTTTCAACCTAAACATACAAACTTCAAAATGACAATTTCTCATAGAATGTATTCAGATAAAATAAATATGTGAGCCGTGAGTGGGTGGTACTCTCTTTTTACCTCAGCACTCAGGAGGCAGAGGCAGGCAGATCTGTGTAAGTTTGAGGCCAGCCTGGTCTACAGAGTGAGTTCTAAGACAGCCAGTGTTACACAGAGAAACCCTGTCATGGAAAAACAAAATTAACTGACTAACTAAATAAATAAATAGGTGAACACACACAATTTATCCTTTCACCTATCTGACTTTTATTATAAACCTAGATGTAGGTTGAAAGTATTCACTGTTCAATATAATAACTGGAAGAAATTATTCTGCAAAAAAAGCAGCCAAGAGCTAATTGACTACATGAGAAACCCTTGGGTTTTTATTTAGTAATTATATTCATATCTATTAATCTTCATTCTAAATCAGACTGGAGAAATGATCAATAGGCAAACAGAAGGGAAATCTTCAAATATATGCATCACTAAAATGATTTCACCAAGGTTCTCTACTTTAACAAAATGTCTTAGGATGTAAAAATGAACATTGAAGATGTCATTATTTGAAATGCTAATTTTAAATTTTCTGCTTTTAACAACCCACTTGAGTTCTTAAAAAAGCCATTTACTCAGAAAGAAAACCTTGTCGCACTCCTTGAAGTAAATGTTTATGGATTATGCATGTGAATTATGCTAGCTGCATATCCATTTATACCTGAATGCAAAGGGAATGTGAACAATCTTATGAACATGGAAGGGTTCCCATAAACCCCAGCAACCACATTAGCCAAGCAGCTAGAACACAGTAGGCTTCCTAACAGGACAGTTTGTCTCAAGGAAGGTCAGAGTGACCTTGTCATTCTCTGAGTCTGTAAACAGGTAATTACTGAAATCACAAAGCAAAGGCACTCCATGATCTGCCTGAGTCAGAAACAGTATTAGTACAAAAGAAAACATGTTCATTTCCAACAAATTCCTTCCCTCCAGACACCATTCCTGAAGCTCTCAACATCTTAAATGGGAGCCCGAAGAAAAGGATAGCCCCTTGCTAAACACCTCCTTGTGGCGTTTTCCAGATCTAATTACAGAAGCCCATGTCTCATCAATACTAAATACAGTGGGGATTCCTGCCAGACAGAAATTACTCAGGACCGTTCTAATTAATGTGTGTGACTCTCACGGGGATTAGCTGCATGCTGGGCTCAGAACTCTGCAGTGAAAGGAGTCAGAACATGGAAAAGGTCACACATCCAAATCCCAGGGATAAAGCTGTGTGCAGGAGAGAGGTGGACTGTTTCTTGACAGAAGCATCCCTCCACTTCTGCCAACTGGGTACAAAGGGAGCGATACACAGCTAGAGATCGATCCTCTGTGAGGCACAATTGATGGAGAGGAACGACACTAAACATACACTTCCCTGGTTTATTTAGTTTGGATGGCTAAAAGCAACGTAGGGAAATGCAGAAGGCAATTGGAGACAACAGATACATAATACAATAAGAAGAAGAGAGGCTGAGAGATGTGGCCCAGTTAACAGAGTGTTTGCCTACCTTGCATGAAGCCCTGGGTTTGATTCCCAGTACTTCATAAACCATGTGTGGTAGGTAGCATACAGGGGAGATAGAGACCAGGGGATGGCGAGTTCAGGGCCACTAGCAGCTACATAGTGACTCTGCCAACAACCTAGGGTGCATGAGATCTGACTCAAAAGGAAAGAGAGGAAAATGGAAGGCAAAGGAAGAGTTAGACATCTGAGTAAACTTCTCTAGAATTCAAATAATCTAAAAAACAACCAATCGCTACATTCAAAGTTCCAATTGTGTGTGTGGGGGGGGCAAAGCCTAACAAAGCACTGTTTATTAAACAATATTAAATACATTAAACAAAATATTTGATAAGATTAATGATAAAGTAGTTTCCTCAGAAAAGCAAAACCTGGAATCTATTTCTGATAGATAAAATCTGCGGGATAAGAAAGAAATTTTCAAGAAGAGTATAATGCACATGGATTTAGAGATGAATGAGAACTGGCAATAACAAATGAAGATAATACTGACTTCTATTTTTTATTCTTCAAAATCACTTTACATGTAACCACTGAAAGCAAAACTTACAATGGTCTATTTTGTGTCTATAACCTGTGTAAAAGCAAAAGGCCTAACAAACAATAGAAGGAATATGAGATGCAGTGAAAGAATCAATGACGAAGTGTGAGATGATGCAGCACTCTCTGAAGACAGATTTGAATGAAATACATATTGTCACCCTTAAAACAACCACTGACAAAAGGTTATAAAAACTAAATAATAAACACAGAGCAGATAAAAGAGAATTATGATACATCTGACTAACTCAAGAGAAGGCAAGAAAAAGTAAAGACACATAAAACACAAAGTCCAACTTGATTCAATTATATTAGTAATCCCATCAAGTAAGTATCATGCAAACACTCAAGTTAAAAGACGTTGGTGACTGGCCAGGCATACTGGTAAATACTGTAATCCCAGCCCAGAGGCTGAGGCAAGAAAGAGGATCATTACTTCAAAGACAGCTGTTGCTACATAGCCAAACCCTGTCTCAAAATTACAAACAGCAAATATATAATAGTTGTTGAACATCAAACCTTTTCTAGTACTCAAAAAAAATTTTATCATGAAGATAGAGAAATATTTAAAGTAATAAGCTAGGTAACATTAACTCATGCTAACAAATTAGTAACTACAAAACAAAGAATGTTATCAGAGTCAAATAGGAACATTGCCTTTGTATAAAGAGACCCGTTCTTTAAGAAGACACAATGCTAAGTGTGTATGCATCCAAAACTGAGTTTCAAGTGACACTAAATAGCAGCTGTGGTGAAGGATCTCTGGATAAAAGCAATTGCTGTGCAAGACCAAGTTTGAATTTAGATCCCCGGTGCCCATATTAAAAGTCAAACAAGGTCACAAGGTCTCTCTCTCTCTCTCTCTCTCTCTCTCTCTCTCTCTCTCTCTCTCTCTCTCTCTCTCTCTCTCACACACACACACACACACACACACACACACACACACACACACAGCCCTAGTACTGAGAGGGACAGAGTCAGGAGGATCACTAGGGATTTGGTAGCCAACAAGTCTAACTGAAATGGTGAGCTCTAGTCTCAATAAGTGGCCCTCCTTCAAGAGACTAAGATGGAGAATGACAGAATAGGATCCAGTCCTCCTCCTCTGGCCTCTGTATATGTACACCACACACATACACATACCACACATGAAATTTTAAAACTCAGAATATATTGACTGAAAACTTGATAGAAATAAAATAGATATTTACATGCAAAAAATCCCCTTAATACATAGATCATACATTTTAGAAAAAGTTAATTAAGAATTGATTATAGGCAATTCCAGGCACCAGCTTCAGGCCCAGGAAGGAGACCTGAGCTAATTCCAGGTAAGGTAAGCTACATGTACATGTACACAACTCCTGAGAAAAGAAGCAATTAATCCAAGCAAAAGATTAATGCTGACCCAGGATAGTACTTGAGACTCAGAAGAAAACTAGGGATAGAGTTTCCAACTCTGAATATCAGACACGTAGAGGGAAAACATGACATCTCACTCCTTCCATGATTTAGTCCTGTACTGAACATTGTAAAGGTATCCACAGAAAGAAGAAAGGAGGATTAAGTTTAAATATATGTATATATATACATATATGTTTATTTATGTTTATATACTGGCTGGAAAAAAAATGTCTCAGCAGTTCAGAATGTTGGCTGGTCTTTTGGAGAATACAAATTCAGTTCCAACAGTAATGTAGAACAGACCACAACACCAGCTCCGGGAAATTCACTGCCCTCTTCTGGCCTCTGGAATACATGTGTACGCACACACACACACACACACACACACACACACACACACACACACACACACACACGCACACACTAAAACAAAATAAATAAATGAATTATAATTTTTTTTTTTTTGGTTTTTTGAGACAGGGTTTCTCTGTGTAGTTTTGATGCCTGTCCTAGATCTTGCTCTGTAGACCAGGCTGGCCTTGAACTCACAGATCTCTGCCTGCCTCTGCCTCCCAAGTGCTGGAATTAAAAGCATGCACCACTACTGCCCAGCTATAAACTAAAAATTTTAAAGAAAAATAATTCTTATAAAAGAAAGCCTTACCACATGAGCTAACCCCAGACGCACAAGTTCCAACACAGCATGTGTAAAACAAGAGTGCTCATCTTCCCCCAGACCACCATTCCATAGTTACGGCTGATAAGAACAACTAGGAAGGACTTCCAGATATAGAGTTTGAAAGAATAATCAAAATTACGTTCAAAAAACTGAAAGAAGTCATTAATACACTCCAAGAAAATGAAGAGATGAATGAAATAATGAAGCCAAGACAGGAAGTAAAATTCAACAGAGATAGGATTGTGGAAGAAAAATGAAAATAAAATGATTTTTGAAATTGGAATTCAATAAGCCAAGTGAATATCTCAGGGAAACACCGAACCAAGAGAATGGAGCATGCAGGACACAAAGCATGGGGCTTGAATGCAAGATAGAGAAGTTGCATCAAAAATTTTGATAGGAAAAACATTTTAAGGTCAAATTTTTTCTTTTGCATCTACTGTAATGGTATTTGCAATAAAAATATCAGTATTTTTCTATACTACCTTAACTTTTTTTTTTTTTTTTTTTTTTTTGGTTTTTAGAGACAGGGTTTCTCTGTGTAGCTTTGCGCCTTTCCTGGAGTTCACTTAGTATTGGTAGCCCAGGCTGGCCTCGAACTCACAGAGATCCGCCTGCCTCTGCCTCCCGAGTGCTGGGATTAAAGGCATGCGCCACCAACGCCCGGCCTACCTTAACTGTTTTAAGGTCAGGAAAGGTAAGGATATTGTTCTGAAAGTCCTATCAAGGAATTGTTATAAGTAGAGCAAAGAATTTCCTATAAATTATGTTTCTATAAACTCCGAATTTTACCAATAAGTAAAGGAAAGGTCAATAAAAAGTTATTATTCAAAAGCAAATGTCATAATGTCTTAGAGTTTCTACTGCTGACGCTTGATTTACACTTCCACATTGCTGTTCATCACCAAAGGAAGTCACAACAGGAACTGAAGCAGGGTAGGAACCTAGAGGCAGGAGCTGATGCAGAGGCCATGGAGGGATGCTGCTTACCGGTTAGCTTCCCATGGCCTCTTCAGTCTGCTTTCTTACAGAACCAAGGACCACCAACCCAGGGATGGCACTACCCATAATGGGCTGGAACCTCCCCATCAATCACTAATTTAAAAAATGCCTTATAACTGGATCTTATGGAGGCCTTTTCTCAATTGAGTGTCCCTCCTGTCAGGTAACTCTAGTTTTTGTCAAGTTAACATAAAACTAGTCAGCACAAATAACAGTTGTGGATAGTGACATATAGGTGACCTTTTTGTTTATGTATCATGCATCTTTTGAAAAGTATTTAGAATTGCTAATTTTTAATTAGAAGGTAGAAACATGAAATTCATTTAAAAATGCTTTCTAAGTGACCCACAGATTCACTGGATTTTAAGTATTGTACAGGAACATTTGCATCCCAGTTTCTTCTTTTTTTAAAAAAGGAGGGTTTTTTTTTTTTTTTTTTTTTTTTTTTTTTTTTTTTTTTTTTTTTTTTTTTTTTGCCATGTAGTATATTGGGATTTGGTTTCAACAAATGATCAGGAATGCTTTTAACTCTCTGGATATTTTCTCTTTGAACAGCTCCCTTCTTATTTGGACTATGAAAGTTTTTGAAAAATGCCCACTCAAAACCCACGGCTCACTTCTTTTCTACTTCTAGCTGTAGTACTTGAGCCCTGAATTCAGTCCTTGTAGCATCTTCATTTAAATCACCTGTCACTTGGAGACTGCAGAATGGAAGTTTCAGCGAGAAATGTTCAGGATCAGGCCTTGGCTCTTCTACTGATTCACTCCCTCAAGGACCTCAAGGCTAATAACAGAGGAATATAAGTTCTCCATATGTGAAATAAATTCAGGTTCCACCTACCCTCCTTGTCACATGACACACACTTCTTAGACTTGCCAAGGCTGCCCCATAAACATGTTTTGGTTTCAAGAAATGCACCGACAGCGTTACAGGAGCAATTTCTCATAATAATGCATATACCCAGTTTCTCTGATTCTAGTGACTCTAAAAGCGATACTCAGTCAGCAATGCCTGTAATTTGCTGTAGTCTGCGCATCACCCATTACCTCATGTGAGGCACATTTCATCTGTTTACACTACTTGCTTGTCTTCTATAACTATATGAGTACATGACACGTGATTACATCTTTAGAAGTCAGTTATTTCTTGCTGAGAAAAAAAAAATGTCCTATGATCTCACAGAGGTAGGCGAGTGTAGGTGGCGAGAGGAAGAGATGGAAAGCTAATAATTAGCACGCTGGTGATGATCTTAATAACAGGGATGAGGAGAGAGCTAAATAAATTTGAGCACCAAGATGTACTAAGGGGTTGCATTTAACAATTACATATTTTATACCACTGATTTATGAGGACATTAATCACAGATGTTAGTTGCCTACTTTATAGAGGATTCAGGAAAACTAAGAGGGGAGACAGCCAGCCCTGTTAAAGCAGATGGAAAGACAGCCACCCCTGATCTCCACTTTATCAGCCACAGACCTGAACCACAGGAACAATATGGGGGATCTGATCTTGCTGTACATGCTGGAGCATGTAAATCTCAGTTATAGAAATTAGGAGGTTGTTATATCGAGGTTATTTCATTTCCTCCCAGTACACATGGGCCCTTCTATTCTGAAGGAATTAGCACACTCCAACTTAAATATAAGTATTGGTAGGCATTTGTATTTACAGGCTCTCAATGCTAGAAGGAACTTAAACATCATCTGTTTAGTCGTTTCTCAACCTTTCATGTTTGGAAGTGGATTGATTTTTTTTCTCTAAATAACTTTAGAATAACTTCATGATATATATATATATATATATATATACATATACATATATATATATATATATATCTTCAACCCTTCTGCTCTCTCATTTCACCTACATTCTATCTTTCCCATCTGAATGTAGCTCTCCTTCTAATGACTTGCTTCTAGTTTCCATATATACTTCGTATTATACATATACAACAAAAGATTTGAAACTAGAATCTCAAATGAGAGAGAACACGCAGCATATGTCTTTGGGGTCCTGGATCGTTTCATTCAATTTTTTTTTTTTTCAAATAATCCATTGATAGGTTCCATCCTCCAAGTTCCATTTTCTCCAGCTCAGTATGTTCCATGTTTGTGTATGTATCACATTTTCATTGTCCACATGTAAGTTGATGCACATCTAGACTGACTCCATTGCCTAGCTGTCATGAATAGAGTGGCAATTTAACAATATGGTCACTTAGAAAAATCATCAACAGTTTTGCCTCAGAGCCTAGGAATTTCATAGCCACAAGCTTTAACCATGTTTACATTAGCTTTAGATGCCTTTGAACTCATAATGTAGACCAGACTGGCCTTGAACTAACAGATGTCCACCTACCTTTGCCTCCTGAGTTCTGGGCTTAAAAGCTTGTGCCATGCCACCTGTAAATATTTATTTTAATGTCCATATATTTGTGCTGTTGTCACCCTTGCTAGGTGAAGCTTCTTTTTGCAGTGGAGTAACGATTAATGCAGAGATGCATTATTGTCCAAACCACTTAGAACTATAAGTGAACTCAGGTGTGCAGCTGTAGATAGCACAAATCTACACTATATCTACACACTGTGCCAATTCCTCCCAAAGCTCAGGAAATATCAAGGAGTTGGAAGGATCATATAGGGAGGAGAAAGAGAGTGAGGATTGCTACGAAATGCTGTCCTGTGGACAGGGCATGGCTGTCACACACATGAATTCACTGTACCTATGGTTATATAGACAAGACCCGCTCAAGATGAAGACAGTTAAAAACTGCAGCATGGGGCAAGGGTGGAGTGCCCATGGTCCCAATTCAAGCTGAGGAACTATTGACAGCTGTTGGTCACTTCTCTTTAGGGTTGTAATCACTGATCGGTTTCCCTATAGCCCAGTGGATGGTCCCAAGTCCATGGCATATGGGCAACACTAATTAAATCCAATGGGTTAAAAATAAACCCAAGCAAACAAATAAATAAATATAAAAGGAGGACATGAAGTTGGGAGGGAGTTATGATGGGAGGTCCTGAGTAAATTAAAGTGGGGCACAGGGGTAGCTATTATCAATATACATTGTATAAATACATGGAGTTTTCAAGGAATATATGGATAGATATATGTGGATAGACAGATGTAGATAGATAGATAGATAGATAGATAGATAGATAGATAGATAGATAGATAGATAGATAGATGACAGTATGGCTCCTGTAGTTTTAGCAAAGTGGTGTCTGAAAACCCTATTACTCATGTCCTATCAAGAGTCACTTCTATCAGTGAGCTTAGCGCTACAGAACCATGAAGAAGAAAAACTTCCTGCCCCCTTCTTTTCTTTCTGGAGAGGAGTCTAAAGTTCAAGCTCATATAGATAATGTATGATGATAGGGGGGATGGGGGGACTCAGGCTAAGGTGACACATGGCACCAGTACTGGAGATGCAGGAAATAGTAACCTGCTCTCCATCAAAGTCTCAATGAATTTCGGCCAACGTCTGGCCGAAGATCCTTTTAACAACACTGTAACTCAAAAGTGGTTCATCTCTTGCATGTCTGGTGTTCTGTAGAATATGCAGTGGAGGACTGGGTGACTAGGGAGAGAGAGCACAAGAGGACAGGTGGTCGGGATAATTGCAGACCTAGAGACTCTCTGTGACCCAGTTCCTCAGTCTACAGGAAGGTCAACTATCTCCACTCTGCTAGCCTCACGGGGATGTGGTGAGACACAAGAGACAGTTTCAATCTGGAGGGTGCATCCATTTAAAAGCATTAATAATAAACTCCGAGTCGCCAGCAATTCATCAGCGTCACAATAAGGGAAGGAATAATAGCACTTGCCCTTGGGGTCTTTTGACCCAGAGAGAGCCCAGATTTGAATTCTCTATCTACTTCAATCTCCCTGGCTCTGTATTGTATGAGTTTGAATCTATGCCTGTTTGAATGCTATTTTGTGAACCCATCTGTCCTTACCTCTGTGGTATGCGTGTCTCGAACAAAGGGCTTTGCCCTCTCCTTTATTAAACAGCACAGAAAGCGTCACATGGGGCGGGGGAATGAGGGACATGACAGAAATCTTTAACAGAGTTTTATAAAAGATCACATCACTGACTCCAACTGACACAGGCAACAAACAGTATTACAAACATCATTCTTTATCAAGCAATATTCATATATTACTTATCCATATATTATTATCCATCTAATATTTGTGGGGATAATCATTTTATAAGGCGACTTTGGTCAGCTTTCTCTTTCCATCCAATGACTATCACAACACACATAAAACACATATGCATTAACCCAGGCAGGGTCATGGATGTGTACCCAACAAGACTGCCACTATATATGTACTGGCTTAGTTTGTAAAAGTTGATACCCAGGAAATCCAAAGCAAGCAAGGTTGGTTGTTACTGTTCTCTTAAAGCTAGGCCAGCAAACATGCTAAACACACAGTAAGACAGCACTCTTAACTCTTAAGTGAGCTCCAATTGTATTATTATTATTTTTTAATTAAGAAAAAATTTTATTCATTTTACATACCAATCAAACATCCCCCTCTTCCCTCCTCCTGCCCCTCCAGCCTCCCCTCCCAACCCACCCCCCATTCCCTCCTACAATAAGGTAAGGCCTCCCATGGAGCGTTACATTTAGTAGAGGAAGGTCCAAGCCCCTCCTCCTGCCTCAAGTCTGTGCAGGGTGTCCCATCATAGGTAGTGGGCTCCAAAAAGCCCGCTCATGCACCAGGGATGGATTCTGATCCTACTGCCAGGGGGGCCCTTAAGCAGATCAAGCTACTCAAATTGTATTATTAACTCTACCTGTGAGTCCAACCAAAGTTTGTGGTCTCAGAATGCAAGAGACATTTTCATAATACAGTATCACCACAGGAGGGGTCGAGGAAAGGAAACTCACCTTAGTATTTTTAATGGCCAGACTTGAAGCTTAGCTTTTGTATTGTCTGTGTCTCTCAGTGCTCCGCTGGGTATGATAAACGTGTATTCTTGTACCGTCTCTGACTGTTATTATTTATTTCTCAACATACGTGTTTTATGATTCTATTGCCAAAAGCCGGTAGGTACTAAGATGAGGCGCTAACTGCCATGCCATGTTATACACTCAGCGACCCAACAATTTGTGTCACTTGGAAAACTGTGCTTTGATTTCAAAAGAAAGCCTGTCCGGACAGTTTTTCCTCTCCTGCTCTTGATACGTGATGGGTCTTCTAAGGGAGCCATTGCCATTTGATGGGCCAGGTGCAGCCTGGCTCTTTGCAGAGAAGAAGCGCCTGTCAACTCTCTCGCCTTTTGGCTTTGCTCCAGATAGCAAGGCCTCCTCACCACCCCCACTACTTCCTGGCAGCTGGAACAGGAGGCTGGAAGCCAGTGGCAAACTGTGAAGTCTGGCTGTTTTGGTCTGTCACTAATGACAGCCCCTGCTGAATCATGACTCAATAACTGTGAGTCTCCCTCAAAGGGATTCAAGGGAGAGAAAAGAAAAAGCCGCTCTGACCTCTAGTCTACCTTCTCCTGGTAGAGAATGCTCCTATAGGTTATTCTGTAGTTTCCTGGGAGGAAGCCGACTGACGGTGTAAAAAGGAAGTTAATGAAGTTTTTTTTCAAGCATTGTTCATTCACCCTGTGATTTAAAGAAAATAATGGTGCTACTGCAGGAAGGTAAAGACATGGGGAGAAAAGTCAGTACTTGCTTGCTACGTGACAATGACATAAACATTGTGCATGCCACCTGGATGTCTTCAGCTGGAGGAAGACCACACTGGGACTGATTGCTTCGCTCTGATCTCAGCCTTAGGTGTTCAGTGGAGACCCTCTTTCTTCTCCCTCCTCTTCCAATGCTTCCCCATGGCATCTGCCAGAACCCGCTCACAGGAGCGTGTGGGTCCAAGGGGTCTGTGCAGGTAGGTGCATGCCCAGAGTTCTGAGACCAGGGACACTTCAGGTGGAGAACCAGCGGCACTTGGAGCAGCAGAAGACTGCCTAGGAGGTGCTGGAAATGGGGGGGACAAGGACAGGGTGGGGGTGCCATCCAGGCTCTCCTAAGTCACTGCCTGCTGAGCACTCTGGGGCTGGTGCAGGAGAACCGGACACTGCCTCCACCTGCCACTGCTGCTGCTGTTTCTCTATATTTTTTAATTCTCACCCTATTTGTCCCAAGGACACTTCCCAATTTCTCCTCTTCTCTTTGTTCCCCTCTTTTTATATTTCTTTTCCCCGGTCAGCCTAAATAATGCATTCTCTTTTTCCTCCATTCCGACCTCCATTCCTGCTTCTGTGTCTATACTACGGGCCTTTTCGGTCTTCCTTTGTTCTCCCCTAGCCTCTGTTTGAATGACTTCCCCTAGGCTTCCATTTATTCTTTATAGCCAGGGTTTTGCTTTTGTTTCTAAAGTGAATGCTCACCAGTGCCGGGTAGACTGGGAAACACAGAGGGCATCAGCCATTGCCCCACAACAGTGGAAGACGAGGCTGCTGTTAGATAGTAAAGGAAAGCTTTGGAGCCGGCAGGGCTGCTGGTAGTGTTATGTCTGCATTCTTAATCTTTTCTGATAAGCATGCCCGGCGTCAAGATAAAAGAAATCAAAGGCTGGTTTTTCAGCCTGCTAGTTTTGAAGTCTGCTAGTGCAGTTGCTGGAAGCCTCCATTTTCACTCCCTTCTGGATGAAAAAAGCCCGAGCTTTGACTCAAAATCAAATGTTTCCTCATTATTCCCCCAGGCTCCCTTGTCAAACTTCCTAAGGACTAAAAAACACCAAGCTTCATATTCTAAGACCAAATGTTTTAAACATAGACCATCAATGAACATTTTTACCTGGAGAACAAGTAGGCTGTTGTAATTTGAACGACTAATGTAGCCAGTGAATGATTTCATTTTCTCTTTTAAGTGTGCTCCCCACTTGTGGAGGTTGGAATGAAAATATCCCCAGCAGGCTCATATATTTGAATGCTTACTTCCCAGTTGATGGAATTGCTTGGAAAGTATTGGGAAGTATGGCCTTTTGGGAGGAGGTATGTCACTGTGATTGGGCTTTGGCGTTTCAAACGTCCATGCCATTTCTGATTAGTGTTCTCTGTCTCATACTTGCAGATAAAGACGTGAACTCCTTGTCTACTGCCACGTTTCCCACTGTCATGACCTTGGACCCTCTGCAACTGTTAAATGTTTTCTTTTTGTAAGTTGCCTTGGTCCTGATGTCTGATCACAGCAATAGAAAAGACACTAAGACACCTCTTCAAGATCTGTGGACATGCTATCATCTTTTTGTCATTGGAATACAATGTTGGTGGTGGTTATTTTTTCTACTCTTTGCTCTTTACTCTTTGGCAGGGAGAGGGGGGCACCACCCACCTCACAAATAAATCGCTCATAGAGGCTTATTCTTGATTATAAATGCCTGGCCTTCACTTGGCTTGTTTCTTGCCAGCTTTTCTTTACTTCAAATTATCCCTTCTACCTTTTGGCTCTGGGCTTTTTCCCTTTCTTACTTCTGTATATCTTAATTTCACTCTTACTCTGTGGCTGACTATGTGGCTGGGTGGCTGGCGCCTAGCATCCTCCTCCTTGTTCTCTTGCTCTTCCTTCTTGCTCCTTCCAGATTTCTCTTTCTAGTTATTCTCTCTGCCTGCCAGCCCTGCCTGTCCTTTCTCCTGCATCCCTATGAGCTGTTCAGCTCTTTATTAGACCACCAGGTGTTTTAGACAGGCAAAGTAATACAGCTTCATAGAGTTAAAAAATGCAACATAAGCCGGGCGGTGGTGGCGCACGCCTTTAATCCCAGCACTCGGGAGGCAGAGCCAGGCGAATCTCTGTGAGTTCGAGGCCAGCCTGGGCTACCAAGTGAGCTCCAGGAAAGGCGCAAAGCTACACAGAGAAACCCTGTCTCGAAAAACAAAAAGAAAAAAAATGCAACATAAAAGAATACAATACATCTTTACATCATTAAACAAATGTTCCACAGCACCAACAAATGTAACACATCTTAAAATAATATTCTACAACACCATATAGGTCTGAAAATATTAACGAAAAGATGAAAACAGAGCAGAGACTCAGTTTAAACAGCATCACAGGCAAGTTTTTCTTTAAAACGCTGCCCTAGTTTTCAGTCAATCTATATTTTCAGTGAACCTATATTTCTGCCATGTGAACACCCATGCATAGATGTCACAATGTAGTCTGTATTTTCTCTGTATGTCAGTTAACAGATACATTTTGAAATGCATCATTCTCTTAACTGCTATTTCCTCAAGAAAGCCATTTCAGGTCCCAGAAACAATGACCACCTAAATAACTCATAATTCCTAAAAGTTCCATACATTATCATGTATATAACTATTCTACATTAATTATTTGTCAGCACATAGAATATGATTATCAGGAATGTATAAATTCTATCACTTGAAGTCAAAACAAAGGTTCATGTTATATAGTATACACACACACACACACACACACACTTCCTCTCTCTGCCCAGCTCTATCACTTCCTGTCTGTCTGTATAGACCTCCAGACCTCTACAGTTAACTAGTGGCTAACTCCTCCTTCTTATTTTCAAGCAAACTTTATTTGTTAGAACACAAATAAAAAATATCACCACAGGAGATGGTATTTCCTAGAAAATATAAGGATGGTAAACAACTGAAACAGCAAAGGATCAGAAAGTTAGCGACTATATTCATCTTTTCTACTTATTCAACACAGCTTTTTTGTTCTAACTTGCTCTGGGACCATCAAACCTATTAAATAGGGATTATTTTTTGATGTTAATATCTTTCAAGTCTCACTCTTTTAAAGCAATTAATTCACTAATTAATACATTTAAAACTAAGAGGTAAGGATGGAGTTAGTTGGGGGCTTCTTGGAGAGTCTAGATGATAAAAGTTGGATTAAACAAGCAGATGAAACTTTCTAAGATGAAATAAAAGGATTAGAACATAATGATGCATGTGTTGTTGAAGAATATGGAAAAGGGGAGATGTAGACAAATTTCTAAATTGTCTTATTAAATAAAAAAGATGGAGCCAAATATAGGGGTGAAAGCCTTAGAGAGATCAGGGAAATAAAGAAAGTCCACCAGCCAACGTTACCTCACCAACTCTGCAGCTTCCCAAGAGAGGGACTTCCTGTCTACCCAGACTTAGATGCCTTGTTATTCTGCCATCTGATTTGCTCTCTGCCTAGCTACATCACTTCCTCTTCCTGGCCAGCTCTGTCACTTCCTGTCTGTACCAGCCTCCAGAACTCCATGGCTGGTATGGGTTAAAGGCATGTGTCACCATGCTTGGATCTGTTCCCTAGTGTGGCCTTTAACACACAGAGATCCTGCCTGCTAAGTGATATAATTAAGGGTGTGTGCTAGATTGCCTGACTTCTTTATTTACTTAAAATGGCTTGCTATTTCCTCCTATCTCCAGGCAAACTTTATTTATTAAAGCACAAATAAAATATCACCACATTTCAGCACAAATAAAATATCAGCACAGGGAGAAAGACTTTGAAAATAAGTCTAAATTAGATTCTTGGAAGAATGACATTTTACAAAAGTCAATAAGCTTGATTTCAATGAATCTGTTGTTGTGGCTTTAGATTTACAAAGATTTGGAGTTCCCATGTTACAATCCCTGTATGCCTTGTTGTGAACAGCTTCAGTTAGCATGCGTCTTCCTCACTGGATTCTTCAGAAGGAAGTGTCTATGTTAGGATACATGTAACATGTGGGAAGTTTAGCTTCACATCCCTAAGAGCAGACTTTCTACATAAATTAAATTTCTATGTGGAATATTTATCTATTCTGTCCAAATTGTTTCTTTTTATTTAGCTACTTATTTATATCAATAGGAACTCATAGATATTAATTTCATATTTTAGTATACTTTGGATTACAAACTAGCAGTGTTTTATTTTATTGAATAAACTGGTCTAGCTCAGGCCACTGGAAGTAATCTCAATTTTTCTCTGCATACTTTTGGCTTTACTCTGTGATGGATCTTTTGGTTTGTGATGCTATAATCTACCTCAACCAGTCTCAATCACTCTTCTAAAGATCCATAAGGACATGAATGACTCCATGAGCTTTGGGAGTCATAGCTAAAAACAAAACTTTATAAATTTGATTTTAATACACTAATTTCAATATTTAATAAATATTTTCTACTTTTCATACTAAATTTAAGTTCATACAAAAATGGGTGTTTTGCCAACAGAAAAGGGGTTTCTTTCTCTGTCTTGTGTTTTTTCAAATCCTGTCTAGCATTATGGAATCCTCCAAAAAGAGTAAACTTTTTAATCATTAATATCATATTTGTATAGCAGAAGAGGAAATACTAGCAAAATATTAAAGGATAAGACCACCCTATTAATTCAGATTTTTTTAAGCATTTTGTGTGTGTGTGTGTGAGTATGTTGTGAGTTGTTTGTTTGAGTGTTTTGGGTTTGGATTTTTGTTTTTTGCATATATATATATATACATATATATATACATATATATATATATGTATGTATGTATATATCATATACTCTGTTGGCTGTTCAAGCTTACAACACACTAAGAGGCCCAAGATGGCACTGAATTTAGAATGAGCCTCCTATGTCTCTGTCCCAGTTGCTGAGATTACATAGTCACAGGCCTCAATGACTCAACTCAGTTTTAAAATATGCTTCTAAATCAATGTATTTAACCATTCACAATAATTTGTGTAAATTCTATCATTAAATCCCCTTTTCCACTTGCCTCACTGTTTAATGTTTTGGAAAGAGATCAGAAATATAGGAGTATAGTGAAGAGATTATTATGAAGAGATGAGATGTGCTTCAGAAGCAAGATCGACACTCACGGCTTTGTAGTCTATGTGAGGTTTCCCAGCTTCAGGGGAAGAAGCTTGTGCTTCTACATGTCTTTACTACTCTGCTCCAAACTCCCTCTGGACTCCCTTCTCGGTGTATTGTTCTTCAAAAATTCTACTGTTCATTTTACCTCCCTACTCGTCTCTGAGATACAAAAAACAAAAACAAACCAAAACAAACAAACAAACAAACAAAACCTTGTCTTCAGGAGCTAACCATGATATACATGCTTGCAGTACTCACATAATCACACATAGTCACCCTCATGTATATACACACTACATACTCACACACATATTCACACACACAATCATTCACACATATTCTCAAACTCATACACATTCTCTTGTGGTGATATTTTATTTGTACTGAAATGTGATTTTAATTTTATGTTAATAAATAAAGTTGCCCTGGGGTCAGAGCTATTAGAGCCATAGCAAGAGCATGGTGGTTAGAAGAGCTAGGTAGATTTCTGTGTGTTCAGGGATACAGCCAGTATTGGAGACATACGCCTTTAAGACCTGGAGGGCGGTACTTACAGGCAGTGATGAGGCAGTCATGTGGTTGGGTTTACAACCAATGAGAAGGCAGAACAGAAAGACTATTTAAACACAGACAAACAGGAAGTAGCTCTCTCTCGGGGAAGCTAGGAGCACTGCAGGAGGTAAGATTTTATCTCTGAGCTCTGACCTCTCGGCTTTCTCTTTTACATTGGCTCTGTGTTTCTTATTTTAAAAAGACGATTGGTTACATCTACATTCTCTCACATACATACACCTTCTCAAACATACACACTCTCATACACACTCACACATACCTAGACAAACATACACTCACCTTACCCACACATACACAAATAGTAACTACCAGTTTTAGTTACATTTTTCTCATAAGATTTCAAATAACTGTCTTTTAGAAGCTCACTTCTATCTTCATACTACCATCTCTTCTTAAATGTGTATATATATATATATATATATATATATATATATATATATATATATTCTTCTGTATATCACTTTTATCAACAATTTCCACTAAGAAGTAACATAATACAAAATACAGCACCAAATAAAATACTCAGTCTGAATTCTAGTGCTGACTTGTACATTTATTCTACATGAACCATGCATGTAACTTCCTTTAATTTTTACATCCTTTCTATAAAGATGAGGGCCTATGTATGAGATTCTTACTGATGCTTAACCATTTTTAATGTAACTGGCTAAAGAAAAACAATTATCATTTAAAATAATGTCATTTGAAACTAATGATTTATTAATGGACATAATGCTAATACATAAACAGATATGTAATTTGCCTTCAGAAAATATATTTTTCTAGGGTACTTACTAAAAAGTAAGATTCAAAGACAAACCTTCATGACTCCAAAGAAATATGATACCTCTACAACCATAATAAATATCATTAGAATTGATTAAAATTCTATTTTCCTTAGTTTAGGAGAATGCTAAGCCAGTTTGCATTATTTCTTTCTCCTCTGACTTCATGGAAGAAAACACATTACTTAGGTCAGTAGGATTTCTGAAAACCTAATCCTTTTATTGATGGCAGTGATGTAGAAGAAACTTGAAGTGAAAGAATTGATGCTATAAAGGATTTACTAATAGGTAATTCTTATGAGACATTAAATAGAAAGGGAGCATTGCCTCCAAAACACCCCCTAAAAGTATTCGTAAGCTATCCATACCCATTACAGATAAGCAGGGTGCCAGGATGCTAATGTGCTGCCCACCTCCAATTAGGCCCCATTATCAAAACAAAAGGAGAAAACTCTGACCTACAACAGGTCCTTAGGGCCACCTCCAAAGCTAAGAATACATGTCAAAGGGGCAGCCCAAGACAGTAGGCCATGGTCACAACCATCAGGAAGTCTTGGTCTGCCATTAATCTCCTGTGCTCTATTCAGAAAAAGCCTATTTCTGCCAGGAGATCAAGATGAACCTCGGTAACAATTATTCAAAAACAACAACACTGGAGTACTGAACAAATAATTCTGGCAATATTTTTTAACTCTGTAAATCTCTAATCTGGAGCTGAGACCTGACAGAAATTTCAGGATGACAGTGTTCATGGAATGCATAAACCCAAGGTATATGTAAGCTTTCGTATAGACACTTTAGAAGTACATAGTATCAAATTATGTTAGTAAAGTATTCATGGCTGGCTCCTCTTTGAGAAGTAGCTAGAGTAAGATATGAACTATAAATAAAGAACTTTTTCCTTTATTGATCTCTAAGTGTGCAGAGTGACTTCCCACCGGGAAGGCACTATAATATTAATTCTAGAATTCTAGGGTCTTTTTGTGGTGGTGGTGGTGTTTTGCCATTTTTTTCTTTCCTTCATTTTTTTTTCTTTTCTTTTGTTTTTTGTTGGAGAGGGTTTGTTCTATAATTTCTGAATAGTATTCTTCCTGGGAGAAAGTGAATGATTTAACAGCATATCTTTTGAGCCTGGGAAAAGTACAGAGAAAGAACTATTTTCAAGCACTGCAAACAGGCAGTATGAGGCTATGATTCCTAATTAAAAAACAACAACAAAAAAAAAAAAAAAAAAGGAGATGAGCTCAGCAGTTAGCTTTTTCTGCCTGCAGCTGCAATGAGAGAAGCCTATGATCAGAGTTCACTGAAGACAAAGTGGTCGAAATATCCTAGACACCATGACTAAAAGAAGCTGCTAAGTAGATAGAAACCCAGAAAGTTTCATTAAAAAAAATCCCATCTTTGAGTGAATATCAACCTATGTCGGAAAATAAAAGCCTATGTCTATTAAATGCAGCAAAACTGAATCAAGGAAAGTTTGAAAGAGAGAACAATGAAGGGCCATAAACTTAGTGACTCCAAGAATTCATATAGAGCTTGTAAAATCCCATTGGCTAGAGTAAGGATACATGTGGGATATAAGATGCTTCCAGTAGGGACCCAGACATAGAATACTTTGTATATGGAAGTAAAGAAAATTCTTCTAGATTAAATCCACCAAATAGAGTGAAACCCCTAAATTATGAAACTAATATGCAAGTACCCTTACCTCCTACCAGGAAGACCTAATACTTTTAATTAGAATATAATAAAATTTGGAAAGAAGGATTGCTAATGAATAATGTATTCTAGCAAACAAAAGGTCAGCAAACACAAGAGAAAATAAGACATTCTGAAAAACATCAATCAAAAAAATAGAATTATAAAAGGTAAAGGTAAAGGATTAACATAAACATACATTAAACCATTATTGTAAATGGACTTTATGATATAAGAAGAGTATAATATGTATTTTAAATGTAAAGATATAAAAATATAACATTTGAAAGCAGAAATATTTAGTGAACTTAACAACATATGGGGCAACATACTATAAAGAAATAGGATATGATTAATAATATATTTATAAATATATAAATACTATATAAAATGAAGCACAGGTAGGGTAAGATGAATAATCATTATAAGAATTCAGTGAACTATGGAAAATATCAAATGACCTAAGATACTACAGCAGTGACTGAAGTCTCAGAAGATTCAAAGGAAAAAAAAAAGAGAGAAATATTTGAAGATACAATGACCAAATATTTTATTCAATTGATGAAAACTATAAACTTGGAAATTCAAAAACAATCCCAAACCCCCATCATACAATCATAAAAAAAACCTCAAGCCTAACAATATTTTAAATAAAAGGCTGTAAAAGGATAATGAATGGAACATGTTAAAGCAGACAGAAAAAAAGCATCAAATACAGAGGAACAAAAATAAGCATTATTTCATGCTTGTAATTAAAAATTACTATAGAAACTAAAGACACTACCAAGTTGTCTCTAAATCTGTGGGAAAAAAATCTATAACCTTGGAATTCCATAATAGATCCAAAATATCTTTCAAAAGTGGAGTAAATACATGTTTAGGCAAACAGCCTGAGATCATTTATTACCAACAACCTTATGATAAAAAATATTAAAGAACGTTATCAGTCAAAGGATAAATAATAACAGGTAGGAATTTTGATCTATGTAGTAAATGAAGAATACAAGCAAGTTGTGCTAATTTTATGGCAACACGACACAAGCTAGATTCATCTAAAGAGAGGTAATCTCAACTGAGAAAATGTCCCCATAATAACTGACTGTAGTGCATTTTCTTAATTAGTGATTAATGGGGGAGGGCCAAGCCCATTGTGGGTGGGGCCACCCCTGGCCTGCTTGTCCTGGGTTCTCTAAGAAAGCAACCATGAGCAAGACTTGAGGAGTAAGCCAGTAAGCAGTACCCCTCCATGGACCCTGTATCAGGTACTGCCTCCAGGTTCCTGGCCTCCTTGCGTTCCTGTCCTCACTGCTTTTGAGATGAACTATAAAGCCTTTCCTTCCCAAGTTTCTTTTGGTCATAGTGTTTCATCATAGCAATAGTAACCCTAACTAAGACACAAATGGTATGCATAAGGGTAAACATCAAAGACAGTTTTTCATATGAAGTTTCCCTATGATAGTGATAATCAAACTCACAGTTAATTGTATAAAATTCTAGCTAATAATTGGAAATCTGTGAAATGGATAAAAGTGAAAGGCCCAACTTGACACTTTCTTAATAATATTTCAATTATAAAAGTGAAGTAAATTAAAAGCAATAGGAAGTATAAATATAGCTTTCAAATGCTAGTGAAATGGAAATAAGAGTCATTATAGTAATGACAGTCAACATAGACTTCATAATAAGAAATGATTAAACAGTCCATTTGAGGGGCTTACAAAATGGCTCAACTTTTAAGAGCTTACACCGCTCTTACAGAGGACCTGAATTCAATTTCCTGCACTCACAACTGCCTGTAACTCTAGCCCCAGGAGATCTGATGCCCTCTTCTGGCCTCTACAGAACTAACAAGTTCATACTCTCACACAAATGTACATGTATTTGCATAATTAAAAATAAAAAAATATTTCCTTAACTCCATGTGGTAGTTTGAATAAATTTTCCCCCATAAGTCTTTGTCATTTGAGTACTTGGTCCCTAGTAGGTGGCTGTTTGGGGAGAATTGGGAGGCTGGACCTTGCTGGGGAAAGTGTCTCACTGGGGGTCACTTTGAAGTTTCAAAAGACCCATTCTATTTCAGGTTAACTGCTCTCCATGCCTTCTGTTTTTCATGTGAGACTATACCTCTTAGATACTCCTCTAACTTCCCTTTTAAAAAATTCTTTGTGTTTTCTCTTTGGAAAATTTGCAATTGTAAATTCTTCTTCTGCTTCTTTGATATGTAAATCATCTCCCACCCTTTTGCTTTGGAAGTGTAATTATCAAGAAAAATGGGTCCCTGTGCTGAATCAGAGCCTAAGTTCAATAAGCAATCAGCAGCCCAAAGAATGCCTAAATCACATTGATCAACCCTTCTAACAATACCATCAATTTCTCCTTTTTTTTTTTCAAATTAAATTACATTTATTTATTGTGTGCTTATGTGCATGTGTGTCATAGGACCCATGTAAAGGCCAGAAGACACCTTGCTGGAGTCAATTATCTTCTTCCATCATATTGGTCTTGGAGATTGAATTCAGGTTATCAGGATTCCTGGCAAAGGGCCATTATCAGCTTAACCCTATAGATGGTCTAATATCATCTAATTCTTAGGGCTGTGTGGAGACTAGCTTATATAGTCTCATGCTGGAAAGGTTGAGACTGATGGAATCCTTGAACCCAGGAGATTAAAACTAATCAGCCTGAGCAATGTAGAGACACCTTGCCTCATCTATTCAAATGGTCCTGTGATTTTTGTCCTTGGGTTCATTTATTCGATACTATTAATCCCACCAATCACGAATAAGACACTACCACAATTTAAAGCCAAATCTGAAGCAAGCTTTAATTTAGTATCGGCCAGGTAGATGGACTTTGGCCAGGTTGATACCCAGGTTCCCAGCAAATGGCCACAAGTCACATTTTGCAGGAGCTTAAAAAGGCAAAACCCACAGTTCACCGCAGTTCCTATCAGGTTCAATCAGGAGCAAGCATACATGCTGACATGCTTGCTACCCTTCTGCCTCCCACCCACATGTGATCAAGCACAGCTGGTGCAGATGGGTCAAACAAACCTTGGACGAACAGGAACTTATTCTTAACTGTCTTAACAGCAAACAGAACCCATAACCTGCAAGGTACGTTTTTCCAGCTTTGGTCTCACATTTATTTGCAAGGTGTGTTTTTCTTGTTTTGCTCTCACAATGACATTTATTGATTTGCATACTTTGAATCATCCTTGCATTTGTAAAAGAAGCCAACCTAATTGTGGTGAACACTTTTTTTTTTCAATGTGTTCTTGAATTCAGTTACCATGTTTTACTGCGAATTTTTGCATGTATGTTCATTAAACTTAAAATGTTCTTTTTTAGTTTTGTGTCATCTGGTTTAGATAACAGGGCAATGCTGGCTTTGTAAACAGAGTATGGTACCATTCCTTCTTTTTCTGTTTTACAGAATACTTTGAAAACATTTAGTTTTTCTCTAAAAGTCTGGTAGAATGGTGTCATGATGCGATTCAGCCTGGACTTTTTAATTTGGGAGTTTTCATTATTATTTCTTCAACCCCATTGCTTTTAATAGATTTTTAAATTGCATATCTCATCTTGGTTTGATTTTGGTAGGTCATATGCATCTAGAAATCCATCCATTTCTTTCAGATTTTCCACTTTAATGGAATATGTTTTTAAAACATGTCCTAGTGATTCCTGGGATTTCATTAGTGTAATAATTATGTCAGCAGAGAAGAATAAAAGACTAGATTCAGTTCAATTTCAAAATGGTGAGAGCAAATTTTCTTGGCCTAAGAGGTTGCCACCATCAAACCCCGCAGCTTGGTGTCTGAGGTACAGAACTCACAGCGTAGGGTGTGGCAGTGGCTTTTGTAGTCCTGATTAGGGATAGGGGAGGCCAAGGTTTCAAGAGACCTAGAAACTCCTTTTCTGGATAAACTCCTTTTTGAAACTGGGCGTGGGAGATAAGCCAGGAGGCCTGGTTTTGCAACTTCCATCTGTGGGTTAGTAGTGTAAGGGATATTAAATATGAGTCTTCTCTATCAAATACTATAAAAGTTGCACTTGGAAAAAGGATTTTTTTATCTTCCCCACCTTGTAAGACTTTTAGTCAAAAGTTTTAATTCCACCACCACCCCCATGAGTGGTAAAATTTTTGCTTACACAAGGGTCCTCTGTTGTATTCCATGAATTTCATGCCCTGGAGGAGTGTCTCCATTCCCCCTCCTACCAGAAACTAGAACGACTCTATTTGTCCCTGAGGGGTCATTTTAAGACTCTTCCTAAGTTAGGTTTCTGCTTATGGTAGTTGTAGCTAAATTACATTTCTATTTACTATAAAACTTAATTTTCTGTTTCTCAGAATTGGGTTGTGCCCTACCTCTGTGAACAGAGAATAGTCTTTAACAAATGTTCCGGGAAGATTTTCTTAACTGGTCTCGCTTCTGTAATCGTTGTTTTGCTTGTCAAATCCTCCACCTTGCAGTTTTGGTTTTGCTCTATAAAGAGGCTTGAGAAATTGACTCAAGGTTGTTCTACTAAACTCCAATTCAGGAGGAGGCTACCAGTTCAGCCCCCTGGTGTGCACAAGAAAGCATGCTTTAATTTGGCCATAATTTGAGATCAGAGGGTCTTTCTCCTCACATCTGTAGAATTAACACCTGCTTCATTTCCTGTGCACCAATTCTTTTCAGACTAGCCAATCAAATAAGACTGTGTAGTTCGACCTAGCCAATGGGGGAAAGACATAGTTACTATACTCATTAGAATAAAAATCAAATGCACTTCCTGTCTCTGGGTGTTCACTCTTGAAGCGCACTCTCTTGATCAAGTGTAGTCTGCCTTGTCCAGATGCTTCTGTTGGAGTAGTGGTCTCTTTCTTTTTGACTCTGGATTTATTACTAACCGAATTAACTCAGATTGTTTGTTTTTGCAAACTCTGGCCTCTATAGAGGGTGGTGGCAGTAGACTGCTTTCTGGAATTCCATAGGCAGCAAGTCTCTTGAAGCCTTGAGCCTGTTTTATGGCCCCAGTTTTGGGTGGGTGGGGACTCCTTTTCATTGGTATCTGTTGTAACTGTTAATATGTGTGGAGATGAGTTTGAAAGATTCTGAGATTCTTGTGTCTCCAAACAATTCACACAGAGACACATGAACTATAACAGGAAGGAAAATAGTTTATTAAAGGAGAAACAAATGTGCTTGGAAACATATCAGAGCTGGATCTGGATTGAGGTACCGGTCCAAAGGGAAACCTAGTTGGGGACCCTGTGTCCTATTATGGGTCATTTACCTATCATTTGTTCCTCCTCCACCTATTCTGCTCTCTTACTTATAGCCAGTAGTGTGGAAGCCATTCTTCTCTTGTCCCTGTCTTCTTCCATATGTTAATCTGGATGCCTCTAGACTCTATTCCTCCATCCAATTCTTCTGTCGATGATCTCACCCTTTCTTGTCTAGTTTTATTTTATTTTATTTTATTCCAACTTTTTGGTTAGTTTTGCTAACAATTTATCAATCTTACCCACCCCCCATTAAAAAAAAAGCTTTACACACAGTACACACAGTGCAGATATCCTTAATATAACAGGAGCTGAGACTTCATGTGTATTTTCATTTAAAGTTTTTTAAAATAGTATAGATTCTGTGGTGGTTTGAATATGAATGGCCCAACAGAGTCTTGTGTTTGAATGTTGGGCCTATAGGGAGTGACACTGTTAGGAGGTGTACCCTTATTGGAGTAGGTGTGGCCTTGGTGGAGGAAGTGTGTCACTGTGGAGACAGCTTTGAGATCTTATATGTTCAAGCTACTCCCAGGGTGGGACACAAGTCTCTTGCTGTCTGTGGATCATGATACAGAACTCTCAGCTCCTTCTCCAGGTCCATGCCTGCCTGCACACTCCCATGCTTCCCTGCCATGATGATAATGAACTAAACCTCTGAAACTGTAAGCCAGCTCCAATTACATGTTTTCCTTTATAAAAGTTGCCATAGTCATGATGTCTCTTCACAGCAATAGAAACCGTAACTAAGAAAGATTGCTTCCTTGTATGAACGAAAATTCCTTAACAGAAGTTGTATTTGCCTGGCAACATAAAAAAGAAAAAAAAAACACATAGAAGGAGATTTTGTGTCTGCAGAGACTTATGGACTGATTGGGGTTTTAGTACTCTGGAAAGACTGGGATTTTATACATTCAGATGCTAATTACATTATCACAGGCTACTTTTTGCCTTCAAGAACAGCCATTCCTTACCCTACTCCATATCTGAACTAACATCCTTTGATAATAAATAAAAACTTGTGATAATAAAGAAAAACCTTTTAGAAGCTATTAACTTAGAACTAACATCTTGTGATGATAAATAAAAAAACTTTCAGAATCTATTGACTTTGCAGAACATTAGCCTCCATCAACCCAAGAGATAAGAATGCAATCAGATAGCATCATAGGACTATGAAATAGCTCTATCTCACTATTCCTGCTTCTCTGGTATATTTACCAATGTTTTTAAAGTTGCCTTTATAGCTTTGTTCTATAAGACTATAAAAATCCTGTGAAACTGCTTTCATGTTGGAATATGGAATTTTGGGCAAGCTAAATCTGTGTTCACAAGCCATGGTCACTCAAAATGGCTCTAGAATAAACTATCTCCTATTTCTTTAAGGTGACAGTTGTGGTTTTCACATAAACAGATGTACAATAATTTTTCAATTACTTGAACAATGAGTTGTAAAAGATGAATTTGTTTCATCCTTCCTCTTTTCCCTGATGAAACTTCAAAGGAGAATTTGTGAAGACATGCTTTTCAGGGATTCTGTACATTTGGAAATAGCTGACTCTGGTGCCACTGAGCATGGTTAGACTTTACCTTGCTTTCTGTGTACTGCCCGGCTCCTTTAGTAACTGTAGGATCATCTGCCAGTTGTGTACAGAACTAAGAGACAGACACCAAGAGAAGAAAAATGTAGGCGTTGTGATCACAATCTGTAATTAAGAAGAGGCTGTCATATCTCTTCCTTCTTGCTTTTATGCTGTATTTTTATATGCTGGAATAATGGAAAGTTAAAACCCAAATCTTCATTTTATTAATTTGAATAGAATTCATGCAGAGAAAAGTACTGAAAATGGACTATTTGGGGAAAATGCAAAGGCACACAACTAATTAGATGCATAAAAATGCTAAACTGCCTTTGGGCATACTCTAAGAATTAAATATTCGCTCTAATAAAGTATTCTGATTACTTGAGATAACTGAAAGTGTAGCTAAGCTGGGTTTTAAAAAAATTAAATGTTTCCTTATGTTTGAATTTATTTTGCATAGACTTTGTCCACTACAGTCTTCTATGAGGATTACCAATGTCATAGGGTCAACATAACCAAAGCATTTGCCATTGGCCTATAGATGAGCAAACCCAATTTCAAAAAATATTTATACTCAAAAGGATGTTTATGCTATATATAGGCCTACATTATCTACGTATAATACCTGGTGAATCCAGTTATTGTAAACATTGTTCTGAAAGTCCAAAAAGAAAATTGAGTCAAGTTACACTTAATTTCCTTTAACATTACTTATAATTTGCAGCAAAGGCCTTTTTCAGAAGTCTGGGACGGGCAGGGTGATTTAGCAAGACACTGACAAGTCTAACAAATAAGAGCCCAGGAGTAGGCCTATTCTTATTCATCTCTAAAATTTTCCCAAAAAGTATAACATGGAACCTTACACAAAGTCAATACATAGAAAGTGTTGACAGTGTCAGACTTTTAAGACTTCAAAATTTTTCATCTGAATATAAGTTGTTGAAGTGTTGAGTATTAGCAGGTTGTTAAAAAATAAAAAGCCCATTTTATCTTCATTCAAAAATGATTGCTCACTTTACTGAGCACCTCCATGTACCTTCAACAAAATCCTCTCTATGGGCTGAAACGCTCACAGTCTCAGGTTTTCTGTAACAGGCCAAACATTTAGTAGACCTAGAGTTCCATCTACAGTAATTACATCAGTGTATAATTCTCTACCTCAGTGTCTCAAATGACAATAGCAAACCCTAAGTAGCACTGCTAAATTCAAACACCGAAGAAGCAGATTATAAAATCCTCTAAGTCACTCTCCCTAACTCGGGGGGGGGGGGGTATGCTTTTGCTGTTCATATTTATCAAGGAGTACTTACTTAACATTTCAGTGTTTTCAGGACCATAATGTCAGATATATTTCTAATGCTGAGATTTCTGTGAGCTCAAGAGGATATAAAATGTGCACACCCTATAAAATAGAAAGAAATTAATTCCTTCACCACTGTACAATATGTATATGGGAACAGATGAGAGAAAGCCAGACCATCCCTTATTCACAAGACCTCTAGGCAAATCTCATTTTCTCTGAAACATATCGTAAGAACACCAAATGTCCCTCAAGTCAGTGAGTGATTCCAAAAGAACCATCAGACTTAGACCAATCAACATTTCTTTCTTGCCTAAGATTTTTAGACCTCCAAGCTATTAGAAAAGAAATGAATGGAAAACAAATAAATTCATATCTGAGTTAAGAGAGTTGAAGGAGAATGAAATAATTTTATAGGTTTGTATTTATAATTTTCTCTTTTTATGAGATATTTTAGAAAAGAAGATATAGGTAAACATACCTATATTTTAATTAGTAAAGGAACTGACAAGTACTGGTATTGTCTGTCCTCACTTTGTGTGTGGCACAACTTTGAAGATCTGTTGTTGAAGTCTCAGCTCATGATGGATGTCTGAGATGATGCCTCCAGCCACACCAGCTTTGCTAACAGTCTCTTCTTGTGCTGGCACAATTTATCCCCCACGTGCTGCCACATCCCACATCTCAAGAAAATGTAACTTTTATTTCAAAGGGTGAAAAATGAGAAAATGAAACAAAGTAAAGGGTATTCTTAAATAATCATGTCTTCAAGAGAATTAAAAAAAAATCTATTATTTGGAAAATACCAAGTTTATTAACACCTTCACACTGAATAATCAAAATTAAAAATAGGAAAATAGTACCATTCTTTAACAGTTATACACACACACACACACAGAGAGAGAGAGAGAGAGAGAGAGAGAGAGAGAGAGAGAGACATAGACAGACAGACAGAGACAGAGAAGTCAAAATAGCAAAATATGCATAGATATGAAGTAAACATGAAAAGACAATGTCAAAACAGTGGTAAAACCATCTCATGTATGCTCACATATTAGAATTTGAGCTACATAAATAGCATTCACTTGACATTGTCAAGTCAGGGAATGTAACGTTCCTCTTACTGATGATAAAACTTTAAGACATGAAGAGAGATTATTCCCCACTTAGAAGTAGTCTGTACTAAGCAGTGTGACTAACCTTCAGTCAGAATGACCGACTTCATATTTTTCTTCTTAGCTTACAAAATATAACTTAAGAGGATATGTATGAAAAACAAAAACAAAGAAATAGACAACAACAACAAAACACACACACACACACACACACACACACACACACACACACACACACACACACACTGGAACATTTATAGTGAATCTGACCAGATCCTACTAGATAGGAGTTTATTCCATTGTGAAGGACTATATGATGCCAAGGTGCCAAAAGCTGCCCCTAGGTGGTCTTTATGGGTGAATACAGGGTAAGTCTTGAGCAGGTAAGAAGAGTCACCTACAGTGTCTGGAGAGAAAGGAGGAGCAGAGGAAGTGGATCAGAAATGATTGTATTCTCTTCGTGCCTCTTGGAACAGATTATATTGTGTGTGTTAGCAGATTAGTATTTGCATTAAAATAAAATAGACATCAGGAAAGGTGCATGGGATTCGATCTTCGGCATACAGTCATTTCTAAAGTTTATGAGTCTGGTCAAGTTCTCATGTTAAACCTGCTTGTCTTTCACAAAAGACTTGGAGGATCGTTTGTTGGAATTTAATTTACAAGTAGCACAGGTCATCACAGGCAGATAGCACAGAATATGTAAGTTCCAATTACCCTAAAAAGATTCACATGATAGCATTATAAACCAGGAAACAATTCTACAGGTAAAATCTTATCACTGAAAGTTGATCATATTCAATCCTCTGGATTTGACCTGATATAGACACATTTCTCCTCATTAAGTCCCTCGAGTATTCTCCAGTTAACTTCAGCCACGGTTACCAGGAAGAAAGAGCGGTCCATGATCATCCCATACACTGACTTTGTGACTTACATTTGCAATTGCCAGCATTTACAAACCATCTTCATAAACCCAAAGATTCATGTGACATTAAGGCTGGAACACACTCAGTATAATTATGTGGTTTCCTCTCTCTCTTTCTTTCACCTACTCTCCAAAGTTCTTAGATTTCTAATGAGATGTGAACAAGAAGGTTTCCCTGTTCTAAGTAACCCCAATCATGTGACATCATCTTACTTAAAGATAGTGATAGCAAGACAGGAACATGCCTTATTCCATTAATTCATAGTATTATATAATATACACATGTGGAGGTCAGAGGACAAGTCACTGGAGTTGATTCTCTCTTTCCCCCTGTACATTCTAGGGATCAAACTCAGGTTATCAGCTGAGGTCAATACCTTTAAATGCTGAGACATTTCTCTAGTCCAAGAATATGTGTTTCACCACCCAAGCATATGTTCAAAAATCCTTACATTGGATGCACACAGGTATATGCTAAGGTACTCTAGGTATTGTATTTATGTTGGCTTGGATGTGAAATATGTCCCCATAGGTATTTAATGCATTTGAACACTTGATTTCCAGATAGTGGCAGTGTGCTGGGATATTCTGAAACCTTTAGGAGGTGTGGTCTAGCTGCAAGGAGTAGGTCACTGGAGGACAGGCCTTATTAGTTATATGTAGAACTGACCTGATGAATGCCTGATCTCTCTGCTTCCTGCTGCAACAAGGTGAGAGCCCACTGTCATCACAGATGATGCTAACTTCTATCGTACTTTACCCACTGTGATAGACTGTAACCCTAAACTACAAAACCAAAATAAATCTCTCCTTTGTTAACTTGAATTTTGCCACATAATTGACTGTAGGAAAATATAAACAAACTGACCAATAGGTGCAAACTGGAAGTATTTTTTTTTGTTGTTCATGAAAGTGTAATGGTAACAACATTTATGGTTATGGCCTGGATCATAACTAAAGAAATTTAATTTGATCTGATAATTTGGATCTTCAAGATGGAATTTGGGATTTCTGATTCATGGGCCAAGATTTCTTGACACAGCGACATAAGCTAATCTCATCTAAAACATAATCCTAATTGAGAAAAAATGCTTCCATCAGAATAGCCTATAGGCACATCTGTGGGGCATTTTCCTGATTCAATGATTGATGTGGAAGGGACCAGCCCTCTGTGGGTGGTGCCACCACTGGGCAAGTGGTCCTTGATTGTACAAGGAAGCAGGCCAAGCAAGCCATGACAGCAAGCTAAGGAGCAGCTTCCTCTATGCTCTCTTCATTGGTTCCTGCTTTCAGGTTCCTAACTTGAACCCCTGCCCTGACTTCCCTTCATGATGGACTGCGGTTGCAAAGTATTAAGCCAAATGAATCCTTTCCTCTCTAGGTTGCTTTTGGTTATTGTATTTCATCACAGAAACAGAAAGCTAACGAGGACAGTGCCACATTGAGCCTCCATGCTCAGCATCAGTGTGACATCCATTCTTACATATCTCGCATGTTTTTCAATGCACTTGAGTTACAGAAACTACAGAATGGTCATCTAATGTACACAGTCCCTTACCAACTCTTTTCCAATAACAGTAATGGGTCACGTACCAAAACCATAGCTCACTGATGCCTACAAGTTCTTCAAAGTAAGGCTCCTGACTTGGTAAATTTTACTTAATAAACCAATTAAGCTCTATTTGTTATAATCCCTAAGGGTTCTCCAAAATACAGTGCTCTTGCAATGAAATTGTCTATTTGAAGCATGCTCAATCTGTCTAAAATTGCCGTTGAAGCATTTTACTGCTGTGGGCTAGCAAAATTCAATGAGATTTGGATTCATCTAGCAACTTGAGAGACAGATGGTGTTAAAAAGATACCGATGTAGCAACTTCTATTGATTCTTAATATGCCCCTCTTTCTGTTGTCTTAAGCATTTTCATCAGTCAATGAAATACTTGTTTTGCCAGAGTCAATGATTTGCATAATAACTTGGGAGAAAAAAACATGAGGCAATAACTGAAAACTTAGGCTATTACTGCTGCAAACAGAAGATGTTCCAAAAGAGAAATTCTTAATTTTAGGGAACCATGAATCTTTCATTGCTCATTTATTTGTTCATATATTTATTTACCCAATAAATATTTTTGAGCATTAACCACTGCAGACCCTCTGATAACCACTTGGGAATGGTAATAGGCATAATTAAATTATGATCCCTGTTCTTAAAGAATCTCTCAAGAGGAAAATAAATAATGAATAAGAAAACTCTAAGTAAGTAAAATGCTAAGAAGTGTCATGAAAGATAAATTACTGTCAAATTGAAGCCTGGGAGTGTCTACTTAGCAGATTATTTCTGGGAAAATAACATTTAAGTTGGAGTTTAAGTACTGGGATGTCTCCAATCAATGAATATGAAAAGGCAGGCACACAAATCCCCCAATGGAAAATCTGTAAAGAATTGGTGGCCTCAAAGAAAAATAGGCAAGATAGAAATTCTCCATAGAGGTCTGAGATAAAATGGAAAAGATCTAGGTTTTTGAGCAAGGATCAAGATATTTTAACTTTCCTAACCAATAAGGAGCAAGTGATACTATTTGAGTAGAAGCAGGTTACTTGGTCAAGTTTTATAGGTAAGTCTAACAAGAGTCTACTGCAAAGATGTGTGATTCCTGGGCTGTCTAGGACAGACAGAATTGAAGACAAACAAAGGCACAGTCAAAGCAAATTTATAGGGAAAAAATAATAGGGTTTAAAGTTTGACTAAATGAGGACAAGGTCAGGGAGATGGTGAAGAGCTGACAGGTTGTCTGAGAGTAGTCAGCCCAATGTAAAAGAGACAGGAATAGTCCTAGAGTGAAAATGCAGATAAAAGCACAGGCTTAGGAGAGAATATTGAACATACATGGGGTTCTTTGAAAAAGCATGGTCCAATCAGAATATGATGCATGCTTATTTCAGTTTTTCCAAACCACATTTTAAACTGTAAAAATGTATCAGGTGTGGGCTGTGGAGATGGTTCAGTGGTTAAGGAGCTTGCAGTGTTAACATGGGGCTCTTCCTGCAGAGCCTCAGCACTCACAGGAAAAGTAAGGCATAGCACTGGACACGTCATGGAAGCCATTTAGAAGTCCTGTGAATTTCCACATTTGCTTTCAAATACAGACTGGGACTTGTGCCTAAGTTTGTGAGGTGGCTTCCTCTCCCTGCATGTTATTAGACGATCTTGTTGCTCTTCCACCTTCTAACATACTGTCCCCATAGAGAGAATCATTGTTTTTATAAAGTGTTGTCTATATTTCCTCTCCAGAAGATAGGTTTCTAAAAATAGATCTGTATCTCACATGATTAGAAATGTGACTATTCATAGTAAATGCTCTATACATGTTTATCCAATAAAATTTTCCTCATTCTCAGATGAACGCAAATCTGTTAGAGTAAACCTCAATTCCAGGTCTGTGAAGATCACTGTGGGTACAGAATTGTGCATTCTCTGTCTTTGAGCATATCCAAGATCTTAGGATCTTGCCTATTTGGTGATGATTATGTTGACAGGATGAAGTTAAGTTCTTACTTTAAAGAATAGCAAAACTTCCTATCTACAAACTATGACCACGGCCTATGTTATATACAGAACTGATGTGTACACAACACTGGGGTAGAAATTAGATCACAATGTGCACACTGGCAAATTCTGCATTCAATAAGCTTCTCTCTGGAGTCAGAAGGCAGGTTTGCAAATATGAGGATAAAGTAAACAACAAACTGTCTATAACCTTAAAGGAACTCATATTCCCAAAGACACACAGAGTTGCAGGAGGAGATGACCCAATGGAAATAGCAACAGGAAGACATTAAGCCAAAAGAGAAAAATCAATAAAAACAGCAAATTTGAAAATTACATATCCAAGCTAAGTGTCTTAGAAAATTCCTGTACTGATTGGAAGTACATTAGTTTATTATACATTGAAAAAAGTGAAGAGTAGGCAAGAAAAGGTCAACCATCCTGTAAATTGGATTTTTGGGTTGAGTGCAGCCGAGAAGCCTGAAATGGGTGCATTATTAATCCTGCAGCAATTACAATGTGTTCCTTTGGACAGTGCCTCTCCCTCTTTTCTTCTGGGCACTTGCATCTCCACACAGAAGCCATGCTACAGTCACCATACTGCTATTATCAAAAGGCCAATTGCTATAATAACAACTGCTCATAAAGTACCCAGAGCAAGAGTCAAGCAACAACAATAATATGTGACTTACCAACATGTTTTTTTTTTCAATCTAAAAGGATATGTTCCATTTTCTGTATCTGTCCTCTCCCAGCTTTACAATCTTCCCTGTGGCCATTTTCCATGGTGTTCTATGCCCACTGTGACTTGATTTAGAGGATTTTGTCTTCAATTTTCCAAGTGAACATGGTGTTTTAAGTGACACCCATTAACATTCATGCACAAACATTTAAGATGTACTTATATACCATTTTATAAATTTAAATACAAACTATTTTGTCTATTCAAGTCTACCCCATTGTCACTTTCTTTAGTGATGTAAACACTGCAAATCAATATATAAGTATTTAATTTATATCTCTTAGCTATTTTTATGTATTTATTGTCAAAGTCTTTATTATACATGAGAAATATAGGCATAATGTTAAAAACTTGACTGAAAATCAGCTATTTTAATCCATTTATGAAACAGTATTAGAAGACAATAAAAAGTCCAATTTTCTTGTGATGCCATGAGTTTTATCAAACAGAACTTATCCTGAACAGAGCATAAAACATCAAGTATGAATGTAGCACTGAGAAAAGCAAGTCAATCAAATGATTTAAATGATTTATGACTTTTGACAGAATTTCTCTCTTCTTAACAATTATTTTCTTCATATTTCCAACCAATAGATAACTATTCTACAATTCTTTTAAGAATACTTGACTTCACAATTTCTCAGTGTGTCATAGTTCTTATACCCAGAACCACATCATTTCAGAACAATTTAATATGCAAAATACTTATATGTCTACCATATCTTCTTCACCCTTCTCTTTTACATGAATAAATTTTTAGAGGATCTTGAAAAATGGCTCTTCAATGATGAGAATTCTTCAATCACATCTTAAAGTTATCATCAATACTCAATTCTCAAAATTAGAATCATTTAACCTTTACATGATGATTCTAATCTCTTCATCAACCTTGCTCTTTATCATTTATAAATGTGAGAATGGTATCATATTTTATCATAAGAGATATAAAATGAAAGTGTTTTGCAAAATGCATGAACAAGAAGTTGAAAAATGCACATTCTCATATGGTAAAATGAAAACGTGAACATGAAATGTCAACACTTGAAGCCCAGGAAATACGATTGCAGCCCCAGGTGTGTGATAAAATCTGGATTGTTACCTGGTCCTTATTCAGAGACTTTACACACACACACACACACACACACACACACACACACACACACACACACACACATACACCCTTACTTCTTACTGAGATCAAAAAAAATAAAATTTTATGAATTTTCAGCAGTTGGGAGCCATGGAAATAAAAGTACTTGGAATTAGGAGACTCATACTCCTGCCTTGACTCTGTCAACTGGTTAGATATTTACAGTTAGCGCCCACATTATTTTACATTCTATTTTGCATTTTTACATTCATCAGATATGAGTGAGCATCTACTGTGTGTCTCATGCTACCCTTAATGCTGGCAAAACATTGGCCCTAGTAAGCTCTTTAGATTTTTTATGTGAGAAAAGAAATTATTGAAACTTTCAGGAGAGTAACCAATTTGGTTTATATTTTGTAAAGATTACTCTTTAATTGTTTTATACGTAATGGGATAGTGTAGATGAACGAATGGAACCAGTTCTAATACTTTCACAAACATTACGCACTAGATAGGATAACAATAATCAGGGAATGGTTGCAGCATGCACAGACTTATTGAAGGAATTGTAATACTAGAAACAATAAGTGACAGAAGTAGTAGAAGCAACTAAAGGATAGTGGCTCCCTGCAGTATCGCTGTGTTTCCAGAGACAGCTACACATTCGTTCAATCGGCCGCCATGCTTGTGAAGTTCTGTATAATGAGTAGTACAAGTGTATTAAAATTCTTTCTCTCAGACGAGTGATGCGGCATGCTGTTATTGGCTCAGACACCACCATTTCCCAATAGCTAAAGTCCACCTTGAAATAATATTCTCTTACATTTTTCGCAACATTAAAATTTCAGACCAATTTTTTATTTTGCCCATGTCTAGTCATGTAGATATTGTATGCCTCTTACAAGTCCTGAGAGATAATTCTTCCCTTAATTTGACTGTAATTGGCAATTTTGGATTACCAAAGTGGCTTTACCTATTTGTTTCAGTTATTCTATTACTATTATTTATAAAGATTTAATCCCCTATATACTCTCTATGTATTCTAGGGTTCTAGAGATTTTGTTATGAAGGTAAATCCAAAAATTTATAGAAGCATGAGATGGTATAAAAAATAATATGCAATGACACTTAATGCAATGTAGGTAAGCGTGCCTAAAGTACCACATACAACTTGCTATGCTGCTAAGTGTTAGGGTAAGTTTTGTGTAAGTATAACATTTGACTTAAGTGTTGAAGAAAGTAGATGGAGTATGATTTATTCTTTGCCTTAGTTAATTATGTTTCTTTTTTAAAACTTCATAGTTCCTCCAAAATTAAATCCCCACAGCACAGTGCTGCATCATTGCAAAACAGACTAAGCTCTCAGACAGAGGCATCAAGTCTAATCCATGCTCTGTATTACAATTTGTTTCTGAAAAGCCACTCCCCTCCCCCACCCCCATAGTTTTGAACCTTAGTCCCTGGCTAGTGGTGCTGAGTTGAAGGCTGTGAAAATGTTAGGAGGTAGGATCTAACTGACAGAACTAGGTCACTATGGGTGGGTCTTTAAAGTTCTAGTTCACCCTAGTTCCAGCCATTGTATCTCCTTCCTGATCCAAGCCATATGAGCAGGTCTGTCTCACACTCCCACTGTCATGGCAGAGGCAACTCCCAACTCCCACTGCCATGGTGGAGGCCACACCCACTGCATGCCTTTCTCTCTTCAGTCCTGAGCCACAACAAGCCATTCCTCCTTTAAGTTGTTTCTGTCAGGTGACCGACAACCATGAAACTAAACTTCATTGATTTGATTTTTGTCTTTGTGTTTCTGCAACACCATGTTGTTCAGCATATAGTAACGTACTACTGTTGGTGCTTAGGATTATTTTACACAGATAGACATTCTTGACCTAAATGGTTTTAGTCACAGTTAGTGATCATTAGGATAAAAACTATCTTCTATTAAGCCAACTAATTAGAAGGCATTTTAAAAAGAAAAATCGATAGGAAGTTAATTAAATTAAAAGTCAATTCATAGTATGCTGCTACGTTTTACAAAGGTCCAAGAGAAAATTATAACTGTAGATACCATCATAACAGATGGTCTTGGTGTACTCTTCTGAGAGCCGAGAGCTCTTCTAGTAACCTTGAATTTATGTAGCATTTTTGTGACTTCTGATCTCTGCTTGGGATACTTCTGTTGACTGGAATGTGGACTTCTGCCCACATACCATCTCCTTTTCTTCTACTCATTTTATATCTTTTTATATCATTGACTGTGTAGTTTGACATATATTATGATGATTCTTATGCATTCGTCATCCTTACAGTGCTGGTCACTCCACAGAAAGGACAAACACTGGTTGTGTCTCTGGTTTTCAGCTATGAGTGGGGTGCTTGACTCATGTTTACCAGTGAGTGAACGGACATATAAATGCAGGATGTAGGTGCCATGTTACCATGAGCTAAACTGAATTAATTGAGACCCAGGAAGACCCAGGTCCTCCAAGGTCTCTATTGCTTCACTGTTAAATGTCACTTCAAACTTAGCAATGATGATTCATGGCTTCTGAAAGACCATGTTTAAAATAAGTAGCTGTTGCCTGGGAACAGAGCAAACAGGACTGACGAGGTTTTGTGGATTATCTTGTCAAATTAGCTCATATTAGCAGGAAATTCTTATTTGTACAAGAGAGAAAGATAGGGAAAAGAAAACGGAGATCACTGTGACCTCTTTATAACCAGAAGGGTCATTTGTACAGATTTCTACCATTCTATGACTCTACTCCAGCCTCATTCCAACCACATGAGCTGCTGTTCTGACAATGCACAAGTGAAAGTACTGAGCAGAGTTTGCCCTAATACTGTCCTTCCCTCTCTCCCTTCCTTCCTTCCTTCCTTCCTTCCTTCCTTCCTTCCTTCCTTCCTTCCTTCCTTCCTTCCTTCCACCCATCCATCCATCTATCTATCTACCTACCTACCTACCAACCTATTTATCTATCTATCATCTCTCTATCTATCTGACAGAGCTTGATGTATTGCCCAAGATGATCTGAAACTCATAATCCTCCCAAGCCTCCTGTGCACAGGATTAAAAGCCTGTGTCACCATGCCTATCTTTTTTTTTCCATTTATAAGTGGATTTTCATCTTGCTTCCTATATGTACATGGAAGTCTGGGAACCCAGGTTGATCCAATATTGGTGGGTGATCATGACAGAGAGCTGATAGGCAAGTGTATGGAAATCTGTTGTTGCCTCTGTAGCTCCTGGTCAGAATATTACTCACCTACCAGTCACTTGCTGCTCAACACTCAGTTGGTTGATCAGGATCCTAGAAAATGAGATGCTTTCTTAGCCAAGGTGACACAGGGAACCAAAAATTGCAAAGAGTCCAAGTTTCTTTATACCAGTGTCTCAAAGCTATCAATTGGTCCAGTATATGCTCTAGACTGGAAGGTTTAGAGAGTCTAACTCTATATTAATAGGAGGAAATTAAGGACAAGGTCAGACAAAATTAATTGAACATTGATTGTAGTTGATAATATTTAATGATTTCAGAAACCACATTTCACATTTATATAAATATAATAAGAACCCATGTTAAGTAAGACATCACAGTAATAGAGAAGATATTTGAATTATATGTATGCGTTCTTTAGTTCAAGGCATTGGAATAATCCTAATTGGCCTTTAATTTATCTGAAATCAAGGACCAACTGTCATTAAGAAATTTTATGTGTTTTTTCCATGAAAACTAAAATCAAATTGTTCTAAAAATAGCCAGAATTGTAAGATGAAAGTTATCCAAAAGCAGTACGTAGAAATGTCAGTTCATCTACATTAATGCTACACACCGCCATTGTAATTCTCTAACACTTTAGCTTAGACACATTAAAATGCTATTTAAGCCAATCTCCAGGACACTTAATGTAAAAACACTATTCAAGAGAAGTAACAGGAATTCCTCCCCTCCCCAAATAATAGTGAACAAAGAGAAGTGCTATCAAAAGGAAGATTTGGGGCTCTGGGTTGTCACTAAAGAAAGGTCTCTCAACCATTGCCAGTAGTCTACAGTGGAGGTATCTTTGTGGATTTCTGGGGACCTCTCTATCACTCTGCTTCTTCCTATTCCCCTGGGGTCTTCATTCATGAGATGCTTTCTTAGCCAAGGTGACACAGGGAACCAAAAATTGCAAAGAGTCCAAGTTTCTTTATACCAGAACCAGGTATCTCCCTCCCCATTCTCCCACTCCGCTCCTGATCCAGCTGGTACCTCCCACTCCCCTAAGCTCTCTTTCCCCCTGACCCTTGCCCTCCATTACCGGCCCCCACCCCCAGTTTGTTCATGTAGATCTTATCCATTTCTCTGTCACGGGGCGATCCCTGTGTCTTTCTCGCGGTCCTCTTTACTAGGTAGCCTCCCTAGAGTAGTGAGTTGCAGTCTGGTTACCCTTTGCTTTACATCTAGAATCCACTTACGAGTAAGTACATACCATGTTTGTCTTTCTGAGTCTGGGTTACCTCACTCAGGAGGATTTTGTCTAGTTCCATCCATTTGCCTGCAAACCTCATGATAGCTACTGGCAATGGTCAAAGAGAGTACCTGAGCTGACCTGCTCTGGTGATCAGATGGCCGAACACCCTAGCTGTCATGATAGAACTCTCATCCAGTGTCTGATGGAAGCAGATGCAGAGATCCACAGTTGAGCCCCAGGTGGAGCTCTGGGAGTCCAATCAGCGAGAGAGAGGAGGGATTGTATGAGCAAGAGATATTGAGACCATGATTGGAAAAAGCACAGGGACAAATAGCCAAACTAGTGGAAACGCATGAACTATGAACCAATGGCTGAGGAGCCCCGATGGAACTGGATCAGGCCCTCTGGATAAGTGAGACAGTTGATTAGCTTGAACTGTGTGGGAAGCCCCCAGGCAATGGAGCCAGGACCTGTCCTTGGTGCATGGGCTGACTTTTGGGGGGCCTGGGGCCTATGCTGGGACACTTTGCTCAGCCTTGGTGTAGAGAGGAGTGGACTGGACCTGCCTTGGCTGAGTCTACCAGACTGGGCTGACTCCCCAGGGAGACCTTGTCTTGGAGGAGGTGGGAATGGGGGGTAGATTGGGGGGAGGACTGGGGGTGGGAGGAGGGAGGATGGGGGAATCCATGGCTGATATGTGAAATTAAGTTAATTATAAAATTATATATATGTATGTCTCAGTAATTGTTGTCATCAAAGGGAATCAAGTGGATGCCACGCCAGTAGACTTCAATTGTGCAATGCTAATTACAAGAGCCTTTGGGCAAGATATAATGTTTGCCTACTGCAATAGTTAGAAGTTGATTACTACAGCCATGATTTCCAGCTTCCTTTTTTAAAAATTCAACATATGGATGAAATATTTCTGTCAGTTAGTTACAAAAAAAGACAGCACACCCCATCGCCATTAGTAAACCTGTCAGAATCTGTTCTAAATCTATGAAGGATGCATGTTAGCCATCGACATCAATGTCCTTTCAGTGTTTGTTTCAGAGTGTGTCTCCCTGCCAATGTTGTGCTCCACAAACATTCTGTCACCATGAAGCCGCCACTATTTTCCACACATTTCCCCAGCCTTTGGGGCATTACACATGTTGTTCTTGATTTTTTTTCTTTAATGCAATGTCACTCTTCCATTAAGACATCACAGATCTTCAAAGCAAAACAGAATATATTCATAGTAATGGATGTAAATTATGTATGTCATGCCAGAGTTACTTTTTCATTTCTTATATGTTCATTATTTTAATATATACTTAATTTTTGCAATGTAACTTTTAGAATAAAAGTGAAATAGTCCCAATTTTCACCTCTGTATCCTGAAAGTGTAGTATATAAACAGCACTCATAGAATCTAATTGGTGTTGATGGTCTGTTCTTAGTCCCTTGATGTCTTATCACTAGCTCAGACTGTTATATGAAAGAATAAATTAATGATGTCAAAATAACTATCACATTCTTGTGTAACTACACCTATAAATTTTAGCTAGTGATGAAATTACTCATTGTGTCTCATGGCAAGACTGATATATTACAGAGTAATATATTACAGAACTGTACTTATCCATTCTTATATACCCATCACCTGGGATATGACACTCTCGGTTTATTTAGTGAACAATTTTGCCGAGGGCATTCAATAAAACAGGGTTACATTAAACATTTGAGGAAAAAAAGTAAAAGGATAAATGCAGCTGGTGGAGATAAGCTGAGGAAGTCAGCTAGAGCAATGGTTCGCGTTGACCCCTCTGAGTCAGACAAACATCAGGAAAACACAGCTGTTTACATTCCAATGCACTACAGCAGCAACGTTAATGTTATGAAGTAGCAACAAAAAATATTTTTATATTCTGGGATCACCACAATATGAGGAACTGTATTAAAGGCTGGCAGCATGGGGAGGGTGGAGAGCCACTGAGCTAGAGGAAGCACAGGCATGGCTTCACTAAGGGGTAATTTGGTGAAGCTCTCCGTGTTGACCGTGAAGTCGACATGTTCATCAAACTGCTGTTTTGTAATCTAAGATGTGCAGATGGTGAGGAAAATGATGCTGCACACTTCAGTGCTCCTCAAAGAGCTCCACACCTGCTTATCTCCAAAAGGATCACTTTAAATTAGTTAAAGGTGGGAAACAGAAAGGATGCAGACATGTGGTGGTGTGGGTTGACAGGCAGGAGAGAAAACAGAAAAATGAGGTTAGAGAAAAAGGGGAAGAAAGGAAAGGAAAGGACAGAGGAAAAGGAAGGAAGAAGCAGGGGTGGGAGGAAGAAATGGGAGAGAAAGAAACAAGGAGTGGAAGAAGGGAGAGAAAAGACAGAAGCGATTTAAACACACCTTAAAACTTACACTAGAAAAGGTAAGTGCTTCAAACATACACATATGTATTCTTTATAGTGTTTTTCTTCATTGCGAAGCTCAATTGCTAAGGGCCAAATCAATTGCAAAGACCTATGTCAAATACTTGTATGTTCTTCTGTTCTTTTTTTTTTTTTTTTTTTTTTTTTTGGGTTTTTCGAGACAGGGTTTCTCTGTGTAGCTTTGCGCCTTTCCTGGAACTCACTTGGTAGCCCAGGCTGGCCTCGAACTCACAGAGATCCACCTGGCTCTGCCTCCCGAGTGCTGGGATTAAAGGCGTGCGCCACCACCGCCCGGCCTGTTCTTCTGTTCTTACTCCCCACTCCATTACATGCAACCTCTGGACACAATCATTCTGATACATGTGCTACACATCTTTATATTTTCTTTGAATTACACTTAATTTATGTTTGTAAATTTTTACATTAAGCAAACATTGCAACTATTTCTCAGCAAAAATACCATAATTATGAAAATTCTTAGACATTTTTCTCAAGAATTTGCACTATAATTTGAGATCTGCCTACTCACAGGTGGCCTTATGGGACTAAAGTTGGACCAGGTGCTTCCTATAATAGCCTTACCAGTCCACACTCCCATCACAAGTACAAATTGCAGTAGATTTTCAGAAATGGGCTATTGAGTATGTAATTTCAATTTTCTGCATATTCGAGTACTTGTAACTCTGCTCTCCACACTGCAATGACTGACCTCTTAAAGAATAGCCTCTGAATGTGTGAATTGTGTACATTCAATTGGATTGGCGTCTAGAACCTACCTCTGGCCAGCTATGGAACTTTTACCAACTCACTTTCTTTTTCAATATTTCCATCACTGTACTCATTTAAGCAATTATCTATTCATCTAAGAAAATTCAATCATGCACCCACTATGTAGCCTAAGACTGTGTCCCCCGATGATGTCTCCTGCCTGCAAAGGAAGCCTTCACACTAAGTACTCTGAAGGCAGCAAGCGAGTACTCTGAGTGCTACTGTCATAGAACTTTTGAAAGTTCTGAGAAGTTCTCCCTGGGAAAGATACATTAATTTAAGATTCCAAAAAGGAGTGTATTACTCCAAAACCCATTGAAGCCCGGTAACTTAGGGGTTGAGAATATTAGCATGCCTTGCATTCTATATAGATGGAAATGATGTCTACAACAAGCCAAGAGGAACAACTGCCCACCCAGAGAAGGGAGGAGGGACTATATGAACAAAGTGAAAGGATGGGTGTTAGCTAGAGGGTCAGGAACGGGGAGGTGATACCCAACCATGAAGAACACGGCAGAGAATGAAAAACATTTGATTAGAGAAAAATATCTAATGTGTAAGCATTTGATGAAAACTTTAAGGATCACCGGGCCTTTCCATTTGTTTCTTTGAAATCTACTTCTGACAGGACACCCACGAGCCACAAGTGGCTGCTGAAGCTTCTAAAGTGGCTGGTCTTAACTGAGATGTATTGTAAAATAAACATCAAGTTGCAAAGCCTTGCTTTAGCAATCAACAGAAAGTACGTATTGAGAATTTCATGTTGGTTATATATTCAAATGACAATCCTTTGGATTTATTGGACTGCATATATTATATAGTATAAAATCAATTTCATTTATTTCCTTTTTTGGCCCTTTCTGTGTGGCGACTGGAAAACTAAAAATTATATGTATGGCTTGTCATCTATTTATTGGACAAAGCCAATGCTCATTTCTTTTCCAGGCCTCTGTAGAATGCTAAAGAGAAAATTTTTCTGATAATCTTCTTATTAGACATGAGTAGTGCATTGTATTGTGTCAACACTGAGATGGCTTCAACTAGAATCCAAGGTAGAATGCCGTTAAAGTAGATATACACTGAGTAGATATAGCCTTCAAGGAGAGCAGTGTAGAAGATTATGTGGGAGTTCAATATATGCACATATCCCATTATGTATTAACAAGATATGTGCTTTGTGAAGACTCCCACACACCACTTAGAATACTGGCTTAAATTTTTCCATCAGTAGAGCAACTCAGAATAAAGGAGGGGGGAAATCTAGCAATAATACAGTGAATGCCACAAGCTCTAGTTAAATGGTAAGGAGTGTTTTGTAAAGAATGAATTTTTCATGAGTGCTCTTTAAAAACTATCTTGCTAGGATTCTTTTTCTTTGATAGGTCACCTCAAGAAGCCAATTAATTCTTATTGAAATTTTCTGATTGATCTTTTTCACATTTGAAATAAGAATTAGTAAAAGAGGGCTGAAGAGCTGGCCCAGCAGTTAAGAGCATACCCTATACTTGGACAGAACCCCAGTTTGGATCCCAGTACTATGCTGTTATCCTCACAGCTACCTGCAGCTCCACCACCAGGAGACCAGATTCTCTGGGCAGTCAACTGCACTCACATACATAGACGATCCCCCTTGTACACACACACACACACACACACACACACACACACACACACACACACACCCCACATATACACACCCAACCCCCACATACACATACCCCACACCCATGTACACATACCTTACCCCCACATAGCCATAATTAAAAATCAATGTTAAAAAAGAATTTGTTAAATAAATTGTAAAGAATGTATTGCATTCTGGTTTTGCCGACCTAGTTGGCCAAATGTTACTTTTGGCCATCTCAGCTCAGCAGAAGAAACTGATACACTCAAAAATGAAATGGTGTAGGAAGTTGAAGAATCAGGTTATATCTAGAATACAAATATGGTTCTTCCTGTCACTTTTTTATACCTACCTTATCTATGTTTTTTATTTAAAACACAGATGACTGTACATAGTCTAGAAAACCTTTAACTACATTTAAAAACTGTCTTATATGACCTAAGTATAGGAACTAACTTTTTATTAAATAAAATAACATTTGGAGAAATGTACCACCATGAGACTGTACAGAGGTGCTCCCATTGCCATTATAGAATTAATAATTATGTAGGTATCAGAGTGTTGCATTAACAGGTTTAACAGACTTGTCTGTACAGTTAGGACCAGATTGTGTAGCATGTTATTTATTTATGGACTGGCAGTCACTGTGGCTTTTCTGAAGTGCCTCATTTACTCTAAGAAGTGTTGTGGATTTTGATGAGGAAAGAGGACCAGGTATTTAACTCTAAGCATTTTCTATGGGTGGGCAGCTTCTGTATTTCATCTGAAGCACTGAGCTTTAATCATAGCTTGAAACATGACACTCTGATTATTTTTAAATCCACTTAGAGGTCATTTAGTTTTCGATAAATTTTAAATCCAAATCAGTAGGCTAAACAGAAACTCCCAATCAGCAGCCATTCACAGCATCATTAACTCTCAACTCTCTCTCTCTCTCTCTCTCTCTCTCTCTCTCTCTCTCTCTCTCTCTCTCTCTCTCTCTCTCTCGTGTGTGTGTGTGTGTGTGTGTGTGTGTGTGTGTGTGTGTGTGTGTGTGTGCAGGTGCACATACCTGTACATGCACTTGTGTACACATATCACAGAGTTAGAGCAGGTTTCCAGGTGTCCTTCTCTGTCATTTCCCACCATATTCTTTTGAGATGGCTTCTTCTAGGGAGCCTGGAGCAAGACTGGCAGCCAGCAACACCAAGCAATCCCCCAGTCTCCATTCCCCACGGCAGAGGGTTATAAGCACAACCCCTGGCCTTTTACATGGGCACTGACTATTAAAATCCATTTCCTTATGCTTGTGTGGCAAGTGATGCGAGTTACTGAGCCTTTTTCCCAGCCTCAGCCTGTCAGTTAATAAATCCTTCATCCATGACGTTTTAAAAATCATGTGGTTACACTTGATACCTAGGTGGCACAGGTTAAATGGAGACCTATCCCTTTTTCCTGAGTCAACCAAGACAGGTGGAGTTTTGAGATATTTTGCTTTTATTTAGATTTCTCTTGGGATTTAAGTATGCATGTGTGTAGTTAGAAGGGGTCTTTGAAGGGAAGAGAAGACATCCCTTCAGAAAACTGACTAGAAATGAAAAGTTAAATAGAAATATAAAAGCAATACATTTTGGGAGATTTAAGGAACCCAGTTAAGGTCCATTCTAGATACTGTATACTAAACATATTTTTTTTTTCAGTGAGTAGAAGCTGGCTAGAATACAGAGGGAATGTCTATAGGGATCCAGATAAGTAACAGTCCTGGATCCATTTGTCACTAAACTGGTGGTGGCTTTACTGTATTTTCTTCTAGTATCTCTTAGTAACAGGGCAGCAGACAAAGGAGCTGATGGAGTGCAGAAGAAACCCTCTAAGCTTGGCTTAAGGGACAGAAAAAGAAACTCAAAATTTTCAGAGAAGTATAAAAAAACATTAACAACATATCCCTCCTTAATTTTCCTTCCCTTCTGTAACCAAGCCCTAAATAACCTTGGAAAACAGCAGCGTCTCTGGGAGCCCAAACTCTGAGGGCTCCATCTTTTTACTCCCTTCCAGAGTGCAGTTGTGATTCAGAAAGCAAACCCATCTTCACTACTGTTTGCTGCCCTTTCTGTCCTTTCATTCATACCCAAGATGGACATACCCTCAGAAGTGCTTTGAACTATTATAAGTCTGACTTGTAATACTGAACTATCGCAAGGCAATAGGGAAGGTTCCAAAGGACCTGGAGTGAAAGCAAGATGGAACTTGAAAAACCATTCCAAATTGATATTTACAAACTAGATTATTTCTCAAAGACTAGGAACTGAACACACAAACCACTAGTTATGTCTGAGACTGGCCACTAAGTCTCTCAGGATCTGACCAGATTCAGATTAGCACTTCAAGAACTTCTGATAGGATCACCCCATGATAAGCTCATTCATTGTATGTTGAAAATATCATAAATATACAAAATGCACACTAACCACCTAGCATAGCAAATACATAACTTAAAAACATAATACACAATGTAGTGTTGGTTGCTTGTGCCTGACAGGAAACAAGATGGTATCAATGCAATGCACAGCACTGGCTCAGGATAAGATAGCAAAATTTTGATATAAGATTTCTATTGCATGCATCTCACTTTCACACCATCATAAAGTTGAAAAGTTCTAAATCAATCCATTCATTATAATTCAAAGACCATGTAAATTACTGTAACTGCTTTGACAGCTATTCTGGAACCCCCTCTGTGAGCCCATCCAGTTGACTGTTCATTGAATCAATGTTAACATTCTGTTTTATATTTAAAGAGGATCCAGAGACTTATAAGAACACATGACATTTGAAATGTCCAGGAGGTGATAGCAAATCATGTGGTATATGAGTTAACAGGAAAATATGGGCTTGCTTATGAAAAAATAAATCAAAGGACAACACTTGGAAATGGGAAAGAGGTTGGAATTAATGTGACCTCTGAAAATAAAAAGGTCATGGAAAGTATGCCAAATAAACAGAAAACATAAAGAAATACCAACTGGGAAGTTTGGAATTCTACTCACAAAAACAATAACAAAATTCTCCCATGAGAGAATCAAGAGCAAAATGGAGCTGATGGAAGAAACAATAAGTGAATTTGAAGATATATCAACAAAAAGGGATTCCATCTAAGCAATGTGCAAGTATCAAAGCAGTGAAAATACTCCTAGAGATCTGTAGGATAATAATGGAAAATCCAGTGTTCATGTCCTGAGAGGCCCAGAGAGAAAAGTGCTGTGAAGCAAAGAACTGAAAAAAAAAAAATACCTATAATGAGCCACAATTAGCCACACAACAAGATCCACAGACTCACACTGTAGTTTGAATAGGAATAGGAATGTCTCCAATAACCTTCTGTATTTGAATTTTTGACCCCAGGGACTGGCACTATTAGGAGGTATTTCCTTGTAGGAGTAGGTTTGGCTTTGTTGGAAGAATAGTGCCAATGTCAAGGCAGGCTTTGAGGTCTCCTATGCTCAAGCTACATCCAGTGGGACAGTTGCTTCTGCTCTCTGTAGATCAGGTTGTAGACCTCTCAACTCCTCTCCAACACCATATCTGCCTGCACACCACCATGATGATAATGGATTAAGTCTCTGAAATTGTAAGCTAGCCCCAATTAAATGTTTTCCTTTATAAAGTTACCATGGTCATGGTGTCTCTTCACATCAATAGAAACTTAGAAATAACTAAGACAGAAGTTGGTACCAAGGACTGTGGTATTGGTCTGATAGGTCTGACTGTTGTGCCCAGATCATGACCCCCAGAGAGACCACCAAAGACGAGCATGCTGGAATGCAAAAGCAAGGTTTAATTCTGGATATCCATAAGCAATACAAGCCTAGGCAGGGACTTCGCCCAATACATCCAACGAAGTGGAGGCTGGAGGAAGTGCCCACCTGTCTGCAAGCTCAGTTTTTAAAGGGAAAAGTCACAAGGTTACATCATTTAGGGGTGCTAGTATGGATACAATTCTCATTGGCTCACTTCTAGGGACTTCTAGAAATTACTTCTAAGGGAGTGGTTGCCCGCCACCATTTCTCATTGGCTGCCCTCAGATGGGGGCATTTCTGTGGTCAGTTACCCTGGAAACCAGGGAGAGGACATTCCATAGTCTGGCAGGCATTACCTCGTGACTATCTTGTGACTCTATACTTTTATACTTCCTGGTTTCTGGAATCTGAACTGACTGGTTTCAGTTACTAATGGCCTATTCCCAAAAGGAGAAATCTTAGGCCTTAATTTTAGGGTGAAAGCATTTTGGTCTTATTTCTAAGATGTCTCATTTTGGTCTCACATGACCATGCTTTTGTTTGGAAGAATGGACTTCAGGAGTTTGGACTAGAAAAGCAGTTGAGTGAGTGCTCTAAGTACTGCTTAATGAGCCATACTCATAGGAGCATGGAAGACAGTGGTGCTGAGGATGATTTGAACTGTGGAGGCCTGGTTCAAGAAGTTTCAGAGGAGAAGAACTTTAGTATGTGGCCTCGCGATCATTCTTGTAATATTTTGGTGAATAACGTGGCTGACATTTGCCCTTGTCTGAAAAGTTTACCTGAGGTGAAAGTGAAGAGTTCTGGATTAATTCCATTAGCAGAGGAAATCTCAAAACAGCCTACTATTGACTCTGTTGTGTGGTTATTAGTGGTCATTCTGATGCAGGTCTACAATGAAAAGGAGCAAGATGAGTAAGAAAAAAATACAAAATGTTCAATTTGAGAAAACAAAGGAGCACCAGGAAGTAGAATGGTGCTAGGTCCTGTGTGCAAGGAGATAAAGATTAAGAAATGGAATAAAAGGAGTGGTGACCTCAGGGCAAGATCCCAGGGAGCTAAGCTCCCAACTTGTGTAAGGAGATGAAAGAAAATCTCAGAGCCAGATGTGGTTGTGCACATCTTTAATCCCAGCACCCCAGAGACAGAGATAGAAGCATCTCTGAATTCAAGGCCAGCTTGGTCTATAGAGCAAGTTTCAGGACAGCCAAGTTTAGGCAGTGAAGGAAACCATGGAAAAAAGAAAACCAGTAAAGATGTAGTGGAACACAGGGAACCATGTTCCAGCCCCAGCAAGCAGAACTTGTCAGCTTTGGCCACATGGTTCCAGCTTTAGAGTGAAGGACAGAAGAAAAGGATTATGGAATCTCCTTCTGTGACTAAGGAAAGATACTGAGACCATACATGTGGTGGAGGTATCCCTGCATTGAGGCCCAGAGTGGCCGTTGAGTAAAGCTGTTAAGGTGAAGCCTGGATTGCCTTGGAGCCCCCAAAATGTTGGTAATGCCAGGGCCATGGGATACTTGCTGAGGAGAGCTGCTGACAAGGAATGGAACTAGCCCAAGAGAAAGAAGTGTGTTGCAGTCAAAAAAGCTGAAAGCCATTGGAGCTCTGAAGAGCACTTAGGCATCAGACATGGAGATGTAGAGTTTGGAGTTTGTCCAGCTAATTTTTGTTTTGCTGTGTTCCAGTATTTCCCCACTTACCCTGCCTTTCCTCTGGTTTGAAATGGTAATGTATATCCTGTGCCATTATATGTTGGAAGTATGTGGTCTGTTTTTTAATTTTGATTTTATAGGGAATTACAATTAAGAGATTGCACGAATCTCAGAAGAGATTCTGAACTTTGGGCTTTTAAACATTGTTGAGACCTTGATAGAATACTGGTACTTTCAAAGGTGTACTTAAATACATTTTTGTATTATGCAATGCATAAGCCTATAGGGGCCTGGGAATGGAATGTGGTGATTTGAATATGTAAGGCCCCATAGACTCATGTGTTTGAATGCTTCGATAAAGGGAGTGGCACTATTTGGAGGTATGGTCTTGTTGGAGTAGGTGTGGCCTTGTTGAAAGAAGCGTGTCACTGTGGAGGCAGGCTTTGAGAACTTATATGTGCTCAAGCTATGCCCATTGGGGCAATTGCTTCTGCTGCCTACAGATCAAGATGTAGAACTCTCAGCTGGTCTCCAGCACCTTGTCTAACTGTATGTTGCTATGCTGCTTGCCATGAAAATAACAGGCTAAGCCTCTAAAACTGTAAGCCAGCCCCAGTTAAGTGTTTTCCTTTATAAGAGTTGCCATGGTCATGGTGTCTCTTCACAGCAATACAAACACTAACTAAGACACATACTTTGGGTGAATGTCATATAAGATCCACATAGAGACACATGAAAATCAGACTGTGGAAAATTTAAGAGAAAAAAAAGAAAGAAATTAAAAAATTTTATACTTTGAATATGATATGTCCCCTAAGCATGTGGGTTTGAACACGTGGTCCCCAGGTGATAGTGGCATTTGGGAAGGCTGTAGGCCTTTGTAGGTGCAGCCTTGCTGTGGAATGTGTGTCACTGGAGGCAAGCCTTGATGTTAACAGCTCAGCTCTACTTTCTGTTTACTCTCAGCTTCCTGACTGTGGGTGTGATTGACAAGGCAATCTCCTGCTGACAGTACTGTCTCTTTCTCTGCTCTTACACTCTGATTCCTTCAAAGTGTGAGGCAGAATAAACCCTTCCTTCCTTCAGCTGGTTCTTGTTAGGTATTTTGGTTACAGAATTAAGAACAATAACTAATGCAACTTCTGGCACGCACAGAAAATAGAGACAGAGTCAGAGGGCAATCACTAAAACTTGAAGACAGAAGTGTTTTTAAAGTGTGGCTCCGGGAGAAGCACTGCCATCCTGCTAACATATCTTCAAGAATGAAAGAAAACTAAAATAGTTTCAGATGAAGGGAAAATGAAGAGAATCCATTACTAGTCAACTTGCCTCACCCCTGGCATAACTAAGGAAAGTTGATTAAGCCCAAGGGAAATAAGGATTCCATAAGAAAATCGGGATCTTCAGAAATAAAGAACAACAGTGTGAGAATGATGTGAGTAAATATACTCTCTTCTGGAGTTTTAAAACCATGAGTGAAAGCAGGGAAGAGAAATCAGAACATCGGTGAAGTGCAGTGTCTGTAGATAATTACAAGTGAGAGGCTCAGTGAGCCCACATGGTGGTAGGCTTTCTACTTTCAACCCGAGTTGGTAAAATATTAATTCTAAGTAGACTTGAAATTAAATATGTATATTGTCATCTCTAGATAAACTGCCTGGCAACCAAAAAGAAGTTGGATAAAGTAAAGTAGAAAGAACTAAGAAAGAAAAGAAAGAAATACTAATAATTTAAGAGTAAACTCAAATCTAAACATACACACATGATTATGTTAAATATAAATTGATTTGTACTTTATTAAGAATAGAGTGTTTTCTCATATATGTCTTGATTGCAGTTTGCCCTACATCTTCTCCTCCTCCTAGATCTTCCCCATCTCCCTTCCCATCTGGATCCATTCCTTTTCTTTTTCTCATCAGAAAACTAACAGGCTTATAAGGGATAATAATGAAATAAAATATAATAAGAAAGGCAAAACTTAACACAGTGATACAGGACAAGAAAAATAGAAGGAAAAGAACCCAAGATAAGTTGCAAGAAACAGATACAGATACAAAGACCCACTCCTTCAGGCATTCAGGAATCCCATAAAAACTTTAAGCTACAAATTTCATAATGCCATTATTTTTTACCACTGTGTAATACTCCATTGTGTAAATGTACCACATTTTCTTTATCTATTCTTCAGGTGGAAGGCATCTAGATTGTTTCCCAGTTCTGGCTATTACAAATAATGTTGCTATGAACATGATTGAGCAAATGTCCTTGTGGTGTGGTTGAGCATCTTTTGGTTATGTCATCATGAAATTTGTAGGCAAATGGATAGAACTAGAATAAAATCATCCTGAGTGAGGTAACCCAGACCAAGAAAGACAAATATAGTATGTACTCATTCATAAGTAAATGTGAGACACAAAGCAAAGGATAACCAGGCTACAATCCACAACCCCAGAGAAGCTAGGTAAAGTGGAAGACACTAAGAGAGACACACATGCATTGCCCCAGGAAGTGGGAAGAATTAAGATATCCTGGGTAAACTGAGAGACAGGAATAGAGGGGAGGAGGTGGAAGGGGATGGGGGGTAGGGACATGGGGGAGAGATGGGGAAGGAGAGCAATGAAAGAGATATCTTGACAGAAAGTATCATTAAGGGGATGGGGCAAAATCTGCAATAGGGAAAATCCCAGGAACTCACAAGATTGTCTCCAGTTAAGACTCATAGCAATGGTGGAAATGGTGCTTGAACTAGCCTCTCCCTGTACTCAGATTGGTGTCTACCCTAATTGTCATCATAGAACCTAGATCCAGTGACTGATGGGAGCAGATGCAGAGACCCACAGCCAAGCACTTAGCCAAGATCCTAGAGTTCAGTTGAAGAGATGGAGGAAGGATAATAAGGACAAATAGGGGTTGGAATTGTGATGGGGAAAACCACAGAAGTAGCTGACTCGAGCTAATGGAGATCATGGACTCTGGACTGACCCCTGGGGAGCCTGAGTGGGACCAAACTATGCCCTCTAAATGTGGATGAAAGTTGTGTGGCTTGATGTGTTTTGGGTCCCCTGGCAATGGAACCAGGACTTATCCTGGGTACATGAATTGGCATTTTAGACCTGATTCACTATGGTGTAATAATGCCTTACTCAGCCTGACACTGGGGAGGAGGGCTAGGTCAGCCCCAACATGGTATGACAGCCTGTGTTGACTACCCAAGGGAGGCCTTACCCTCTATGAGGAGGGGATGGAGGTGTGATGGGAGTAGTTGGGCGGGAGTGGGAGAAGAGGAGGGAGGAGGAAGAGGGGTTGGTATGTAAAAGGAAATAATTTTTTAAATAAAAAATTATATAAAAAAGAATAAAATTAAAAAAACAAAAACAAAATAATCCCTCTAAACTAGAAGCTGTAACATATACACAAAGGACCTCTAAGATGAAAGGAGAGAAAAACAAATAAGTGAAATAAAAAAAAATAAAGTTAAAGAAAAAACACAACCACAATATGACAATATGAGACAAGGAACCTCCAAAGATGCTATTGAGTTCATTTTCTGTTGACTCTCTACTACTAAGACATGCAGGCTTCCCTTAAAAGTAAGTTTGTTTCCACAGGAAAATTTCTTGAAGAAAACTAAATTTTCATTTGCAAGAAAATATCAGTTGGAGATGGTTCTGAGCTAGGAATAGGGGCATGTGTCTACTTCTCTGGGACCCCATCTAGTGTGGACCCATACAGGCCCTGTGTATGCGGCCTCATTCTCTCTTAGTTCCTATGTGTGTAGACACTGTTGATTTAGAAGGCCTTGTTTCCTTTGTGTCTTTCATTCCTTCTGACTCTTACTCTTTCTTCCTCCTCTTTTGCTGGGTTCCCTGAGTCCTGATTCTTGAAAGGAGGGGTATGATGTAAACATTCTGAATAGGACTGAGTGTTCTAAGGTCTCTCACTCTCTGCACATTGTCTGGCTGTGGATATCTGTATTTGTTCCCATCTATTGCAGAAGGAAGCTTCTATAATGATGCCTGAGTCAGGCACCGATCTATGAGTATAGCAAAATGTCATTAGAAGTCATTTTATTTCTACTTTATTTTAGTAGAACAGCAGTATTTGAATTTACCCTAGATCCCTGAGCTATCCAGTCTCAGATTCTAGATCACCCAACTAGTGTTGGGTATGTGGTTCATCTCCTGGAGTGGGCCTCAAGTCAAATTAGACATCAGTTGATCACTCCTACAAGCTTTGTGCCATCATTGCACTAACATATCCTTTTTTGTAGGCAAGACACAACTGTAGATCACAGAGTTTGTAACTGGGTTAGTATTTATGTTTCTCCTTTGGCACCCTAGAGGTTACTTCTTGTACCAAAGATACTAGAACACAGAAGTGAAGGTTCTATGTAGGTATTAGCTTGACTTCTCCATGTTCAATGAGTTATGTAGTGTTGTCTTGTATAAATAGAGCTTTACTGTCAGTTTTTGGAGAACAATCTATAGACTTGGTAGCAGCCAGAATTGTTTAGTGGTTCCCATGGAACTTTGTCCAACTATTCAATTAGATATAACACAATCCTAATACTAGAAGATTCATTTGGTAACAAGACATGTCCAGGTGAGCCTTGGTCTCCCCCAATATTTTGCAATTTCATTTAGATCACCTTCATATATGTATTTATTTTAGGAATCTCCTACTGTATTAGGTTTATATATTACCCTTCAGATAACCCTTAATTTTAGCTGTCATTCCCTGTATTCTTTCTCTTGTGCCCCTCTTCCTTCTCCCTAACCACTTGATCCTCCCATTCCAGCAGCCCTACCTCTAGCCCTGGCTCCATCCAGCTGTATGCCTTACTTTCAACCTAACCTCTGCAGTTCTGTGGATTATAGCTTGGTTATCATTGGCTTGACAGCTAATATCCACATCTAAATGAATACATACCACATTAGTGTTTCTGGGTCTGGGTTACCTCACTCAGGATAATTTTTTCTAGCTCTGTCCATTTACTTGTGTATTTCATGTGTTCTTTTTAATGGCTGAGTAATACTGCATTATGTAAATGAATTATATTTTCTTTATCCACTTATCTGTTGAGAGACATCTAGGTTGTTTCCAGTTTCCAGTTACTATTAATTGAGCAGCAATAAACATGATTGAACAAGTATCTCTGTGGTATGATAAAGTGTCCTTTGGGTAAATGTTCAGGAGCTGTATTGATGGATCTTGAGATAAATCAATTTCTAGCTTCTTGTGGAATTGCCACAGTGATTTCATAGTGGTTGTGTAAGTTTGCAGTCTGACCAATAGAGGATGAATGTTCCCTTTACTGAACATCCTCTCCACCATGGTCTGTCGTTTGTTTTTATTGATCTTAGCCATTCTGACTGGTTTATGATAAAATTTCAAATAGTTTTGATTTTCATTTTCCTGATAAGTAAAGATGTTGTTTATTTCTTTAAATGTTTCTCAACCATTTGAGTTTCCTCTTTTGAGAATTCTCTGTTTACATTTGTACCACATTTTTCAATTGGGTTATTTGTTTTCTTGATATCTAGTTTTCTGAGTTCTTTATGTATTTTGGATATTAACCATCTATCAAATGTATACTTAGTAGAAGTCCTTTCTCATCCTATAGTTTACAGCTTTGTCTGGATGATGGTATTCTTTGACATAAAGAAGAATTTATTGAGGTCTCATGTGTTAATTGTTTATCTTGGTGCCTGTGCTAATAGTATTCTGTTCAGAAAGTCTTTTCCTGTGCCAATGAGTTCAGAGCTACCCCCCCCACACACACTTTCTCTTCTATTAGCTTCAGTGTATCTCATTTTATATGGAGCTTTGTGATCCATTTGGAGTTTAGTTTTGTCCAGAAAATTAAGTAAAAGTTGTAAAAAGACACCATTCATTAAATTTAGTTATTTTGTGTATGTCTGGGAGTAGTATGCATGCCACAGTGGTTGTGGATGTCATAGGACAACTGTGGGAATTGGGAATGTGGGGTCTGGGAGTGGAATTCAGGCTGGGCATCAAGTGCCTTTACTCACTGAGCCATCCCTATGGTCCCAAAACACACATTTAAAAGATAGATATTTTCAGGTTAGATAAAGACTGTTAGACAGTCAAATATTCTACATGGTATAAACCATTTTTGTGTAATAATCAGGCAACAAATGTATAAGATAATTACTTGATTAAGATGCAATGACACCCATATTTGAAGTGTTTTCTAATGTCTTACCTAGTGTCCCTAATGTATAATCAATAAAACAAGATAATACAGTTAATGAGATAATAGCCTGTCAGGACACAACTCAAAATTCAGTGGCATGGGAGTCCTGACTCAGTCCAGGAAGATAGTGTAACTAGGAAATCCATTAGAGAAACCAATGACTATATATAGAGGGGGTAAACTATTACTAAATGGCACTAGACTCTATATTGATTATATCAAATATATTTCTCATGGCTCTTTTTTTCCCCGATTCCCAAACCTTTGAGTTTATTCATCAAGATTTCTACCTTAATTCAGATTGGCTCTCTTCCTATATGAATACATGCATATATAGATACATCTCTCTCTCTCTCTCTCTCTCTCTCTCTCTCTCTCTCTCTCTCTCTCTGTGTGTGTGTGTGTGTGTGTGTGTGTGTGTGTGTGTGTGTGTGTGTGTGATGAATGATTTAATGGTGGGGATACGTTCTGAGAGAAGTGTGTTTTTAAATGATTTCCCAATAGTGTGACTATCAGAGAATGTGCTCCCTCAGCCCTGTATGTCATAATGTATCATACATCTTAGCTATATTTTATCACTGATTGCTTCTGGCCTACAAAACTGTAAAACATGATTCCTTACTGAATTTTCAGGAACTAGAGCATAATAGCATTTATGTTATAAATATAACTAAACATAGAAAAGATAGAATAAAAACACTAAACAACAGGAAATATTGAGCTCTGTTATACAATTGTAGTGCCATGACCATTATATATGCAGTCTTTTTTCTCTCACAGTTCTTTAGAGAAATAAAAACAATATACACTTATGCATTTATTATATATGTACATATATATAATCATCCCATGATAGACACTATAGGGTTCTAGAATGTCCTCTCAGTGTCAGTGTCCATGTGCTAAAGATTTTGTCTCCAAATTGGCATTATTGGGAAGTAGTACAACCTTTAAGAGACAGAGGACAGTAGATATTCATGCCATTGTGACATAATGTCATCCAGGAAATAATAAGAACTTAGCCTGCCCCTCTCTCCTTCACTTCCTAGCCTTGAGGTAAACATGCTGCTCTTCATATTGATACAGTCTCACTACAGACCCCAAAACAACAACACAAATGGATTGCAATATAACTTTCAAAACAGGGAGTCCAAATTAGCTTTTTCTAAGCTGTCTCAGATATTTGTTATAGTGGTAGAAATACATATATATATATGGAGAGAGAGAGAGAGAGAGAGAGAGAGAGAGAGAGAGAGAGAGAGAGAGAGAGAGATTTAGTATGATGAATTGGTGTATACAACTCTGAAAACTGAGAAGTTTCAGTCTGGTATCTCAAGGTGGATATTTAAGAAAGGCAGTAATATAATTACAATCTAAACCAAAGGCTTAAGAACCCAGAGAATTGATAGTGCAAATCCCACCTCATAAGAAGATTGGCATCCAACCCAATGGGCAGAAAAGTGAAAGACTTCTATTTAGTTTGGTTTTTATTACTATGATAAACACTATGACCAAAAGCAACTTGGGGAGGAAAGGGTTTGTTTCATCTTACAGTTTATATCATAAAGGGAATTCAGGGTAAGAAATCAAGATAGGAACCTGAAGGCCAGAGCTGAAGGAGAAGACATACAGGAGAATGATTTACTGGCTTGTTCCTCATGGCTTGTTCAGCATGATTTCTTACACAATTCAGGACTACTTGTCCAGAGATGGTATCACCCATGGGCACTGGCCTGGGCACTTTCACATTGATCATTAATTAAGAAAATGCCTCATAGATTTATCTGCAGGCTAATCTGGTGAGATTATTTCTCATTTGAGGTCTCCTCTTTCCAGTTGACTCTAGCTTGTGCCAAATTGTTCAACCAATTGATCAACCAACCAACCTACATTACAAAGAAACAAACATCAGTAGCTGCAGCAACATCATCAACAACAAAAGCTAACCAGTACAACTTGCTTCATCTTTTAGTTCTATGTATGTTTCCAGTGGACTGCATGATGACCACCCTTATGGATGAGGACCATTTACTCTACTGTAGTCACTAATGTGAATGCTAATCTCATGAGAAGACATCCTCAGATAGATACACCAGAAATGATGCTTAATCTGCATCTTCCATGATCAGTTTAATACATAGAGTTAATATGAAGTTATGCTAGGTCTGATCAGTTGTATCATTTCTTTTCAATAGGACAAAAGGGGCCAAATTATCTAAGAGAAATTTACTGATAACTTGGGTATATTCTATTTTGATGGCTATACTTTGCAGTGTGTGGGTTCTGAGCACTGGAAGTCAGCATAGTCTATAATAAATGTCTAACTTTCTTTCCTTGATCACGAGGGCATGTCAAGGGGAGTGTGTGAGACATGCTGTTTGTTTGTTTTTTATCAAAAAGGATACAGGTATATGAGGTATAAATGGCCTTAAACGATTAGATATTAAAACAAGAGCCAATGTGCCACATAGTACTCTGAAGCAGTCTCACATTTCTTTTCCCAGGCTCTCATTGAATCAGTCAGGGAACATATAGAGGAAGAGTCCTATGCTGTGTCTTGCTTTCTCTGGTATAGTGATGAACAGAAATGAAAATACCGAATTGACAGTATTCTTTAGAAGGAAGAGTGTGCTTTTAGTAAGTGTAGAGAAAGCAATTTTAACTTAATTCTATCCTGATACCAAATGTTCAGATCCAAGAGAATGAATCAGATCAACAAGCATAGGCTAAACTGTGAGGGAAAAGTGAACTCTTTTGCAACTGCCAGAGAAGTATGTCTCAGTGTATTTGTGCCAAATAAAGTGGTCTTGCAAATGTTGGGAGCAGAGGCAAGAAATAAAGTTGGTTGTCTAGAAAGATCCAGATTCTAAATGGATGCCTTTAATTTTTTTTCTCGAAGCTAGTACTTCAGGACAGCAGCCATGTGTATTAACATTATCCAGATACAAATATGCAATGTATAAATAAGCTCACATAGTGTGTTTGCTGGAAAAAGAAACACCAGATAAAAGAGATGGCGCTTGAATCTGCTTGAATATTCAAGCCAGTGCTAAGTTCTACCTCCAGCAATTCTTTTGTGTGTGTTGTGGTAAGTTCTTATTTGGTATTCTTTGTTTGTTCACTATTTTCTCCTTCACATGTATTTCTGTTTTAAATTAAATATATATGTATATATATTACATATGTTTATAAACATAAAATATATAGCTTCATTGAAAGCTAATGTAGACCTAGGTGAAAACCTGAAATTCCCCTATCATACAAAGTTTCTTAATTTGTTTTTTATTCATTAATTTTGTCCTCTGACAATGTCAAATGCATGTGTAGTACATCTTCTTTATTCAACTCCTACTCTCTTTCCTTTCTCCCACCCACCTATCTCCATGTGTTCTTCCCATGAGCCCCTTTCCCACATTCTTGTTTTTCTGTTATTTTTGTAACCCTTTTGGTTTTAATCAGAACATTCTGTGTGGATTAAGGGTTTGGAACTATCCGCTGAACCCTAATGGACACACCATTTAGTGCAAAACTGAAGGCTGCCCCTGTCATTCTCCAAGAATCTATCACCTGCCGCTAGTATAGCATGCAGGATTAGGGTCCCATGATCCCTCCCTAAAACATGATTAGATGTCACAGGTGTTGTGAGATCATGTTTGCAATGGCTGTGCCATGCCCTGAAGACAGTATTTTGCATATATTCTCCTTATCTTCTGATTCTTTCCTCTTTCTTCCATAATTGTTCCTGAGCCTCAGAGGGGTAGTATAAATGTTCTGTTTAGGAAGAAGCACTAAACTGGCATTTATTCCGAGCATCTTGTACAATCATGAAACTATGCATTTACCACTATTTACTGCAAATATAAGCTTCTCTGATTAAGAATGAGAACAGCATTTGTCTATGAATACAAACACAAATATCTAGACTAGTTTTGTGCAACTGTCATGTCAATTTAGCTAAAAATATAATTGTGAGGCCCCCCCACTTTAGGTCTATGACCTTCCCAGCCAAGTTTTGTTTGTTTGTTTGTATGTCTTGTTTTTAGGTTTTTGTTTTGTTTTGTTTTTTCCAGATTGACAGTATTTGGCAAGTATTCCATCCTTTGGAGTGGTCCTCAATCTAGTCTAAGAGACTGGTTATCTCCATAACAGTCACGCCATTATTGCATCACTTGGCACATGTTATCTGACTGGTTGGCATTATAATAATAAAATATATTATTCATACCTTGATAAGACCATTGATGCTTTATCCCCCTCAGAAGTTTGCACAGCACCATACGACACCAAAAAAGCTAGCCAGAAAGGAGAAATCTTTCAGCTTGCTTAATATTTTGCACCCAAAAATGTATTGTGACTTCAGAGTAGGGTTTTACTGCCTAGCTGAGGTGAGATATAAAGAGGAATGGCTATGATATTGGGGGGAGGTGGATGTATAACTTTTCTAACCAAGAACTCATAAGAAGTATAAGACTCTGGACCACTGAAGTTATTTTTGTTTTGTTTTGTTTTGTTTTTTTTGATAAACAATGGTTTCTAACATTATCACTACCCAGTCATATAGGATACTTTTTAGTTTATAATAATGGGATCACAAAGTAGTGGGTTTTTATTGACATTTTCACACATTTTTTTTCACTTTGGTTAGCTCTTCCTCCCTGCCTCTATATCCTCCCCATTTCCTCATCTCCATCCCTGCTTGAACATGTCTACTGCCGGTGTTCCTGTCACGAACATCACATCCCTTCTACTTTCATACCACGTATGTTCTGCTTGCCCAGTCTTTATGACCCCCACTGGCCTCTTTCTAGTTTCCTGGATTCTACAAGTATTCCAAGGTCTTCAAGATCTCCACTGGCCTATTTCTAATTTCCTGGATTCTACAGGTATTCCAAACTAAACATGTAAAGCTCAAGATTCAAAGCTCAGTTCCACAAAAATGTGTGGCATATGTCTGTTCAGGCCTGCATGACTTCACTCAGTATAGTATTTTTCCAGTTGCAACTGATATATAGGAAGACTACTGATTTTTTTGTAATAATTTTGTATCTTGACACTTTGCTGAAAGTAAATACTTTCAGCTTTAGGCATTTGCTGGTGGAATCATGTTTTTTGTTTGTTTGTTTTGGATGTATTCAACCACATCATCTGCAAAATAAGAATTTTCATAATTCTTTTTTCCTATTTATACCACCTCCTTTGTCTCTCAATGTATTACCCTAGCTAAATTATAAGTACTGTGTTGAAAAGGGATAGAGAGAGTAGAGATCCTTGTCTTGCTCCAGGTTTTAGTAGAAACACTTCTAGGTTTTTGTTGTTTAGCATGATGTTGACTGCGGTAAGGTTACATGTTGCCTTTACTATGTGAAATATACTCCTTGTGTATATTCTCTCTGAGGCCTTCATTATTAAAAGATGTTGGGTTCTATCATTATTATTTGCTTCTACTAAGATTATCATGCAATTTCTGCCCTTGAGTCAACTAATACTAAAAATTAATTTATTAATTTATATATGTTGAGCCATCCCTGCATCTTTGAGACATAACTGGCTTGATTATGGTGGATGATCTTTTTAAAGTGTTATTGAATTCAGTTCAGCAGAGTTTTATTGAGTTTATTTTTGTGTCTATGTCTATCAGGAAGACTGGTCTACAATTTTCTTTCTTAGTGTGTCTTTATCTGACTTTGGCTATCAGGATAATTCTGCCTTCAGAGAAAGGTTTTGAAAGCATTCTTCCATTTTCATTTTATGGATTAATTTGAGAAGCATCAGTTTTAGTCTTCTTTAAAGGTCTGGAAAAATTTTATGGTGAGTCCATCTGGACCTAGGCCTTTTTTTGGTTTGAAGTTGTTCTTTTTTATTTTTTAACTTTTATTTCAATCTTGTTTTGTTTAAATTTGTTATCTGTTCTATGCTTAGCCTTGGTAGGACATGCATTTTGAAATTCATCCATTTCTTTTAGGTTTTCCAATTTGGTGAAATATAGATATACACCCTTGTTATTCTCTGGATTTCATTGGCATCTGCTGCAATTTCTTCATTCCCATCTCTAATTTTTGGTCTTTGGGAGCTAATTTGGCTAAGGATTTATCAGTTTTCAATAGTTTGTCAAAAAAGGATCAACTCTTCCTTTCATTGATTTTCAAAATTGTTTTTCCTGTTTTTGTGTAATTGATTTCTGCTTTGATTTTAAATCATCCTGCCACTGTTCAATAGCGTATCATTTAGTCCCCATAAATTTGTATATTTTCCGTAATTCTTACCATTTTTTATTTCTAGCTTTATACTATATGGCCAGATAGAATGCCAGGATTTATTTTAACTTTTCTGTATTTTTTAGACAAGCTTTATGCCCTAAGATGTGATTAGACTCCATTCCTTGGACTGCTGATAAGAATATATAATCTGCAGCATTTGAGTTGCATGTTCTGCTGATGTCTGTTAAGTCTATTTTATATATAGTATCATTCGTCTTGACTGTTTATCTTTGAGTTTTTCACCTGTATGACCTGTCTATTGGGGAGGAGGATGGGGAATTGAGGTCACCTATTGTTGCTGTGTTGGGATTAATCTGTGACTTTAAGTCTAGTAGTATGTGTTTTATGTAATTGGCCATGCCTGTATTCAGTGCACACATATTTAGAACTGTAATGTCCTCTTGATGACTTATCACCTACCTTAATTAGTATGAAGAGTCCTTCTTCATCTCTTCCTCCATGTGATACTTTGAAGTCTGTCTTGTCATCTATCAGAATAGTGACTCCTGTTTCCTGGTTCATTTGCTTGGAACACCTTTGTCCCTCCTTTTTAAGTTGTTATTACTCTTTGGTGTGGAGGTTGTTTTTTTTTTTTTTCTTTCTTTCCTTTTTAGGCAACTGTTACGAAGCAATCTCTCCCGAAATAAAACCTCCATCTTGGAGGGAAGATCCTTTAGACACAGCATGTTCTAATATGAAGTGAAACAGTTCATCTTTCAGGTGCATGTCACCCTGACCACAGTCCATGATGTGTCAGCATGTGCACTGAGATGTGCCTGTTCTGACTGTTGCTAACCATCTGAGTGGAGCAGTTTATTATTAGAAAGCTACATCTAGGTTTCATGGTGGCCTTTATCCTAGTTATCTTGGTAACAGAGCCAACAGACTCTGCAAGGTGATCTGGCTAAAGTTTCTGGGTACTTCATACAGAGTAGTGATGTACTAAGTCCATTCTAACTCGTAGGAATGAAAGAAAAAAAAAACCTTTTCCACGTAGCTCTAATATGTTCCTATTAGTGTCTGACAAAAGACACTCAAGCAGGCTATGTTTCACATAGAAACAACAAAGGTTCAATTTTTAGAGAGGAACCATTATTCTGAACTGAACCTTTGCATGTATGGCAGTGAGGGAGGTGTAAAGGTGTGAAGGGGGCACATACATGATGTGTATGGTGCGTGTCTTGGTGTGTGTGTGCATGTGCATGTGGAAGCTAGGGGTATTGTTTCTCAAGAGCCATTCCCCTTGATTTTTGAAGGAGAATTTCTTAATGGGGTCTGGGACACCATTAGGTTAGGATACCTGACCAGCGATCATCAGGGACCCTCTTGTCTCCCCTTTTCCAGCACTGGAATTATAAGTAAACACCATCATGCCAAGGTTTGTTCATGACTGTTGGGCATCAGCTGAGGCTCTTGTGCTTGCATACCAAGAGCTATTTCTTCAGCCCCCAAGGACTCTGTATCAATAGCCTTGTGCAGTCTTGAGGGCCTGTAGAAACAGGATGTGCTCAGTGAAAATGGAATGTGCTCAGTGCAAACCTCAAGGGCAGTTCCAATTTGTGATAATGACTTTCAATTTCTTATCCAGTGTCTATGCCTCTCTCATCCTTATTAGTGCAATTCCATTTTTTTTCAATGAGATATAAGCTGAGGGTTCCCGAGAAAGATGCTTTCCTGGCAGGGAGACATATCTTCCTATATCCCTTTGGCTTTTTTCTGTGCGTAAACGTGGAAGTGGTACACAGAACTGGAACAATCATTAAGAATTATGAATAAAAGCTCTATTATTTAAAAAGTACTAATTATTGCAGACTTTGTTCCAAATGTTTTTGATTGCTCCAAATAATATCTACCAATTCTGTATTGATTTTACATTTAAATGCCTCCTAACTTACTTACACTGCTATTTTCATGGTTGTGTATGTTTTGTGCCAAGCATATCGATTAGAAAGCATAGAATTCTAAGATAAATCTGCATATATAGAAAAAAATTACTCCAAAGAATTTAGTAAGCATCTCATAAACTAAATCGTGAGACAATGAGCAGAAATTTTAGGCAAGAAATGAAAATAGGACTGGCTATGAGAAAGCAAAGTATGGGTAGGCTGATGAGAAATTCATAATTAAAGGCCTCTTCTTAGAATGTCTTATTGAGCCTCTCTGTGGCAGGAAAATACTTTTAAAGATAAGAAAATATAGTGGAGAGTCAGTGCTAATATACAAAGGTGAATATAAATATCACAGAATAGTAATTAAAATACACTGTTTTAGATGAGCTTTCAAAAACTAGGAAAATGTGATAATGTGAATAATATTTTCAAAATTTAGGAACACTAATTGTGGAAACTTGTGATTAGAAGATGCATGTTTTTTAATAGGATGTATTAGCTCATCTGCAAAAATACAAAGTCAAAAGTCAGTGGAAAATCAAGATAAGTTTTGAGAAAATGGTAGCTCAAAGATTTGATGTTAATATAAAACAACAACAAAATCCAATACCATCCACAACTGGGAAATATGGCTTTGGAAATTTAGTATATTTATTCTCATTTTGAGTGTTCAAACATAGAATATTGTAGAGTTTAGGGAGGTCATGCATGCTGGCCAAGTGCTTTTGAAGTTCCTCATATCTGAGGACTCTATAGAATCAGTGCAGGAGGTAATATCTTGAGCATTTTGCAATTACCTAACACTAGACGTATGTTGATGTATTGGATGACTTAATATTGTACAAACCTCTGATATAGAAGTGGCAATCTACATTTTCCCTGATTCTTTGTGTGATGGTCATCTAAAAGAACTAGGCATGAGCTGGAGACGCTCTAGAATCAGTGCAGGAGGTGACATTTTGAAAATTTTGCAATTACCTACCACTAGACGTACTTTGATAGGTATTGGATGACTTAATATAGTCCAAACCTCTGGTACAGAAGAGCCAGTCAGCACTTTCCAGCTTCTTTGTGTCATCAAAAAGAACTAGGCAGGATGCGATGTATTGAGTCACTGTCAAGCATGTCACTTCTCATTTTTGTCAAGAGCTCCCAAATCTCTCCTTTAGGTTTGTAGCCCGTTTTTCTCCATCTGTGTACTTCCATTTGTGATCCTTTTTTAATCTGGGAAATTCATTTTATCACACATTCAAGTGAAAATTCTGTGTCTCAGAATTTATGGTTTGGTTTCTACCCATTCTGTTGATTCTTGGTTATACAAGTGTCTTAACTACACTGGCAGACAAAGATTTATCACTTTTATTTAAGGTTATGTCTATTCATTTTTTTCCCTGGTGACTGATGGTGCGTTCTTTACAGCAGGCATTTCATAATGTTGGAGGATTATAAATGTTTGGATAGTAGCATCAAACCTCCAACACATCTCAAATTAGTGTCCAAGATTGTTCTTTAAAATGCACACATGAGGAGCAGTGAGATGTGAGTAGATTTCTTTTTGTAGGGCGTGTTAAAGAGTGACATTATAGATGATGTGAATAAAGCTAAGAAAAACCAATTACAACTTATGTCCCAGTGATGATATTGGAACCTCTTTGTGAACTGCCAGTTTGTTCAAGAATTCTGGCTGAACAACCAAAAACTCCCCAACAGATAAAGGACTCAAATCCAGAAACTGCACTGACAACATTTTTTAATAACTTTTAATTTTTATTAGTCTCAGCTCAGTTCTTTTTCAGCCTCATATTATGTACTGTTTTCTTGCTTTATTTCTAAGTAGTTCCCAAACTTGGCGCACATATGGCTCTCTTTTAAATAATTTCCTCTGTCAGATGGTCCTCTTTCATCTTGGTTTCTACAAAGCAGTCATCTTTTCTGCTTTCTGAAATCCCTTCCTTTCTAGACTCCATTTCTGCATCATCAATGGTGTTCAACTTCTAAGTGACATGCCACTGTAACACATTTTCAGGGGCATCCTATCATTTATGTGTCTAACTTTCTTAGATTTCAGAGATGATAATTTAGTTTATGATCTCTAAATTCAACCAAGTATCTAGATGAAAAATTATAAATAATGAAATAAAGGTTATGTACTCTAATTCTTAACCCTAGAGGAGCGAGTGTCAGGTCACCAAGGGTAGCTTTGTAATTAGAAAGTATTATTTACCTTTGAGTGTTGAATAAAATTTAATTGACTTCCCATCTGTAAAGCCATATCTTTCTGTATACAACACACTTTTTCAGGCACGCATTTTAGCATAGACACACTAAAAGAAAAAGAGAGACTTCTTGGTGAAGTTTTATGTTTTGTTTGTTTGTTTTGTTTTGTTTTGTTTTTTAAGTGCCAGTATTCTACATGCATGAGTAACTTAAGATTTTAATTTCTTTTCACTTCAGGAAGGTTGTGGTGTATAAACAATTTACAAAGCTGATCTCAAAAAAACAATGACTTAAATAATCTGTGCTTTAATGAAAAACAAATATTAATTTGCTTGGTTTCTCATATAACATGTTTATTAAAAATTTTTAGTGTCAATCATTTGTTAATATTATAACACTTAACCTTGAAATGGAGCTAATAATGACTCTCTTTGTGGCTATATAATTTAGAGTTTTAAATGACTTTGAGTAAAATGAATGCTACTGTCATTATATTGTGTTTGGATACACAGACAAAGAAACAGCAGCTCATTGTTTCCAGCTAGTAAAACTAATGCTGCAATGCTCAATGCATTATTTTAATGCTGTTATAGTGTTAAGTGCTCTCCTTTTTGCTTTTATTTGTCATTGAAGCTCAATATACCATCCCTGAACATTAGCAATTTTAACTCAATTTGGATTTAAATATTGACTTTAATTATGGTCAGCAAAATGTCCTGATAAAGATCAATATGTCACTTCCTTTGCCCATCCTTCAATCAGCTTTCAAACCTCAGATTGGGATGAAATTTCTATTGGGAATTATAGCTTTGTAAGAAACATTTTAGACATTAAAGCATTATTGCTGCATCAGAGGGGATTAAAAAATAACCAACGTTCTGAAGGAGTATGTGCTTTAGTATTGTTCCCACCTGTTTCTTTTTTTATTATAAAGTGGCAATTTTTACTATCATTAGAAATATACATTTATATATAAAGTTTTGCATTCAAGTCTCTTTATTTTTGACTACCTAATGAAAGTCCACAGATCAAATAGAAACTTTATATAATATATCCTCATTTCAGAAGCATATGTATATATACACATATATATTTGTAGAACAATCCACAGTTTTAAAGGTAATTCTGGCTTTAAAAAATGCTATTTACAATCTATGACAGAGTAATAACCTCAGCCTTTAGTGGCATTAAAATGAGCAGGGAATTTTTAAGTTTGATTATGTCTCATCTTGTGCAGAAGAAATCAAGCAACTTCATGGAAAACCTTTTCAAAAGCAAAGCCTTGTACACTAAGCCACAGGGTATAAGGGTAGTTTTTCTATTTCTGGGTCTATGTTTTAAAATATAAATCACTGTTGACGTAGTCATGCTTCTTCTCCAAGCAACCTGGGGTTTCAGATTGGACCTAAAGTCAATTTAATACATAACAACCAAGTTACACTCCATCCTTTCCACTTGTTTCAATACTCTCAACACTTCTCTGTGGCATGACAGAACCACCAATTGAGAAACAATACCTAGCAACAGTATTGCCATTTTCTTCGGTAGAAGAGTTATTCTGTATAAATGTCTGAATTAGAATGAGGCCCATAATGAATCACATTATATTACATAGATGTCTATTCACTGTGCCAATCCATAATGGCTAACAATGCCTTACAAACTTCATAGATGTAATTCAAAACCAAAACTATCACTATGATCAAGAAAAGGATGGCTTACTGTGTTCAGTCTCCTGAAGCACAAGGTCTCTAAGTTAGCAGATAGAACTTCAGCACCATTTGTTTTTAGACCTCAAACATCTAGCTAAAATATCAAGTAAAGAATATTGACCAAAAAGCCATTTTGTGAGACTCACAGAAGTTTTGTTTTCATTATGAAGACCATTCACTTAAGACATAAGGGCTCCTATAGTTCTCTACTAGAGTCCTTTCCTGGGAATATCCCCTTGCATTGTTTTGGAAACTACAAAAAACAAACCCTTATTGCAATTAAAGGAGACGAGATGATAGATGAGTTGAAGCCAGGAAATAAAATAAAGATTATCACAGTGAAAATATCAGTTAGAAATCAAGCTGAAAAACAACCATCGTAACTGGCTCATGTTTTTAAGTGAAATTGGACAGTTATATGCTTATATTTCTTCATGTATTTTAAAACTTAAGTCAGTGAATATTGGTTCTATTTATGCTTTTAATGTACTTAAAAGGCAACCAAAGAGTAAACAAATATTCACCCTGTGCTCTAAACCACATTTTTCCAGGCTTATGAATAAAAGGAATGTGAGGCTTTCAATTTGTTCTTGAATCAGTTGTAAATGAAGCAAAGTTAATTTCCAAAACACATTTACAATTGCTAAACACAGTGTGGAGGGAAAAACTAGAGACAACTTGAGTGATGAGAAAGCTTTTTAACTACTGATATGATAGGGACAAAGGTGTGTCTGTATGATGAATGAGTGACAACCAATGAAAATAGAGATGGGATTTTATTAGAGATCAATATCAGATTATATTTTCATAAATAATAAGCTTAAATTTCTATCATGAAATCATCAATGAGATGGGCAACTGTGATTTCCACCAATTGTATTTCCTGTGGACCCTCAGCTGCATTATGGTTGAGTAAACATATCACCGTAAAACCTCTAGGCACTTCCCTCTTAAAGAGTCCATGACCCATTTTGTTGAAGCCTCTTTATTTTTTTTCAAAGAAAATAAGGCTTTGTGCTTGGGATTTGTTTGGTCCTGGAAGTGACAGGTGTATTTATAATCAAGCTGGATCAATAGTGACAATGATTACAACTCCTGAATTTGTGTCTTTACGTGGTTATTCTTTTTCTAAGAGAGCAATATTCCTTATATAAAAAATTAAATATATCTGTTACTTTTCCTATATTCTGATTTAAAATGTGTACAAATGCCTTGCCTTTGTGTGTAACTGCAGTTCTTTGTAGTTTTATAGGAAAATTCCTCTAGTACATTTTCTGCCATTGTCCAAAGAACATAAATAGGATACTTGATAGAACAAGAATCACACTGAAGAATAATGATGTGTAGAGGGGAGACACTACACTGACCTTGAAAGAATACAGTAACCAGTGGAAAGGTTCAAAGTGAGGGCCAAGATCTTCTGCAAAGTATGTGTTTTAGGAGTCATATTTGGAATAATACATGCTGGACAGTAGAGATATAGGAGAAGTTACATGCTAAGTCTTCTCATTATGATATCCATAAATCTGCAAACATTTTTAACATTCTAGTTTGGTTTATTTTAATTTGGATGTCTCTATACCCTTCCTCATTTCCAGGCCTAAGTAGATCTAGGAATTCCAAAATGCCATGGTATAACTTCATGCCTTTGTTAATGTTTTCTAGTACTTCAGTATTCCTAACTGTGTGTTTGCTTGCTCTTACATGGAGTTCTTTTTCAGGACACAAATCCACTGACAAAACACTGTCTATTGGAATCAAGGCTGTTAATTTCACATTTTTTTCCCTCACTATCCCTTGAATATTCCAATTTTAAATTGTTACCTTCTGTTTTCTAGAAGACAGAATTATTGCAACCTAGTCTTTTAAATTGGATAATACTAACAAGCTACTCACTTCATAGATGGTAAGTTAGGAATCTCACTACCACACCTCCTGATTTCTCATAAAGTTTGGAAAACATCTACACATAGAAGTCTGGCAATGTAAAAAAGGCAATTAAGATTTGCTTTGACTCTAAATCTCAGGCTTATTTCCTTAGGCAAAACCCACTTTCCTTCTTCCCTGCTGCAAGATATGGTAAAAAAAAAAAAGACAACTTTCTATGACAGCTAGACATACACATACACACTCAAAGGTACCCACAAATCAACACTAAGACTGAATGGAAAAAAGCAAGAAACCTGTACTTCTTCACCATACATAGCAATGGCAGGGGGTACCCTATATCTTCTCAGAAACACAGGAAAACCCTTTCCCCTAAATATCAAAACAATAATGAAATCCCAGATCAATACCTAGATAAAAATATGATATTCTCTTAGGAGAAACTCTTTACAAATGAATTAAATCAGCTAATATGATTAAATTCAACACAAGATTTTCATTTTCTAAAATAAAAAATATTATCAACATCAAGAATATTGTTTAAAACCTTTCTTCACGTTAGTGGCGCACGCCTTTAATCCCAGCACTCGGGAGGCAGAGCCAGGCGGATCTCTATGAGTTCGAGGCCAGCCTGGGCTACCAAGTGAGCTCCAGGAAAGGCGCAAAGCTACACAGAGAAACCCTGTCTCGAAAAACCAAAAAAAAAAAAAAAAAAAAAAAAAAAAAAAAAAAAAAAAAAAAAAAAAAAAAAAACGTTAAATGGCCCCTGACTATATATGTCTGACAGACATTAGAAGAATATAATTTTGACATGTTCAAATTTATGATTGAAAGAATGTCCTGGAAACAGGATGTAATTGTGTATCATTTACAGAAATCTAAAGAAAATACAAATATGAAACGAAACTGCACATCACAGAATTCTCTAGAACTTAAAGGCATTTACAGTTCAACATTTTTAAGTGATTTCTTAAAACCTTTTCCATCAGTTCAATGACCGTATTTTGTCTGCATTATAGTTGTGTCTTCATTCCAGCTAGCCCTCTGTTAATAACAACACACTTAAATTTAGTGTTTGTGGAGTCCTGATTTATTTTTTCTTTGCTTTTATGTGCAATAATTGTTATGCATGTGAATTATCTACCACATTGCAACAGGCAAGCTTTGGTTCAATTTTCTTGTCCTACACAAAGTAAGATTTTGAGTGCAGAATCTCAGCTACTAAGTCCTGTGATGCCTTTTTTTTATTTTTTTCTCTTGTTGGGGTGGATTTATTGGAGAAAATTGGGGAAGGGAAGGGAGGAGAAGGGAGAGGGTGGGGAGGGCAGAACAGGAGGAGTTCTCAGCTATGTAGAGTCTTGATTCACAACTTTGCCGCCATTCATGGTGGGTGTTCCCGAGCTTTTCCTTGAACGGCCTTGCTTTTCTCCAATTTCATGTAGCGATGGTTCTCTGTACATACACACTGGAAGGCAAAAAACACAAAAAATTACTTATGATGATCAATATAGACATGGCTTCAATGAACTTCCTGAATCTGACTTTAGAATGTTCAGAATATTTAGAATATTCAGAGCATCCTTCATCAGGAGTGATAACTGGATGAGGATAGAGAAGTAGAAAAATATCAATGTATTTCCTTAATTGGCCCAGCCTTCCTTCACCTAAACTAAGGCCCAGAGTCCATGTACAGTTAGCTACTCTCCAATAGGGAATGTGGCTATTCAATGGAAGATTAAGATCACCTCCTCTCTTCTCTGTCTGCCTCTAAGGTTATCATCTGAGAGCTATCATGGCTTCTGTTCAATTATCACTTAGAATGAGTAGAGTTTTCCAATTCGTAGCTATTCTTAAAAGATAAATCACCACAATGAGTCTTCTAACCTCACTGGGCTGTTGTGATAGAGACGAATGTGTCTACATAGGCATATTTTATTTAAGCATCAGGAGTTACTTTCCTTCTTAAAATAAGAACAAATAAATATCTTTGTCTATTCTGGCTATTATCACTACAATGGTTCAGTAATATGAATGGTGCCTCTAAAATCAAATAGTTTCTTTTCTTGGGTAAGATTTGGGAATTTATATCTTCAGGAGCTGAACTATTTGGTCCATAGGCTTACTTAGCTGTTTATTGACTGTCAACCAGGCACACTTTATAACAGAAAAAAAAATGGCATTTTTATCAGCAGGAGTAGGTAACAAACATCTAAAATGATCAAGAAATATAAAAAAAAGAATGCCATTCATTAAGATTTTAGACAACATGTTGTAGAGAATACAGGATAAACTGTTCAGATCTAAGCTATGCCAATACTTCCAAAACATACAAAAACACAAAGCACGGTTCTTCTGACACTAGATCATTTAAGAGACAGGTTTTCTCCCCAGTGTGTTACTAGTGTATTTAGCAGTACTGTGCATTTATACTAAGTATGGGTATTGTTACTATGTGACTTATGAGCCATTAGTTCTGTGGTTGATTTTGGGATCGTCTACTTTTACTAAGTGACCAGATGATGCTGATGAAATACAACACACGTTCTCTGAGTAATACAGAATATAGATATGAAAAATGCTTTTTCAATGTCTTATGCAAGAGTATCACACATAATCTATTTTTGAATGACATGTTTAAACCTTTCATTTATTTCCATGAATATTTCTCATATCTCCAAATGCCGTTGGTTGAAGTGGAAGGGTGCAACCTATAGGTAAGCTGTGCACTAATAGCTGAGAGAGTTGATTCTGATGTTTTCAAATGGTGTAAATAGGTAATTCAACTTCTTTAACAATAACAAGAAGAATCCTAGAAAAATCGTATAGTATGGCCCTCTAGATTGTTGAAGTCCCTCAAGTGTCCTAGCTCTTAATTGTATTTCTGTTTTGAGGAAAGTAGAGCAGGCACCAAATCTCCAAGGTGAAGGGAAACTTTTATTTGTGCATAATATATCCACTTATCTACCACTGGCTAATGCACAGGGCAACTCAAAGGTAATGAAGTGATTCCATTGGAAAACAATCCACAGGCTGCCAGGAAGCAGTTTTCTGAACTCCATCACCTAATTGGCTGTGAAAACTCACAGTCTCCATGCTCCAGCACAGATCACTTAAATCATCATCTCAATGGATACAAAGAACCTTTCTGTTTAAATACCCAGAAAAAAATATTGGACCTCAGATGACTTCAAAATCATCTTAGGGGACTACTTAAAGGGTGTGATATTGATTGATAACCACTAAATAATGTCTTTGTATAGTTGATTTCTTAGAGTTTCACCATCCCTTCTGTTCTCATTATATAGATCCTACCCAAGTTATACATTTGAGCATTTATTTTTATGTATTTTCTATTTCTCACATATACACAAAGTACTTCAAGTATAAACACACACATATTAGCACTAAAATTAGTGCTGCAGGCAAATTTTCCAATAATTGAACCCTACTGGCCATCCTTGAAATGGAGTCTGCAAAGAAATTTCCAAACTGACCTCTGGAAATTTACAGTTTATCAAAGTAAAACTCAGTAATGCTACAACAGAAGATGCAGTTTTTCTTTTAGGGTAATTCAGTCACTACCTCTTTATATACCCTATTAAACTGAATAATAAAATTTAGGGTTTTAATAAACCAAATGATTAACAAGTGTGTTTTCCAGGTCACTGAAAGGAACTGTCCCTCACCCACCCAATGAATCAAATAGGTATTTTATTCTCTACATTGCTGTTTACAAAGTGGATTTGGATTGTAAGACAAAGAAAAATCAGGTCATTCTGGGAATTGCATGCAAATACAGAAATGGGGAGGAGCAAGGCAGGGAGGAGAAGAGGAAGGGTGGGAGGGAGGGAAGTAAGGAGGGAGGGAGAGAGAAAAAGAGGGAGGGAGGGATGAATAGAGACAGAGACAGAGAACTATTAAACCAATTACTTTTTCATTATCATTTACATCCTGGAACTCAGCAAAACATCTAACTTTAGACTGTAACAAGTAAAGGGCTCCAGGTCTCAATCAGATTTTAGAACTAAAATGTACTTTACAGAGTGCAACTGAATTCAGTCACAACATGAAGAAAAAGGACAGGGAAAGGACAAGCACTCTTTAGTGTGGTGACAGCCAACTCTACTAGTTGTAATAACTTTCTGTGAGTCCAGTTATGAATACTTCAAAATAAATTATGGAACAAAATTTAAGAAGTGACAAAGCATAAGATGTCTGACAAACATATTTTAAGTCAAAATGTAAACTGTTAATGCCACAAATAAATCTGTCATTTTGAAGTATTCAAAGCCACTTTAAATTGATCCTCTCATTTACTGATTAGAATAACTTGGTGATCACCAGAGGTAAGAAATTATCTTCATTTTTAAATATAAATAAAAGTAAATGACTTCCCTAATATCAAGGGCTGAGCAGTGGCAGATCCAGGATGAGCCTGTCCAGTCAGGAGATCTGATCTAAACAAGATTCAACACACTAACTGATATTAGACAATATTTACATTATTGTGGTTGCATATTAATTAATATTTAAAGTTGGCCTTACTTTCACTAAATATTGCTGTAGTCATCAAGGAATGATTTTGAAAACAAATATGACATATATATGGTAAAAACAGTAAGTAGAAAGTAACAAACGTTGGCAGGTATATGAAGAAATTGGAACACTTATTTATTGTTGCTCAGAGTAGGTGGTACACCCACAGTGAGAAATGACAATTGTCATCCTTCCCAAGAGATAGAACCTATACCTTTTCTGTTATTTTACCTTTAAATTCTCAGTGCTACTTCCAACCTTATCAGATTCACATGAGAATAAGCACCTACTGCAAGTGTTATGGTTGAGTAAACCTGGTCTAAGGGATCACATCATGCTTTAAAATGTCAACTAGGAACAGTTGCCATATTGAGATAACACACATTTGTACACACAGTCACTAAGTGGCACCCCTCCATTATTTTCTTAATGAAGCTCAAGCCTATAATGTGAGGACATGATTTTTGCTGACTTTGTTCTGACAATAAAACCATTCCTCTTCTCTTCTTCCTCATTTTAATAAACACCACCATCATTCACCAGCTGCTCACGTATTAAGCTTGACAGTCACCAATGATTTCTTTCTTTCTGTCTAATATCCTGGAGCCATTAAATTAGAATGCTCTACTAGGTCTAGCATCAAAATAAACAGTCATTCTTTCCTCCTTTAGCGATAAACCCCAGACTCTGAGCTACCTCCACCGAGAGAAGATTCTAGCACTTTGCCTTGCAATCTTCCTCCAAGTGTGTAATGATTTCCCAAAACATTAAACAGAAAAGCTAATGCCTTATGGCAACTACAAGGTCTCAAGTTCTCTGGACTTTAACCTAACTTTCTAGCTTCCTTCTACAAACCATTTTCCCCTAAAATCAACTGCATGCAGACAAACTGCCATTCTTGTTCATAATCAGAAATGCTGGATCACCTCGGATGTTTGTAACTCCTGTTTATTTGCCTGGACAAACACTTCCCTCAGATCATTGGTTAATATTACTAAATTTCAATGCTCTTTAAATATTATTAATTCATAATGTCTAATGAAAGATTTACTTCAATCACTACATAAGATGGTTTGAAATACTTTTCCTTTGGGACTAGTATATAGTGACAGTTTTAAATGTTTGCCCATTTGTTATTTATCCACAAAAATGCATAGAAATGTTTTCTTCATTAGTACCAAATTCCCTCTTATGGTGAATGACACGTTACTAAGTGTTCCATGATCATTTTCCATATGAATATCAAAACTGCAGGTATCCCTGTTTGGGATACAGATGAACTTTTTCCTCAAAGTCAATGAATCTTTCTCTTCCTCTAAAATCCTAAATCTTAATCCCTAGAACATACTTGTGTGACCGTAAAATGGATGATTTTGGAGTGGGCACTGCACAGTAGGTCACATTTACCAAGATTCTTTAGTTTACTGATACTTTTATTTTTAAATCTCCTTTATCTTCACAGGCATAAGAACATTTCATGGCAAAGAAAATGAATCAGGAAAGCTAACCACAAACCCTCCCTTTCCTCCACAGGAACATATGATAAGTTGTAGAGTCCAGAAAACAAAGAGCCTGAAGACCTTCACTTCTAGCAATCTCCCAAGTTCCTGTTTGTTAAAGTGTGACACCCCCCAATACACACTCTCACACCAGCAACAGCAACAGCAACAGCAGCACATGAAACTTAAGAAAGGACATTCTTAGACACACCCAGACCCATAGAGTTAAAAAACTCAGAGGGTGAGCATCCAACACTTGGTGCTTTAACACGTCCTCCAGGAGATTCTGAAGAACACTGTATTTACAGAGATGCCACACTTAATTGTTGTATGAAAATCAGCAGTGTCACCTTCTAAGCAATGAATTCATGTATATATGTCCTGCCTGTGCAGATTTTAACTCTCAAACAGAGAATTCACAATCGCAGGAATCATTGAAATAAATAAGCTTATTAGTTGTGAAAAATGACAAAACCTGTGTGTGTGTTTGTGTGTGTGTGTGTGTGTGTGTGTGTGTGTGTGTGTGTGTGTGTGTGTGTGTAAGAAAAGTGTGAGGGCTGAAGTTGGAAGATATCATGTGGATCTGAGCTAATTATTTTATGCTTCTTAAAATGAGTTTTCTCCCAATTAAAATGGGGATAAAAGCTATCAGCTTGTTATCAAGGTCTTGGTGACAATCAAATGATAACCCATCTAATTCAACAGATTGAAACAGCAGTGTTGTACAGAGAGGACAAGGCTGCAGATCTGTGGCTCACTGACTCCTTTTACATCACGACTCGATTCTTTACAGATGAGAAGAAAATGGGGTCTTTGAGTGGTGATGTGGGAGCTGTAACAGTCACCAATGTCATGAAGTAGGTTGTTGGATGTTCGTACAGGGCTATTGCAGTTGTTACTGACAAATTCTCCATCCAAATGGAGACAGCAGACCCTCTGTTTTGGGTGAAACTCATAATCCATGTCTTCTATCAGTTTCTATGAAAGAAGAATGAAATATGACTAATATTTTTTATTACTGACAGTTTAATCAAATCTTCTTTGGCCTTCTCTAATTTCCAAGAAATGGAAAGGTTAGATTGCTCTGTAAATTAATGTACCATTAAAAATACCCAGCTGTCTTAATAGCAGATCATAGAAAGGACTGGGCAATTAGCATGAAGCAATTTCACACCTTAATTAATGTCACATGGAATCTCTCTGGAACTGTGGGAGTGAGTTAAACACTGGTTTGAAGGTAACAGGTCATAGGAAAGTCCCCAGTATGCTGAAATGTCTATAACAGAGGTTGGGAAATTACGAACAAGAGAAGATTTATGTCTTTATCTGAAAAGAGAGAAGAAATAATATTCAAGTGTAAAAGAGAGAGACAGAAGTGAGTGAGGAATGTGTCGGGGGACTTTTCATTAAAGATTGGGGTCATTTCATTAAAGATTCATCCCAGAGACTAGCAGAAAGTTCCTGTGAAGAGTTACAATTGGGAAAGGGAAACTCAAAAGGGGAGGGAAGAAGAGAGAGGGTGGGACAGGAAGAAGGGAGGGAGAGACAACCAGAGAGTCAGAGTGCCAGTGTGAATATCCTTTCTGCAATATGCTGTGCCAGGGAAGTTTGGGGCATCCACTCTATGTAGTTATCTTTAGTATGGTCCAGCCCAAAAGAGACTCTTTGCATATGAACCATCTAGTTCTTGTTCCTGGTGATTTTATATATGTCTGTGGTCTTCACCTTCCCATTTGGAGCTTCACAACCTTAGGAACCCAGGGTGTACTTCTCTTTGGTGACTCCCTGTGTAGCTGTGGAAGAACTCTCTGCTCTACAATCTTGAGTTGAGATTTTCTTCATCCTATGCCATATCCCTCAGCATTTCTTTAAGATAGAAGACAATAAGGCAATGAACATTTTTCTAAAGAAAAATATTTAAAGATATTTTGTCTTTAATCTGGCAAAATTCGAGATGCTGAATACTTCTATAGGGATGGGTTTCAATTGATAAATACTTTGGTAATATCTTATTTTCTCCAGTACTCAGTCCTAGAAACTTAAAGTCTTTGGATAACACACAGGCACACACACACACACACACACACACACACACACACACACACACTGTTTTTCAGGGGGAATAATTTGATTATAACTACTCAACCACCTGCAAGAGCTGAGTAATCAGCTTATGGAGGAGGAGGGCGGAGAAAATGAGGTGTTTGTATCTTTTTCTTTGTCAAAGAGTCTTTTGCCCTCTATCTGATACTGGAGGGGGAGGTCACCCAAAGACAGTTTAAATCTGGGGTGTCACTTCTCCGTGGTGGAATAATGCTCTGAGAATCAATGAGCCTGTGCTGTTGTCGTAAATTCTAGGGACGAGTAAGTAGAGGCTTATTTGCATCGTACATAGCAATGGGCTTAAATACCAAGTCAATCCATCCAGTACATGCATCTGCAACCCCCTCATTACCATTGTCCTTACGTAGAACACCAGAGAGTGAAGGATTGAAGGGAATGGGCAAGTGGCTAATTATTGTCATGATATCTGTGTAAGAATTACAGATCCTTTAGCTGGACAACTTAATTTTAGGAATCTTCACATTCAAATGAAATCAACACAGGAATGAGATAAAGGCAAAGATGTCTGAAGAAAACAAAAAAACAATCACAACACTAAAATAACACACTTTGGTTTTCTACCACCTAGGGCTAATCTACTTCACAAAAAAACAGCCCACTCATCATGCAGTGCTGGGATCTGTCAGGGTGGTAATGGTATAAGCAGTGGGTTAACAGATCTATAAAGAATTTCTTGAACATTAAAAATAAAACACCCAACAACCACTTGTTTAAACAGATACATGCCTAATCGCTTGCAGTGCTATTATTTCACATTTCTTTTCTAAAACTATCCTCCAATTATATGCTTTATAATTAGACCATGGAGAGATCATTAAAAATTAAAACTCTTCCCTTCAAAATACAGTTTATGGCTAGAATACCTTTCATCTTAGGTTTTGATTCAGAAGAAATAGACAAGGAAATAACAAATTACCAATGATAGAAATAGCTCATAAAACTGTACTTTATTCATTCACTAATGTAATGAAGGAAATAATGTCTAAACTATTTTATATGTAAATTTAATGCAAGGTTCCATCAGAGTTTGTGACTTTACACTAAAGTACTTACAAAAAGTACTGCACATCCTATCAGAGGAGATGAGACAACACCTCCCATCGTTAAGGGATGGCTCTCATTTTTATCTATCTGTCTATCTATCTATCTATCTATCTATCTATCTATCTATCTATCTATCCATCCATCATCATAATCATCATCTATTTATTTCTTTATCTCTCTCTTTCCCCCTCTCTCTTCTACATTTTATTTTATTTTACATATGTAGGTGTTTTATCTATATGTTTATCTGTATACTACATTCATACAGTGCCTGAGAAGGCCAGAAGATACCGTTGAATCTCCTGGAACTGGAATCACAGCCGTTTGTGAGCTGTTATGTGGCTGCTAGGAATTGAACCTGGGTCCTCTGGAAAAGCAGCTGGTGATCTTATCTGCAGAGTGATTTCTCCAGCTGTCCATCATGTCCCCTTCCCCCAAGGTAAGATATTAATTGAAGCTAAAAAAAAAATCTATGATTGGAGATAAATACTATTACAAATTATTGATGCTCTTAAAAGGTTTGGAGCACTTTCCATATAATGTTTTAAACTAGTCTTTACCTTCCACAGTAGGAGCCCTGCTTTTAACCAAAACCCAAGCCTACGAGTTATTCATATTTTTATTTTCATATGTGTGTAATGAAAAGGTGAATACATAAACAACTCCATAGTATTACAGATTGAGTTTAGTTTATCAAACTAACAATGTACCTGTTAGACATCAGTAGATGTGCCAAAGGGAAAAAAAATCAACTATAAACTTGTTGGGGGGGGGCAACCATAAAATTTCATTGTCAAAAACTTTAGAAATCATTTATCCCAAATTATTTTACATAGTGGGAAATTAAGAGTATTAAACATGATAAGTATATAAGCATTTTATATCTTATTTATATATTATATAGGTTTATAATAATTGTTATAGCTCCTTGTTGAACAGGTCTCTTTCTTTGCCTCTTTATATGGTTTATCTCAAAGTATATTTTATCTGATATAAGTATAGGTGCTTATGTCTGCTACTGTTTTCACTTAACATGGGCTTTCTTTTTCTGTCTACTCACTGTGTCTATATATACTAGGGAAGGGCACTTCCTCTGGGCAGCAGACTGTAGGACTGGGTGACTCACTGAGTTATTTATTTCTAAGATTATTGGATCTTCATTTTTTTTAAATCCATTCATTCTAAATCTTATTAGTTTTTGAGGTAAACTTTCCCTTTTAATTATCATATTTTAAATTAACAGGTACAAAGGCAATGCATTCTTAATTATTTTTAACTCAGTTTGAACATAATACTCCATTAATGGTCGCATCCACTCATCTTCAATATGTATTTTTATATCACTTCATAAACGTTGTCTTAATTCTGCTGGGTTGAAAGACCAGCTTACTATGTGTTTTTTGTCATGGTCTATAGTGGTCTGAATGAGACACAGGCCCCATAGTTTCAGGCATTTGCATACCTGGTCTACAGTTGGTGATAGTGTTTGGGAAGGTTTGGGAGGTGCTGTCTTGCTGAAGGAAGAATGTGACTAGGGGTGAGTGGGCTTAGAGCATTTAAGGCCTTGCTCTACATTGGATTTGCTTTCTCTGTTTTCTGTTTGCAGTTCAAGATGTGAGTTCTCAGCTTCTGTTCCTGCTGTCTACTTCCATGCTGTTACCACCATGCTGGACTCTAACTCTTGAGAACAATAAACCAAAATAAACTTGTTCTTCTGTAAATTGCCTTGCTCATGGTGATTGATCATAGCAACAGAAAAGTAACTAATACATGGTACGGCATTTCTACTTTGCCATCTCATCATCACTGACTTCTCTGCGTAGCTGGATATTCATAGCTTGTTCTCAATCACAGGGCAGTATAACGTAGGGTCAAGTGCTAAGGCACTGGATCTGGCATTCCTGGATTGTAATCTCACTGTTGAATTTTTGTAGACTTGTGATTTTGGACACTTTCCTTATTGGTTTAAATATTAGTCATCTCATCTATAAAAGAAGAATAAACTAGGGATATTGTGATTCTTTTAAATAGAGATAATATATATAACCTGCCTAGTGAATACTAAATTGATAGATTGTATATAGCAAGAATAGTTTAGAAACCCACCAGGAAGGAAGAAGTTCTCATACACAGAAAAGAAAAGCCTAACATAACCTCAATTATCTTTCTTAAAAATAGAAACCCAATAGTATAAAATATAACTGCATAAAAAATTGATGGAAAGTGTTTCAAATTTTGCATATTTTTATAATTATAACAGAATATATATGAAGCATAAGGACCTGACAAATTTGTGTTTATCAAGTAACTTATAAGAGCATGAATCTCTTCAAGGATTTGCAAGGAGTTTTATTTCTACACTGTAGTATATTCCAAGAGAAGAAAAGGACAAGCAATCATAAGTAGATACGGGTTCAAGAGCATTGAGTCCTTTTGTCTAGTAATTAGGTTACATCCACAGCCTTTCTGACTTCAGACCAGCCTGTGTCACCCATGTTCATGGAAGTTCAGCACTTGACTGCTTGAGGCAGACTGCTCTGGCTTGAATTCCAGCTCTGTTACTTACAGAATCCATGACTTGGGACTAATTACACTTACTTCTTTGCTTCAACTTCAACATTTGTGAAGCAAATTATTCTGGAAACTACTTCTTAAAAATGGAATAAAAATCAGAAAATAACTGAGACATACTTTAAAACACCACCTAGAAGAAGAAAGGATTATAAAACTTGACCAATATTGTTCGATTAAGTATACTTTGCTCTTTAAGAAAAATGTCAAATACATCGATAGAGAATTAAATGGTCCTTGATGAGAAAGCAGCTAAGTTTCCATCTTCAGAAGTGAGTCTCATCACACATCTAAGAGGTCTTTCCTGCAAATGAACTCGTCAAAGGACCTTGGAATTAAATTCAAGTATTAGTGAATCCAATTTAAAAACAGAGACTATTTTCCTTCTAGTATCAAGGGGGAAATCCTTATAATTCACCAGTAAAAGCAAAATTAGAAGAAAAAACACATAAAATAATGCCATTAAGGGAACCCGAGACATTCTAAGGTGAAGAAGATTCAATCTGGAGCAGAAACTGATGTCTCAGTGACCACTCTACCACTGATCTTTCAGACCTGAATCTATATTTGGCATGAAGCCATCGGTCAAAAGGCTACATGTTCATCTCCTCTGTACCTAAGTAAGGCTAGCCGTCTAGGTGTTGCTACTGAGGTGTTAAGATTGTGTGGCAGCTATTGAAGACTATGCTGACACGAAAACTTGCATAGATTTTTTTCAATCCCTTCTTCCAGTTCTTCCTTGCCCTCTGATTCTGGCAATGAAGCTGGAAGGGTCACACACAGTGCGTGTAGTTTTGCTAAGAGTGCAATGCACAGGCTTAGGCATGTACTCTACATGGAGCTCTATTTTGTGCATCATTCTGGCTACACTGTGCAGATCTAAAGAATCCCAGCAGGGCACTAAGATGAAAGATGTGAAAGATTCAAGCACCTAAGGTCCCCGAACTGGGACAGCATGGCACCATTTCTGGAGAGTTCACCAACAGATTCAGTTTCTGAGAGGATAGCATGAGTAACCTGCCATTGGCACACGTTGTGTGAGGCCAGTCTTACTTCTAATTTACAGCACTGTAACAGTCTTCTTGTACCTTCCCTTATTTCTACAAAATGCAGCAATAAGCAGAACACTGAAGCGCATCTGGGACTCTGAGCACAGTCATCCCACGCATTTCTTTTTGACATGTACACAAGGCCATCTGCCCCAAGAGGAAACTCAACTAACCAGAGTACAGGAACCATCTCCAATTAAGGAGGCAGATTATAGATGTTTCCTCTGGGGGAATGGAGTGGAAGGGGTTCTGCAAGACTCCATGATCTATATAAAGAATAAATAAAACATAGATTTTTTTAAAAATATATTTTTCTAGCTTTACTGAAGTTTGTTAATGGCCTTGTACTACTGTTGCAAAAAAATGAATACATCAGCTTAACTGTTAAATATGATACAGGAATTGAAATTATTATTTGCCAAAGCATTCCTAAGAATGAGTATATTTCCTATAGGGTAGTATGTATTTTGAAACAGGCACATTTCTGCCTTTAACCATAGTGTACATGGAATGGTCTTGGTCTTGTCTGGGAGATTCCTCCTTCTCCCCATTTGTATGAGTCTGGCCTAGTCCTTAATGATATCTTCCTTTCTGTAGACATGACAATACTTACTCTAATTCCCAATTCTGCTACACTATTGCCATTAATAACTATATTTCATACCTCAAAGAACATATCCTCTGGAAAATATAGTTCTTAGTCTTTACACTTACTTTGTTTCTTCACATGTTCAACCGAGAACTGATTAAATATCTCTTTATGATATGCTAAATAGTGCACATGACAAAAGAGAGGTGTGAGAAAAAATATATTACATTCATTCTAAAAATGAGTTAACCATGAATGAGCAGAGATAGGGGAGCAATGGGCATCGCTAGAACAACATGATCAGCAGAAAAACATAGAGAAGATATGAGAAATAATGCTTAATTCTTCTGGTAGAGAAATCAGAGCAAAATAACAGCAGAAGTATGGACTCATTAATTCATTCTTTGTAAAAGTTAGTAAGCAGATGAGTGGATGAAAATTAGGGCAGGTGGGATAGAACACATGAGGCCAACTATAGTACAAGGTCAGTTTCACATGACTAACGGCTCAAGGTGTGAGAAAAGGCTCAAGAGGCATTGGGAGTAGTGACTGTCCCCTTCCACCCGGCGTTCTGAACATAACTGAACAGTCTGAGCCAGACTGTGATTGACTGCTATAGTCTGCTATAGTCACATGTACTATATGAACACTGAGCAGCTGGCATTGTGCACACTCTCCAACTGACCACATCTATAACATTCACAGGAGAGCATGTCAGACTAAGTCAGGGTTGCAGTGCACTGTCTCCATGTTTTTCATTTCCTCCAAGAAGGAGACTGAGCCATGGTTTAAGTTAGTATCATAGTTTCCAGAGAAAAATGCTATATTGGTAAGTGTCAATATATAATGAATTCTTGGGTCTGCATTGAAAATATGGCCACTCATCATCCTAAGTAGAGAACTTTGGAGGAAAAAAAATAGTTTCTCTCGATAGGCTTCTTCCCTGCTCAATTTGAAGCACTCAACACTATTTTAAGCGGTGAAAGGCATGCAAGTGTTAGGCTCAAATGAGAATGGAAATTCTGCAGATTAAATAAAACAACACACTATTGTTCCTTACAAATGTGAAGAAAACTGGCACAAACTGTTATTGTATTTTCTCACAGGGATGAAGAGATCAGCATCACACATATTTATAAAACTATTTGGAAAAAAATTAAGCTCTATAAAAATAGTATTATTTTTTCAGAGGTGTTCTAAAAGATTAAATAGCATTCAACAAAGAAGGAAATTACATTCCAAATAGTAACCGACACTAATTTTCTATATTCAAAAATTTTCTAACTTCCATATTCAAGTACATTTTTTTTTCTAAGTACCACATATTTACAAGAGTTCTCTGCTTTCTATTTTTCTCTTTGCTGTGAATGTTCTTACTGTATTTTCTGAATCTTTTCACTTCAGGCAGAGCCTACAGAACAGGAGACAAGAAGCACCATTCCCAACACATAGATCAGGGTCCAAGGAAGAAAAGAAGCTGCTCTCATACCTTCAATAGGTTTTGGTACAAAATGAGATGAGGGCTTCGTTTTCTTCACTCTGTTCCCCTTCATGATTTGACCTTCTTTATTGAGTCCTAGAAACCAGGCACGGCCTGATTCCTGCTGGCGATACAGGGTTGAAGAATAGATCACATAGTAGTTTTCAAACACAGACTCCTTAAATTTGCATTCTGGGGTAAAAACGTCCTGCAAAAATAAACACAGTAAATGAGAAAGGAATTAGTAAGGAATCAGCAATGGCTGCATCCAGCCAGTCTCACACATATACCCAGTGTTCAGAATAAGGCACAGGAGGGTGGAAAAATTTTCAGTTAGCACACATATAGAGAGTAATTCTACAAAATCAAAACTCAAGATTCTTTTTACAACCAACTTTTAGTTCAGAGAAAACAACTGCTTGGAAACAGTCACTCATTGGAGGTTAAGGCCCTAGATAGGTCTAAAATCTTAGCAAGTAAAATGTCTTATAAATCAGTGTTTGGTCAGTCTTCATTTTAGTGGCTGTTAGCATGGACTTAAAACAGTAGAACTTATCCCTAGGAACCAAAATCAAAAGGCAACCACAGACAACACAGGCACACCAGGTATTTTTGAAGGGAATATTCTATACTCACAAAAATCTATGACTCAGCAAAACGTGTTCTCTAAACTCATCATTATGCTATTACTTTGCTTGATGCCTGTAGCTTTCCCTTTAATTCATTTAAAATGTGGCATACTTAATAATCAGAACTCAGATATAACAACCTTAAAAATAAGCAGTAGGAGAAAAATACTCCTATTGAAGAATCCTCAATGAAACAGAAGGATGCTGTTATTCCAGGAAGAAATCTTAAAAACATCTCCTTCAGTTTCATCTCTTAAGAAAACCAAAATGCTAAAGAGTTAGTTAAAAGATGCATAAAAGTAAAATTACAAGCCAATGTGAGAATTCACTCTTAATTGTGTTATAATCTCAGACTCACCTCTCAGACTCACTGTTTCTGTTTCTAATGACGTATAACACAATTTTGTAATTAATACAATAAAACCCTATCTTAAAACATCAAAGAATGAAATGTATTTTTCTAAAGATAAAATACCTCTCCTTTTGAGATAAGCAAACGTAAAACGGGATAGCATGTTATCCAGCTCTAAGCAAGTAAATCCCTCCCCATGCCAACTCCCCTCATGCTACTCCCTCTTCCTTTCCAAACATGTTTGCCATAAAAAGTCTTTGTCACCATGTCACTGCATGTTGGAAAGTTTCCCGTGTGAAGTCTCACAACTTGGTACATTTACACAGAGAATTCCATAAATGATGACCATGTAAAAATAAAGCTGGTAGGTTCTTATAGTATCATCTATAGGAACCGTGTCCTTATAGATGATACTCCTAAGAGATAAACAAGTAGGAGGCTAGTGAAGGCTGTAAATGCTAAAGATGCCACCGAAGGGACTCCTTTGATTTGAAAATGACTTTCATATTACTGAACAAAAATGAGACTGAGAAAGTAGAAGCACAGTAATAGTAGTAATAGTACATTAACACTATTTACATTAAAATCAGAAATGAGAATTCTTAGAGTACTCTTCATTCTAAGAAATTATCCTGGTAATCTTGGAAATACATGACAATAAGATACTCTTTAATATGGTGGTGGTAGAACTGCCCAGTTAAAAGTGTTGATAAGGATAAGAATGTGGAAAAAACTGTAACTCTCACATATTGCTGGGGGAAGCATGGAATGCTGTAATAGATGAGAAAATAACCTGCATCTTCCCAGAAGAATAAACATACAGTTAGCAATGATCCACCCATTCTACTTTTAGACATGCACCTATAGGAAGTAAAAACATGTCCATAAGAAAATTTATAAATAAATGTTGATAGTAGTATTGATTACAGAAACAACTCAAGTATCTATCAAATGATGAGTAGATCTACAAAATGTGGCATAGCTGTATAATGTATTACTGTTCATTGATAAGAGTAATAGGATACTGATTCATATGACAATATAAATGAGCCTTAAAACCATTATGCTAAGTGGAACACAACACCACTAGGCTCCATGATGCAAATACTACATGTTATTTGATTCCATTTATATGAAATATTACAAGAGGGTTTGTAATATCGCATATAATGAGCAAACAATTTCAGAGATGGGAAATAATGGATGTCAAGTGCTACCACAGAGTTGGAATAAAACAGAATGACTGCTTCCCTGGAGAGACGGAAATGAGTCGGAATCAAGTAGTTCTGATATTTGTGTAACTTTGTAGAAATACTAAAATCCAACAAACTGTAAGTCTTTAAATGTGAATTTTATTGTGTGTAAGTTATATTTCCATAAAAAAGAATCAGAGAAACAAATTGGCTGGAGAAGATGAGGGGAGAGAATAAAACCATTGTTACCTGGCAACACTGGTCTTAACAATGTGTGCTCTTCATGACATCATATCCATACAACCAAGGAAGAGTCAAATCATTGCCAAGTATCAGGATTAAAGAAGTACAGATTCAACTAGTGAAAATGACAAGGCTTTTCAGGTTTTGATGCTAGAAACTGAACCAAGGCCTTTTATATGCTAGGCAAGTGTTCTGTTCTGAACTACACCCCCAGCCCAGTAATGGTCTATTTTTCAAACTGATGTACTCCCTGAAGCAAGTTAAGATTAAAAGAAAAATGGCTTATTGAGTTGGCTGTTTTAGAGGCTGAAAGGGATCTAGACAGACAATAGAAGAGAGGCAGACAGAAAAAGAACATTTCACAAAATGCAAAGCCAGAGACAGACATGGCTCTCCCAGTCCTTCCGAAGACCATGCTCCTGGTTGACTTAAGGCACTCCCACTATGCTTCCCCTCTTTAGCGGTCCTGCTACCTTCCAATTTTGTCAGTCTGTAAGAAAACCAAGTTCCAGTTTTCTTGTAGAACTAAATCGAAAGATTTAGAAAAAATTTAAATTTGGCTATTTTCATTTAAAACTAGGCTGAGGAGTTGGGGAGAAGACTTGGTAAAATGTTCGCTGTGCAATCATGAGAAACTATGATAGATCCCACAGAAGCCAAATGAAAACGTTAGTGTGGATCAGCAGAGACAGAGCGATCTCTGAGACTGACTAGCCAGTCCAGCTGAAATAGTGAGTGCCAGGTTCAGTGATTCCTATCTCAAAATATAACATGGAGATGTATGTGGAAGAAACCTATCATTAATCTCTTACCTCCACACACATGCACATTTATGAAAGTGCACTCACATACAATATGCACTCACATGAATATGTACACACACAAACCCAAGATGACCACGTATGCTTTTATTTCTTCACCTATCCCAATACTAAATAAACATAGTATTATCCCTAGATGTTAAGGAGCTTTGAGATTCCACGGAGAAAGCTCATGTCATCAGGTATCCTTGGGCAATGATTTTCAGTATAACCTCTACCATATAACTGTTATTTCAGTTTCTACATACAGTTGGGCACCAATGAATTTATATATTCTTTTTGTATGATAAAAATAGAAATATTGGAGTGCCTAGCAGTTAAGATTGTACTTCTAGTACCAATATGTATTATGTTATGAGACTTACAAGTAAGTGGCTAAAGTCTGAATTTCATATTTTTTAAGTGAAAAAGGAGACATTTCAAAAAAAAAAGAGTTGATACAGATTGGACACAAGTTATAAACTTTCAGAATTTACACAGCCCCATGTTAACATTATCCATGTGACAAAATGATTGTGTTTTGTCACATAACAAGCTATTAAATTCTGTGCTTTTGTCACACATTTGTATGGTGTCTATCATCCAGAAAGGCATGCACAAGCATACTTTAAATGAAGTACACAGTCATTTAAAAGTCTTGGCATTTGATCAAGCACATTCAGATGGATTCCAAGATTATTCAACGACTGTCCAGACTGACATCACATCTCATGTGCCGTGAAGACAGTCTGGGAGCCAAAGGTGACAAGACCCTAGAATGCCTTGATCAATACCGAAAACAGAGCGAAAGGCAGTATAATAAGGAAGAATTTTCTCTCTTGAAAATTCACATTGCAGTTTGTGAATTTTCCTTATGTCTGTGATCCTGAGCTCTTAGCTTAATATAGAAATTACAGTGAAGTTTATAGAAACATGTTTTGATGAAGCAGAATTTCCCCACAAGCGCATCATGTATGTAGAAGAGGGCAATGCTTTTGATACAACCAAATCAATAATTTAACAATTATTCATTCATTAAAATATGAATTACTTCAGTAGAGTATGCATAGATTGATAGTGTTCAGAAAAAAATTTTTATCAGAGTTTGCCGTGCTTTGGTTGCACAGCCTTAGAAGCCTGTGACAAGCTCCTTCTTACCTTCTGAACATTTCTCCAGTCTAGTCTTGTTTTCAAAAGTTCAGAACATCCACCCAGCTCAGTCCAGATGATGAATGAATGCCAAATCATTCCCCAGATCCATGAAGCTCACCCCAGTATCCCTCTCAAGATCTTCCCATCCCATCTGGTTCCAGTCTGACCCTGTAGAATTCCAGATTCATATCTTCAAAGTGTATGCTGTACTTGGATGCCCGCTCATGTCAGATTTATTCCTGACTCTTTTTTATCCATTTAGCTTTCTGATCTACATGGCCTCTAACTTCCCATGTAGAAAGACAACTATTCCTTCTTGGCCAGGCTTTACTTGTGGCAGTACGGACAGTTACCAGTTTCATTTAAATGCAGTTTCTTGGAAGATGAGAATATCATGAAGAATAAGGAGGTGGAAATTCAGAGAGTCCAATGAACATATGGAAAAACTGCTCTTTTTTTTTATAGTTGACTATACTGACATAGTTCTCATCAAATGCCAGTTCCTGACCACACTGCACTTCCTAACTGAATGATGATGATGCAATTTTCTTGATCTCTCTATCCTAAAGACCCATGAAAGATGCTATTCACAGTAACATTAGGTGATGTTGAGCTTTCCCTCATTCAGTTTCTCAAAGATTTTTTTTTTTTTTGGTTTTTTTGAAACAGAGTTTCTCTGTGTAGTTTTGGAGCCTGTCCTGGAACTCGCTCTGTAGACCAGGCTGGCCTCGAACTCACAGAGATCCACATGGCTCTGCCTCCTGAGTGCTGGGATCAAAGGCATGTGCCACCAATGCCTGGCTAGTTTCTCAAAGACCGTATATATTTTTTGTAGTATTTAGTGTGTTGTCTGTGTCATCATGGTTTGTCCTCCTCCCATGGACCCGCTGCACTTCAGCTCACGGAACACTCTTCCTCGGCACATTTTACAAATCTCAGCACATTTGGCAGTCATTTTATTCTTGTTGAAATAAATAATAAGAATTACACTCCAGGGAAACAGTTATGAAAATATACAACAATATAAAAGTGACTGATGGAACAGAGTTGGTTGTGATATCTTAAACAGGATATTTAATTTTGACTTAATTTTTTCTTATCTATAAATGAATAAAACAATTTTCATATTAAAATGTTATGAAATTAAGTAAGATGTAAATATTACTTCCTAAAATCTCCTTTCAAAATGGAGATTTTTCTTCTAACTTTACTAAAAGATGATGTATACCATTGTAATGTCAGTAAAAAGCAGAGGCAGCAGGTAAATTTGATTCAAGATGAAAAATCTAACACTTGAGATCCACATAACATTCATATTTTCCATTGTCTCCAGCTTACACACTATACTTACCAGTTTTTCTTCTCAGCCACCATGTTTTACTCACTTTAAATGTTTTATTTTCTGGTGTGGGATGTTTTGATTGCACTGTGAGACTCCAGACTGTCAATAAAGTTTGTCTTGAATCAGGAGATGGAACCAACAACTAGTTGAACAAAATTAGCCCTAGAGAAGCCAGGAATTTGGATAGAGAAGATGTATAGGAAGGAAAGGGTAGCGACTAGAGGTTGTGCTTCCTTTTGGTTCTGGGACAAGGGAAGAGACACGTCTCTTGTGGTATCTCTGGCCAAAAAGCAAGGTCAGCTAGCTGCTACTCAACCTCTCTGAGCTAGTTTGTCAGCTCAGCTTTTGATTCCTGAGTTTTACTGATAAATAGAACAAGGCTTAATTTAAATCTATATATCACCGTCCCCAGACCAGAAGCTACGGCCAGACCATGGCTTGAGTGGCCAGTGGGGTGCTGACTGTGGGGCTGTGGGGCAGCAGACAATAATTAAAATACTGGTAGATTCATGGGCAGTCACTAAGTCAACAAAAAAAAAGCATCAGTTTACAAATAAAGAGCACAAAGTTCCTATGTTAAAACTGTCAGTTTACAATTTCTTATAATAGTGATATCAATACATAAAATGAATAAAATATAAAAGAGACTCTTCCAAAACACTTGAGAAATGAATAGTAAACAATTTGATGAAAAATCATTTGGACTTCTAAATTTCTGGTGTATTGTCTACTAATAATTTTCCTTCTGACCTTTGGCAGATCAGTTAGCCTCCCTAGACCCCAAATGTCACCAACATAAACAGAAGATAAGATTTCTACAGACACAGGAGTCACAAAAATCAAATTATATAACACCTATCTTTTGATACCTACAAAACCATGGAATTATTTGGAATTATTTCCCTTTCACCAGATAGTATGATAATTTAAAATGTTTTATATTTTATTATTGTGTGAAAATACATTAAAAGTATTGAAAGTGAATTAATTTGGTTTTTAGTTAAAGCCAAATCTTTTTTGCAGTGGTAGGCACAGAAGCTAAGTCAGTTCTCTACCAGGAAGCTACAGCCCATTCTCATTACAACCTCTTCTGTCTCCCCTGGTTTTAACTATAACATGTATATTTTATAGCTCAGGTAAGAATCTGTGACTTTCATAGCCCTGTGTCATTAACATGGTGAGATGGCACTATTCTGCACATTCCTTCCTTCCTCTTTTTTAGCTGGTATGATCATGAGATGAATATGAAGTCAGTGAATGCACAATCCTTGCCTTCTGGCCTCTGGTTTCCTTCCTGTTGCTCAAACACAAGCGGCTCACCTCTTTCCCCTTACTCCTGAAAACCTCTTCACTTCTGATGCATCCTATTACTACCTCAGAGAGACCTTCCTTGCGACCATGTCACTACCTCAGGAAGAGTGCAGAAGCATCTTCTCACACCACTTTCCAACCTTTATCTTGATATTTCATTTTTCATAACATTGCCCAAGGTCATTGAAAAATATGGACCGTTTAAAGCCTTATGAAGGGGGCATTGTGATGGTTGTATCCCCTGGATACAATACTCAGTAAGTCTGGAAATAAAAACTATTTAGTCCAAAAGGATGAATTTGGTGAAAAGACATTCTGGGACCTGACTCACTCAGCTATCCATTTCTACCTTGTGTTCACAGTGAGGTCATTTGTCTTCTTAGGTGTTCATTTCCCTCAATGTAAATGTAACTGTCAAAATTAATCAATCACAGGTATACCTTATGTCTTCACCTCCCATGGGCTTACTATTCATATCAAAAGTAATTTCTTGAATGTGAACAATTTCTATAAACCATCATTTCAAAAGCAGTTCTAACCTTCTCAAGAAATGTTAGTATATTATTAAAATATCACAAGGAAAAATTTAACCAAAGAAAAGCTGTGTGATTATTTGAGCAGTTATGATAATTTTGTGGTATTTAAAAATCACCTTCTTTCAGAGGCTCTTTTAGATTTTATTTTTTCTTTTACTTTTCTGGTGAAAATCCACCAAACAACCTTTTTTAACCCATGGCTCAGGCTGGTCTCCACCTCTCAGTCTCAAGTGATAATCCTGGCTGAGCCTGCAAAGAAGATGGAATTAGAACCACGTACCACTGTGCCTGGCCTCAAATTCTTAGAATGCTTTTAGCAAATGAAATCATCTCAGCTATTTGCTATATAGTACTGTTACTGGGACATGTATAAGAAAGAAAGAAAAAACAATTACTGGTAATCCTCACAAACTTGGTTTGTATCTAACAACTCCAGAGCAGATTCCTTCCACAGAGCCCTTTGGATATCCGGCTGTAAACTCTGTGGTCTGCTCACTTCGCTAAAGGCTTTTTGATCCACAGAACTAGAAAGTCTTAGTGTGTTAACAATTGCTATGTTAATGTGTTGTCCAATATAATGATGTTAAATCAACTGATTTAACATTGTTTCCCGTTTGACAAGAGGCAAAGAAAATGCTATATTGCATTACTTCAAATGAGGAGTAACCCTCCTCCCTCAATAGCTTTGACTACAAGTTCAATGTTATAACTTAAAAAATAAACACAAATGTGGGAACCATTGTCTATACATTTTTTATTCTTTTTTTACTGAAAAATTACTGAGAGTGGATTCCTTTAAAAATCAAGATTCCTTGTTAACTCGTTCTTTGCAGTGTCTAGTGAGACAGCAAAGTAAATGCACAGCACATGAAATAGTGCTACCAGGGGCGCTGGAACTGCAACTTTGGAGGCAGTTAGACACATGTGTTTAAATTCCCACTGTTATACTTTGATCACATTCCTGACTTCTCTGAAACTTAATTTCAACATCTATAAGTCAGAGCTAAACGCCACCTCCACTGTAAGGCTGCCACCATTATACAAGAGAAAGCACGTTGAGGTCAGGCCTATTGCACCTGCTATTTCACGCTCTTTACCCCTCATTACAAGTTTTAGGTGCTAACTAATACAACAGATGAGAACGGGGCCAACATGAGCAGCAGACTTATTTACTCCGGGAATCCAAACACTGTCCTGCATATGCCTTAAAGTGTGAAGGGCTGTCCAAGACTACCTTAGACAAGGTTCAGTGTGGTCATCTATCTGCAGAGTGCACAGAGAATGCCATTGTCAGCTTCTCACCACCTCCTACTGAAAAGTCATATCCTGAGGACACTTGACTAGCCTCCAACAAGAATCCTCTAAGAATGAGAGGTGAATATGAGAAGGGAAAGGAGCCCAGTGGGTGAGAAGATGTAGCATCTTACATCTCACTGTTATCAAAATTGTTTCTACAAGTGGTTTAGAGGCAATATATATCTATAATAGAGATTGGGCAAAGACAGAACAACAAAATATTTGCGTGTAGCTAAAGGGATGCTGGGAATAAACAGGAGTTAAATTCTCACATTACAATGTATCCTTTGACCCACTTCTAAAAGTGCAGATATGGAAACATATGTGCAAAATAGAGTATGCTGAAGATTTTATATTCGTAGCAAAGGTGTTGGAAATGTCTAACTACTGAAAACAATCTATATATTTTTCTAAGTGACAGTGATTGAGTAATATCAGTGTTTTTCCACATAAGATACTGCACAGTTCTCGATGTGACTAGAGATGATCATTCTGCACTATTCTTGAAAGTCCTCCAAGACACATAATAAAAATATATCCACAAAATTAAAAAAAATGCTTTCTGTAAATATGCATGTACTTGGATATACAACCATTTGTATTAAATACACACACAGTATAAAATATATTTTGGCATTTTTGTTAAATACATAAAGTATGTGTACATAAACTCAAATTAGTATTTGCTAGTATTGTTCTTGGAAAAAAATCTACTGAAGGATGCCCACAGATGCTTGCCTCATGAGAAGGGATTTGTATGGATAGAGAAGAGCTAAAAGAAACAGATTTTTTTGTGAATATGCATGTATTATATAATTATATGTATAGCTAATTATAAATTATTTAATTTATAATTAGCTATACATATAATTATATGTATATAATTATAATTATATAATTTATTATAATAATATAATAAATTATTATATATAATTTATATAATTATTATATAATTATATAATTTATTTTGATTTTTATAGGTGATTACTGTTAAAAGATTGCAGGAATCTCAGAACAGACTTTGAACTTTGGACTTTAAAACATCCTTGAGACTTTGATAGACTATGAGGACTTTTGAAGTTGAACTAAATGCATTTTGCACTATGATATTGCTACAAGCTTATGGGGACCAGGAAGTGGAATGTGATAGTTTGAATATAATTGGCCCCCATATTCTCAAAGGGAGTGGCACTATTAGGAGGTGTGGCTCTGTTGGAGTGGGTATGGAGGAAGTGTGTCACTAAGGGAGCAGGTTTTGAGGTTTCCTTTCAGGATACCATCCACTGTCTCAGTTGACATCCTTTTGCCTGCAAGACGTAGGACTCTAGCTATTCTTTAAACACCATATCTGCCTGCATGCCACCATGCTCCCGCCTATGATGAAAATAAACTGAACATCTGGAACTGTAAGCAAGCCACCTCAAATAAATATTTCCATTACAGTAGCTGCCATGGTCATGGTGTCTTTTCACAGCAATGGAAAAACCCTAACTAAGACAGAGTCTATTACCATGAGGAAGAATTGTAGCACCAAGCAAAGGGAAGGAACATCTGAGAGCTCACATCTCCAACCACAAAGCCTGCCCCCAATGACATCCTTACTTCAGCAAGGAGCCATACCCAAACCGTGTCACCAACTGGGGAATAATTAGTCAGATGCCTGAGAATACAGGGTCAGGTTATTCAGACCACTACAAGTGTGTCCGGTCATTGAAGGGACACAGCTCCAGAACTTGGCATGCTCACTCTTTAGGTTTAAATACAGTGTCCCGGAAGTGTCTGCAACTCCAGGTGAGTTGACTGTAGTGAGGGAGTAATTCAGGACATGGCTGCTGCTGGGAAGATGAAGGCCAGGGCAACCTGGCACAGAGCACCTGAGATGGAGGATGTCTAGAATGCTGCTTTCATGTACAACAGACACCACAGATCCTGTTTGTTTGTTTGTTTGTTTGTTTGTCTGTTTGTTTAAGCATTTGGGGGGAGAGTAAGATTATATTTTTAAAAAGCAGCAAAGCAAAGGAATCCTGGGAACAGATGTTGACCTGCCGTTCTACTCTAAGAGTGCTGTTCACCTACACCTTACAGACCTGCTCTGAGCGGGCGAACTCGAGCCTGCATGTTCTGTCACATCAACCACTTCCACTTCCATAGCCTGAACAGAATCTGCTAGACAAACAGTTCTGATGGCACTGCAAAGCTAGAGCTCTGTTTAAAAAGGTTTAAAAAAAATCTCCTGTGACACATCTTGCTGTGATGATGAGTCTTCTGCACAGAAATTCAAAGTAAACACATTTACCTCCAAAAAGGAATTGGGAGAAAGGAGCCCGGCTCACTTTGTGCTTTTCTCTGAAGTCCTCCTGGGCTATGGAGTAGCATTTCACTCTTTTATGATTTTTGACACGCTTTCGTAAAGACAAAGAGATTTGCAACCATATTTGTTTGATTTCATAAAAGATGCTAAACACAAAGGAAGCTCTCAGATCTGTCCTTATGATGAGCAAAAGGATTCTTAAAATTTAGACCTGAGAATTTTAGAGTTGAGGAAAGCAAGACTGGGCAGTGGGGAAGAAATGACCCAATCAGGGCCACAGGGTTGGCTAATTGAAGAGTTGGGGTCAGAGCCCTGTCCAGTCCAGAGATGCGCTCCCAGCATGCTACTCTGGTGCTTTGGTTGAGTTTTGCTCTTGCACAGATTAGCAATGGCTTGAACTTACAATTATATTTCCAATTAATTAGATGTTCTTGACCAGTGAACTTCAATTCGTGTAATAGTTGTTACTTTGATTAACTGCAACAGTGAGCACTTTGTCTCAGGCCGCTCGTATGGTAGGTAGCAAAATTTTCCTTGTATGGTTCGGTAAAGCAAACTTACATGAAGTATGAGGACACAAAAATGTGACAAGGGGTGATCATTTTATGTAAATTAGGTAAAGAGAGAACAGGTTTGATGGATGATCTTACTAGGGATGGTTAATGGATAAAAAAAAAAAAATCATTTCCAAAGTAGAATCGGCATTTCTGAACAGAGAGAAACCTGAATAAAAGGCCAGGGCAGGCTCTACCACTGTTACACTGCGACCTAAGAGTCTCATAAAAGCACATTCTGAGTTCCATTCATTTGTTGTCACGTGACTCCCTCCCCAGTGTGTGTGTGTGTGTGTGTGTGTGTGTGTGTGTGTGTGTGTGTGTGTGTGTACATGTGGAGGTCAGACATTGATCTCGGTGAAGCCCTCTACCACTCCCAACCTTATTTTTTGAGACAAGATCTCTCATCAAACTTGGAGTTGACAGATTTGGCAAGGTTAGCTGGTAGGTGAGCTTTGGGGTTTCTTCTGCCTATGCCCAGCATTTTATGTGGGTTCTGGGAAGCCCAAACTTGGGTCCCCATGGTTGTGTGTCAGGCACTTCAGTGACGAAGCCATCCTCTCACCATGTGTACAGTGTAATTTTCTCTAGAAAACCAGCGGTTGACCAGTCTCTTCTTTGGAG